>NW_004524633.1:4503161-4512494 GCF_000260255.1 Octodon degus
CTGGAGTTCAGAACAAGGTGATGCAAGAGGTGGAGGAGGCGTAACAATGTGTTCTACCAAAATCATATCCTCTGCGAGGAGAATCACCAAGAACAGGCTGTCTGCGACGACGCATGGGGTGTGGGTGTGCAGGGAGGGCCCGGCGAGCCACCTCATGGTGAGGAGCAGGGCGAAGCGAGGAAAACTGCTTTGGAGCCTAGTACAGGCAAAACGGGAGAGTGACAATGGAAATTATGAAGCATGCATAAGCTTAATATTTCTGAACTAGAGAGCTGAACAAAGAGAGGAGACCTTCATAGATTAATAGGAAAACAATTCTGAGATGAAAGAACTAAACATGAAGGTGATACCTGAGAAAAATCAATGTAGCATTGTGAATTTTTGGTTTATTTTACAGCCCTGGGGATTGAGTACTGGGTCTTTGCACTCTACCCTATCTTGAGCCTTCAAAATATATTTTTTAAAAAGGCATTTCAGGACAATACCAGGTGTGGTGGTGCACACCTGTGACCCCAGTGCCCAGGAGGCTGGAGCAGGGTGATCTGAGTTCAGTGCTAGCCTTGCACTTGCTGTGGGCCTCACAGGAAGACCCTGTCTCAAAAAGCCCCTCCCTCCTAACAACAGTTTCAAGACAGGGTCTCACTACATCACTGAGTAGGGCAGGCTGGGCTCCCACTTGGGACCTTTTTGCCTCAGTTTCCTAGAACGCTGACATTATAGGCGTGGACCACCATGCCCAGCCACTAATAGTTTTTTTTTTTTTAAAGATCTCTCACGGTTTAAGAAAAGAACCACATTAGAAAAGTGATTCACAGGCTGAAGCCAGCAACCTTCAGAGCAGCTATCAGGCAGCATTTCTATTATTAGAACAATAGAGAACATTGTTCTTTTCTAGAACAGTCTAGAATATTGTTTTTAGTCTTGGACTTCTGGCTAACACACTGACAGGCCAAAAATTTTTTTCCTCTTTAATCTATTTCTGTCTCTATGCACAGAGAGATGAGATGTCTATTATATTAGTCCCAGTGGGTGGGGATTGTGGGCCAGATTTTTATTATACACTTCAATATCTGCCTGTGTTATTTATTCATTTTTAAATTTTTGTTTGCACATTTGATACAGGGTCTCACTATGCAGATCTGACTCATGGTAATCCTCCTGTTTTCAGCCTCCCCAGTGCTGGGATTACAGCACATGCCATCATGCCTGGACTCTGTCACAGGCTCAGCATTCCTTAGGGGTGGGGCTGGCACAGCTTGTGGGACCAGAGATCCCAAAAGCAGGTGCTTGCCAAAGCGGGCGCTTAGTCCTCTGAGCTATCTCGCTGGCCCTTGCCTGTATTATTTAAAATAAGGCTATACATGTGTTAAAAGTTAATGTCACTCTAATAGCACTTCCACAAAAATATAGAAATAAGTTTTCCTCAGTTTTTTATATATTCATGTATCGAACAATAGCAGTTAGTTAAAATATCCTTGAAGCCTAGAGCACGTGTGAGACCTATGTTCTAGCTTCTGCTCCAGCTTCTAGCCCTCTGGATTGCCTGTGCAAGCTGGTACTCTTGTCCCACATTCCTTCATCTGTAGGTGGGTACGTCTTGCTGTCTGTCTTTTATAAAAAATGTATTTCTCCATTTTCTGTTGCTATCACAGAACACCCAAAGCCAGGTATTTATAGAGAAAAGAATTCTATTAGCTCCCTGTTCTGGAGGTTCGAGTCCCGGCTTGAATCTGAGCTATTCTGCTGAGGGCCTCGTGTGCCTGACAAGATGGAAGTGGGGTGGGGGGAGCCCAGGCTCCTCTGCCAGCGCCTTGCTGGGAGACAAGATGCAGTCCACTCTGCAAAGCGTTATCTGTTCCTGGCTGGGGCCCTGAGGCCTGGCTACCTTCCCAAGCCCCGTTTCTGGAAGGTGTCGCTCCCCCAGTGTTGCTTTTGCCCCAGGACCAAGCTTCCAGCCCGTGAGCTTTGGGGGCACGGACCAGGCCCACCCCTCATGACAAGGAAGCAGCTGGGCAGCCAAGAGGCAGCTGCTTGTCTGAGGGCAAGAGAAGCTGCCTGGTCTGAGACAGTGTGACTTTTGTGGCATGACGGACGGGGAGAAAAGTGGGCCATGCGTAGGAAGCACCCTGCCCGTGCAAGGCCTAGAGTGTCAGGTTAGCCGTGGCCTTGCAGACAGTAGGACCGCGGTGCAATTTCATGTCTTCTCTCTCAAGATCATTTTGTGCAAAATTAGGTGGTTCCCAATGCAAGCTTCTATTGCCATGAAAATAGGTCTGTTTTCCTATGTATTTGGTAGTGTCTTTTGTCCTGATGTGGTTCTTCCAGCTGTATACTAGTAAGAAATGCTGTCAAAAGGTGGCGTCTCTCTCTTAGAAGTAGAAGGTGACGATTTTATCTCTTCCAGGCTCCTTTCTGTGGATTTCAGTTGCACTTGCACCTGCCATTAGCCACATGACCAGACTGGCTGCTGGTTTTCTTCTTTTGCCCGCCTGTTCGCAAGCACAGGTCTCCATGTATAATAGCATTTGTCACAGAGCGCAAGAAAACTGCTCGCCGCCTGGGGCGCGGGCGGTGGCTTTTGCTGCCCCTTCTTCTGTCCCCCAGATGATGGCCCTTAAGCTGCTGATTCATCCGACAGGGAGAAGGGCAAATGGAGCTCACTAGCACATCCGTACATGAGGGAAAAGAAGCAGGAAGAAGACTTCCAGAAGAAATATTATCATGGGACGTTTATTCAATAAATGCGAGTTCGGATATATCTCCTCCTGGAAAATTGAGTTAAAGCGTGCAGCCCGCCACGCTTCTGAGCCAGCGCCTGGCGAGCCTTCCCGCCGCTGTCCAGACAGCGCCTGGCGAGGCTGGCCCACTGCTGCGAACACAAGACAGAATAGAGTGCTGAGGACAAAGCCCTGGACTTTCTGCTGCCTGAGTTAAAGTCTTCACTGTATGAATCATTCATTTCACAGCATTTGTTCTTTTCCTATTATGATTGGTAGGAAATGAAATAAGAAGAACTTGACCCAATCAACGAGGGCTTTGCAGGGCTGATGATGGACGTTCCCACATTCAGAAGACGTGATTCGGGGGCCAGGCTGGGTGACCTTGGGGGCCCCTGACAGGGCTGTCCTACTATGCCCTTCCTCACTTCTCCCTGGTTCCCAGGCTTGTCGTCCTTTGTCTAGTCCCATCTTAGCAGCTCCTTGTCCTTTCTTGCTGCACACTCCCACATCTTCTTCTGGAAAGGGGTTTGCGCTCGCAAGCAGCAGCAACAGCCCAGCTGGACTTCTGCCCTTCCAGATCTCCTGCCCCCTGCTGGGAAAGCTCACGCCTGAGACACCAACCTGCTACTGCTGAGACGTCGCGGATGTTCAAAATAGACCTGCACATCAGGGAGGTGTTCGTGAGGACTTAATCACATTCTAATACTAAGAACATTCAATAAAAACTGATGAAAAATTAAAAGGTGTCTCAGCCAAGTGAGTCCCAAAATCGCTGTGTGATTTTGTCTGTGGCAAAAGCCCTAGAATGGGCCATTTAATTCTCTGTAGGATATGAACACAAGGGAACATAAACAGTGAACATTCCTGCATGGGTTATAAGAGGAGTTTTTTAAGACCTGGGAGGAATCATAATTATCTGGACTTTTATCCATGAGAAAGCTAATACTTCTTAAAGAAAAAAGAAAAAACAACAAATTTACCACTATGTCTTCTTGGGAGCAGAGGAGAGAATATAACCTTTGATTTCTAAATCTACTGGTTACTATTTTAGAAAATTCTTTTATGTATTTGGTACAGGGTCTCACTACACAGCTTGGACTCATAGTGACCCTCCTGTCTCAGCCTCTCCAGCGCTGGGATTACAGGTGTGTGCCACCAAGCCCAGCCTCAGTGGCCAGCTCTGTGCACCTGTGAATCCTAGGCCAGCACGGTATATGGCACTTGGGATCAAACTTGGGTCCTTGCGCCTGCCAGGCAGGTGCTTTGTCCACTAAGCTTTCTCCCTCACCCCTACTAGCTACCATTTTAACTTCCATTTATTGGTCTTCTTGCTAAAAGGGTTGTGGAGTTGCTTTTTAAAAGCTTTGTAGGGTTGCTGCTGTATTTTATAGAGCTTTTCCTTAAGTATCAAAACTAATTTCTATACTTCGTTTTGGACTTATAAGTAGATGTTCTCACTGGGAAGTCATCTCAGCATATTGGGGACACTTAAGAAGCAATTTAAAGATACGCCACCTTCCCCCCCTTTTCTCCTCCTTTCTGCTGTCCTCCGAGCTCAACTCTGACAGCGATTTCTGAAGTCATTTCTTATGAAAGTCCTTGGGCCTGATTCACAGAGGAGCTGGGAGGATCACCGCCTCTCCAGAGCTGTTTAGCCGGAGTAATCACCAAGACAGTGGAGAATTTTACTGACTGAAGACAAGAGTCACAAATCACCCAAGCTTTATCAAAATGCAGAGAACTAAGGTGGGCTATAACGCAGGAGAAGCGAATTGCACTTCATTCTTTCCAAGGGAGTAATTTCTAAGCTGTTACACTAGTTGCAAGGAATTTAGAACCACATGATCTCTGTGCGGTCGTGTTCCCGGGGCTCACTGCCACAAGACCACGGGCTGACAGAGCGGTTCGAATACATGCTTGAAGCGATGAAGTCTCTGCAGAAAAGCTGGGAGATGGGAAATGCTTCCCCACATGTCGGAAGGCGTTGCTCACTAGCTCTGCACGTGCACGCCCAGGGAATCAATCACAACCCATCGCTGTACTTAGGACTTACCCAGCTCACCCAGTTTCTGTGTGAAAATAATCAGCATAAGTACTGTAGAGACAGTTTAGACATTTGCCAAGAGAAAGGCGTGGCAATGACTGTGGAACAGGGGAAAGCAAAGGACACAGGTTCAGACACAGGATGGGAGTGCAGGAGACGCAGGCAGAGCCAGTGCCCATGTCAGATGTCCCTGTTCGTGGCGTTGGTGCTCCTACGCTCAAGTTCTGACTGCCTGAACACCTGACCTCCCTGAGGTCTTTTTGCTCCCTCCCACGTGGGACGGAGCCCTTCTCGATGCATTGTAACCATGCCGAGGGGACAGTGGGCATGAGGCCACTCCTCTCCTTACTTAAATCTTCACTCAGGGAGATAGTGAGCGACAGCCACAGTGATAGCAATAACATCAGGACCAGGGCGTGGCCCTGCGCGGTCCCCCCAGGCTGGCAGAGAACTCTGACCTGGAGTAAGGATACGGCCAGGCCGATCGCTTCCCCCTGTGGCTTTCCGAACTTCACATGTGTGTCCTGGAGTGAGTGTTAAGGCAGGAAGTCATGGGGATCCGAAGGCTGAGTCCGTAAGGTAGGCACAGTGTGCCCATCTGTCATCCGGGCTGCTACGGAGGCTGGGCAGGAAGGTCATGAGTTCAAGGCCAGCCGGGCAACTTGGTGATCCTGTCTTAATAATAAAACTTCAAGAGGAGAATGACAATTTAAGCTTCTAAGAGATTTAAAGCCATTTGCTGATTTTTTTTTTTCTCAGTATTATTTGACTTCGGAGGTCTGTTAAATAAAAAACATAACATGATTATAGCTGGATTGCCAAGCCACAGATGTAAAACTTCCTATGTGAATGTGTCTTGGTTACTTTCTTGTTGTTGAAAACACAATGCCTGGCACCCACATTTTTTTAAACATTTATTTATTTGTTATTCTATTTGGTTGTTGCAGGGTCTCATTATGCAGCTCTGACTTGTACTGATCCTCCTGCTTTCAGCCTCGAGAGTGCTGGGATTACATGTGTGCACCGCCATGCCTGGACTCTGTCTGGCTCAGCCCACCTGGGGGCGCGGCTGGCACAGCACGTGGTGCCAGGGATCGAACCATGGCCCCTGTGCTTGCCTAAGCTTGCCTAAGCAGGCGCTTTAGCCCGCTGAGCTATCTTGCTGGCCCTTGACACTCACAACTTAAAGAATGAGAGGTTTCTTTTGGCCCACAGTTTGTAACTGTTTCAGTCCATAGTCAGTTGGCTCCAAGGCAGGGTGGCACGGCCGAGGGGCATTATAGAGAAGAAAGAGCTCATGGCGTGGCAGTGGGAAGCAGACAGTGACCAAAGGAGGAGAGAGGGAGACAGCCCCTTCCAGGCATTGTCCCCATGGACCACCTCCTCTCGACATCATCAGGGCCTCATCTACTGATGAGGTTCACATTGGCCTGAGACTCTGCGGCTGGCTAGATATCAGCGCCGCAGACTGCTGGCTGCTCGCCTCGGCATGGTCAGCGTGCCCGAATCCCCAAGCGGACCAGCTTTCCGAAGGACAGAGCTTGAGAAGACCTTGGCGTGCTGGGCTTTCTCCCTCCCAGACGGGCGCTGTTGGTGTGGCAGGCATTTCAGTTATGTTCCTGATCGTGTCTGGATGAGGGACTATGCCTGAGGGGCACAGCTTTCCACAAGGAGCCGCCTGAAAGGCCCAGCTGCCAACGAGTGTGTTCTGCCTGAAAGCACTCCAGCGCTGGCAAAACCGCGCTTACGCACTGTGCTTCTCAAACTATTATGACGACAGGATTTGGTCTGTTTGTATTAGCTTTGCTTTACATTTTCCTCGGAAAACATTGTAACTGTGGACTGGTACCACTGCTGGGAGTACGACGCCTGCCAGACCCCTGCCCAGTGAGGGGGTGATAGGCATCTCCCTACCAGACAGACGGGGCATTTGGCACTCCTGCCAGAGTCCTCGAAAGCGTCACAGTAGGGCTTGCGCTCTCCATGTCTGCCTCAGGGCCGGTGTGACTGGCCTTCTGGGTGCTCAGCAGCCAGGCCTGGAGGCCAGAGAGAAGGAGGAGGAAAGGGTCAGGCGGACGGCCAGTGCTCTGGCCCTTGCTTTTCAAGGTCACCCAGCACTCAGGCATGGTGGGTTCCCCAGAGAGGGCCCTATGGCTCTGCTGGTCACCTACCCTGCCACACGGGGGCCCCAGGAGACAGGAGCTGGCCAATGTGTGTGGTGCTGAGAGGAGCGTGACTGAGAGGGAAGGCCCCCAGCTTGCAAGGGACACCATGATCAGCAAGGCTGGGGCCCCGCTGGGCAGATGATGCCAGCAGTGAAGACCTGGGGGAGCTAAGAAAGGGTCCTCATGTGTCCCCAGGAGTGATGCCTGAAAAGCCATGCCTGCCTTGACGGGGAAAAGGAAGTTAATCTGACTGTCACTTGGTCTTTAACATCCAACAGAAAAGTGTAGTCAGTGAGAACAATAGGTTAAAGAGGACAAGGAGGATAAAGGCTCTCTGGGGAATGACAGCCATGGCAGTCAGGGGCCACCATGGGAATGGGAACTGGGCAGAACCCTCAGCCCTGCTTGCTGCTCCCTGAATCATGGTCTGTGCTTTCTTCCAGGCCAGCCAGGGATGAAGTAAAAACCGTGATTCTCCCCACGGACCTGCAGGTGCCCAGTGGGCCACCAGCAGCAGAGCAAAACTCTCCCTGCATCTGGGGCCCTTTGTCCCTGGATGTCCTGGCTCCACCCTCCATCTAGGGAGGGACTGTCTGGGAGCCCAGCAGGGTGGATTTGCCCTGAGTGCTCGCGAGCTTGTCCCCTTCAGGGCCGAGGACCCGAGGAAAGAGGTTTCGGGGACATCAGCTATGCCCAGAAGCCTTCGCCCTTGTCCTGAGCCTGAGGTCTCTGGATCCCAGGAGGGGCGGAGCTGCATGACTGAGAACCTCCTCCCCATCAGCTCATCTTTGTGCAAACTCGGCTGAGAATTTAGGCCCACTAGGAAGAAAGGTGGTTGTTGGAGGTCTCCCCCAGTGTCTGGGCATGGGTGTGACATCGTGCGTTTGTTGTCACCTGTGACTCAGTGGCAACTTAAGCTGGCACCTCAGTGTGCCAGCTCTGAGAAGCCACCTCCAACCAAGCTGGGAAGTGTGGACATGCTGAATTACCGGGGTCCTCAGCTAGCAGAACTTGGTTCTGAGCGGTTCAGTGAGATCGACAAGCAGTTAGAAGACACAATATTTACTAACTCACAGAAATAAAGAAACTATTTTTACTTAAAGTATGCTAGACTTTTAAGGAAAACATACTTCCATAAGGTACTGCCTCAGAACCATCCTGCGTAAGGTTCTACGTTTCCATACTTGGGATAAATATTTAGATAAATTAGACTGGTGTTATAATTTTTCCTTTAGAAGTCAGTGACAGCTCTTTGTTTCTGAATGATTCACTATACAGTATTGAGTATATAAAATTTATATTTGTTTTCTCACGGAAAGATGGTTAAACGTAAAGTTCTTGGCCTTCTTATATTGGTTTTCTGAAAAGATAAATTGACATCACTCCTACCTGCTGTTTAAGATTATGAATAATGCAAAATTGTGCTCATCTGAATTAAATCATGTTTCCAACAAACATCTTTGCAATGCCAATCATGTTCTACAGTATGTTGCTTTAAATATCATTTTCGGGCTGGGAGATAGCTCGCGGTCTAAGCGCCTGCTTAGGCAAGCACCGGGACTGGGGCTCGATCCCTGGTACTGCATGCCACGCTGACCCCAGCCCTGGGCAAACCAAGCCAGCCACTGAAAGCAGGCATCGTGGTGCACGTTTGTGATCCCAGAGCTGGGGAGGCTAAAAACAGGAGGATCACTACAGGTTTGGACTGCGTAGAGAGACCCTGTACCAAATCAATCAATCAATAAAAAGATTAAAAAACCAAACAAGTTAAAATTTAAAAAAACCAACTATTTTTATAATCTTTAGGTAATTTAGCCACTTACACTCATGTGAAATTGAGTTATTTTGAAATACTTTTTAAATAGCTGGATAATTCAGAATTAAGATGGATTGCTGAAACACAATTACTAAGCCTGATTTTTAATTCATGCAGCTGTGTTTCTTAGTTTACTGTACTCTGTAGAGTCAGTATATCTTTGCCTTAGGGAAAGAATGAGCATGTAGGAGGCTGTGGGGGACACAGAGGCTTGGGGCGGCCCTTGTCTGCCTCAGTTTATGGTTCTGGGGTTCGCCAAAGAACCTGTGTGGTATGGAGCGCAGCACGGTCCACACTGCTTTTATGGAGATGCCCACAAAATAAAATAAAGAAATGAAGGGAACTTCTGGAATTTAATGGCCAAATATATTAATACAAAAGTGGAATTTAGGGGGGCCGGGGAGGTGGCTCAGTAGAGTAAACGCTTCCCTGGCAAGTGTGAGGGTCTCAGTTCAATCCTTGGTTCCGCAAAAAAAAAAAAAAAAAAAAGTAGAAAAAAAAAAAGTAGAATTTAGCTCCTCTTTGATAAAATAAGAAACTGGTGATAGACCTTTACCTTTCATGTAATCTACCCAAATAGAGATTCCA
>NW_004524633.1:4516244-4530588 GCF_000260255.1 Octodon degus
CTGCTAACTTAGGTTGTTAACCCTCCAGAAGAGAAGCTAATTATTAACCTGCAATATATGCAGTTCGGTTTATCCTATCTGTAGAAATATCAAACATTTTGGCATATCCTGGAACAGGTATTTTCCATCAGATATTGATATGTTGAATTTTAAGTCCTTACAGAATATGAAGGAAAAATAATTATATAGAAGTAGAAATAAGCATTTACATATTTTTACAAAGAAGTTTAGAAACCTAGTCATATATGGAATTGTAAGTCCTTATAGGAAAAGTAGATTTTAATACAAAAAAATTGTTACAAGGAAAATCTATGGGAATCTTTGTAATGATGTAAGTGTCTACCTGTTGATAAATATATAAATGTAACTACAGTACACCGAACGGCAGTGCCCGCCACACACGAAACGAAAGTGGGCAGAACTGAGCATTCTATCGGTAGCAGAGACCTTAGCACCTTTCTTTCAATAATGAGTAGAACAGTTAGGCAGCGAATTGAGAAGAAAACCGCCCTGAACTCCGCACATCTGTTAGTCTTAACAGAGATCGCTAGAGCGCCGCAGGGGCGCGGGGTCTTCCTTCAGCCTCGACCACCTTAGCGCATAAAGAAAACCTTCGTCGATCTGGAAGGATTTAAGTCGTACGTGATTCATTTACACCATGGTTATATTTTTGCCCATTATTTGGGATACAATGAGAAATTAGTAGAAAGAAACCTTGAGGGCCGGCCAAATGGCTCAGCGGATTAAGGAACCTGCAAGCAGGCGCAGGGGCCGCGGTTCGATTCCCGAGCCTGCTGCGCCAGCCCTGCCCTCAGAGCAGGCTGAGATGGCAATTGAGACTGGGCGTGGTGGCGTGTACCTGTAGTCCCAGCTCTTGGGAGGCTGTAAACAGGCAGACCACTACAAGTCTGAGCTAGTAGTGAGACCACGAACACCCTGTACACCCTTCCCTAAAATGCAAAAAACAAACAAAAAAACCCAAAAAAACCTTTGGAAATTTACAAATATGGAGAAATTATTAATATGCTCCTGAATAACTACATGACTATGGAAGAAATCACTCAGATAAATTTAAAAATAAGCGAAGTACGTACATACAAATGACACATGTACTCTATGGGATACAGTTTATGCAGTGCCCAAAGGGATATTTATAGCGATGTACACCTATATTAAAAAGGAAAAAGACTCCAAGGAAGTGACTTAGCTTTCTGTATTAAGAATCTAGAAGTAGGAAAGCTAAGTAAATATAAATCAAGCAGAGAAAAGAAATAACAAAGACTAGGGCAGAAATAATGAAATATAATAAAAAGTGAAAATGAGAAAACCTGAAAGTTCTTCATAACAATCTACAAAAATAACAAATCTAGACTACTCTAGGAAATGTAGGAAAATTCAAACTATTAAAATCAGTAATGCAGAAAGGTATTACTGTCTACCTTACAGAGGTTAATAAAGGGTTACAACAAAATAAAAAGTTATCAACAAAGTTATTTGCAAGCAAATTAGATAATCTACATGAATAGACACATATCTAGAACAAATTCCTGGCAAGACAAAATCTTTGAGTCTCTAAAATTGACTATAGAAAAAATAGAAAATCTCAAGAGGCCTATGATAGGTATTTTACTATGAATAATTAGAAAAAAAACTTTCCACAAAGGAAAACTCAGGCCAAAATTACTTCAGAGACAAATTCTCAAAGGTTGTAGTCAGGATTAATAACACTCCTCTACACTGCTAAAAGCGACGAGGAAGACCTGGTTCTCAAAGTATTCTAGCGGGCCAGTATTATCTTGATACTAAAATCTGAGAAAGACAGATGAAAGCTACAGACCAATATTCTTTGTGAGTATAGATTCAAAAATATCAACAGAATACTAAGAAATAATATACAACAGTTATAAAAATATTCTGCACAATTACCAAGAAAGATTACTCCCAGTGATGCAAGATTGGTTAAACACAGGATAATCACTAAATAGAAAATACCACATTAATTGAATAAAGGACAAAAAGCACATGATCGTCTTAATAGGCACCAAAAGAAAATTTAACAAAACCCAACATCTTACAGTAAAAGAGATACTCCTTAAACTAGAAATGGTGAGGAACGTCCGCAACTTGCTAAAGGTCACCTGCGACAAGCCTGCGGGTGACAGCAGGCTTAATGGTGGAGGGCTGACTGACTTACACTTGCTATTTCAAAGAACTAAGACAGCTTTCTCTGCAGAACAGCTAAGTGCACATCTGTGGATAGGTGACGTGATCTTATTTGAACAAAACGCTGGTCGTTCATCAGGCGTATTGAGGCAATAAGCGTAATCTGCAGGCCTGCAGGCTGCGCTCGAGAGAGCCGGGCCACTTAGGGCTGTGTGCGGGCAGCGAACAACTCAAGGAAGAAGTTAAGTAAACAGATTTAAAGAGCATCAAAGAGAATATAATTCCTAGGAATATGTTTAATGAAAGAAGTATTTTGTAGACTGAAAGCTCAAAAACATTGTTAAAATATTAAATTTATTTGTTTGTTTGGTACAGGGTGTCACCATGCAGCTCAGACTTGCAGCGGTCCTCCTGTTTCAGCCTCCCAGCACTGGGATTATAGGCGTGCACCATCACGTGTCAAAATAGTTTTTATTTTATATTTACTTTTCATTTTTTAAAGAGAATACAAAAAGTAGTAAAATATACATTGGAAATTTCTACAATGCAAAATTTTACTAAACAAAAGGGATTCAACAATGGTTATATTGCAAAATTGTTGATTAAAAAATTATAAAATAGTAAAAAAGGAGAGAGAGAAAACTTTAAGCATAACTGCTTCTTTCGCTAGACCAGCAGAAATCCGCAGTGCAAGTAGAAGACCTAAGTAAAAGCCATACACTGCACGCTTGTGCTTTGGAAGACGGCATTGTTAAGACACAAACACTCTGTAAGCTGATGCGTGGACCGAGCTCAGCGCCTGTGGTCAGAGCACACACCAGGGGGTCGTGTCCAGCCTCCTGTGCTCGCAGATGGGGGCTTGGGAGGTGGCTGGACCCTGTACTGATGCACTGCTGAGCTTTCAGCTGCGCGAGACACCGGGCAATGCTTGGCTGGAGCACAGACATCCCAGGGCTGGCCCTTAGGCCCTTCTTCGGCCTCTTCTCCTGCGCTCTCTGGGCCCGTTTCCATGCTGCGGGCTGCTTCTCCGCAGGGCGGTTCTGCCTTGCGGCCAGCGGGGGTTCTGGGCTGAAAGCACTATGCGCTGTGAGGTAAAATAACCTCTGCTTCCATCCCAGTGTCAAGTTGTCTCAGCAGTGAGAAAGGAACTGTGACCTGTCACATGGTTAGCTCTGCTTATTATTATTATTTTTTTTTTTGCAGAAATGGATGAGTGGATTCTGAAACTCATGAAAACCTAAAGGACACAGAAAGATAAAATACTTTGTAAAAAAGCACAAAGTTGGGGAACACATGTTCCCCTTACATTCTCAAACCATATTACAAAGCCACAATAGTCAGAACAGCGTGGTCTTGGTTGAAGGACAAGAATCAACAGAATGGATGCGGGAGTCTGGCAGGGACTTCTTACACTTACGCTCAATTAACAGGTCGTCAGGGAGCGTAATGAGTCAGCGAGTGGCTGCAGTACATGTACACACAGCACAATATCGTTCAGCCATAAGAAACTGAAATTCACGTACACGATACAATGCAAAGAAACCTCACAAATGTGACGACGAGGGAAGGCAGCCGGGTACGGAAGGCCACAGGTCGTATGCTTTCGTTTCTGAGGCTACCACTTGTGCTGTCTCCGACTCGCTCGCTTATTCCAAGCGATCTTGTGTTGTTCTTTGCTTCGTCATTCTTTAGGTGCTGGATTGATTTCTTTCATGGTTTCTTGTGACTCTTGAGATATCTTTCTCCTTCTGGTCGCGGCTTGCGTTCCTGTCTTCCAGATCTGCTGTTGTATTCCCGCCTTCGTGCAGTCGGCGGTGCACACTTCCGGGGGAGTTTTGGACCGCCTGTATTTCTGCTTGGATTTGTTTCCCTGGCTCCTCGTCTTGCCTGTGTTTGGCATTCATGGCTCCCATCATTTTCCTGAGCTCCTCTATTTGTTCGCCTGTGTTTGCTGCAATGTTTTGACAGCCATTTCCTCTTGCACCGTAGAGATTTTTTTCCTGTACCCTTTCCCATTATTTTTTCACTTCTGCTGCCCTCCTCTCAGAGAGTTCCACGTGCTGGCTTCTGATATCCTCTGTCTCTTTGTGTTCTGGACTTGTTCTGGGTGGGCTGGGAATTTGGGATTGCACTTTGCTTCTTTGTCTTGTAATTTCTATTTTATTTTCTTTCTGTGTTGCCGCTTGCAGAGTTCTTATGGTAGATAGCCTTGTCACTGGTGTTGAGGCTTTGGCGGAGGTGTCGGCTCTTCTGGGTGTCTTTCTAGACGGAGGTGGTTCTTGCCACTATGTCTGTCACAAGAACCTACCTTCCCAGTATGCTAAGACTAAGGCGTTGCTAGCAGCTTGACTTAGGGCCCATTCCTTTGGTACTGGACTGTGGTGACGGTTTTCACCCTACAATTGCAGTGTTGTCATGTGCGGGGACTGGTTACAGCTTGTATGCCATCCTGGTTGAAGTAGTTCAGCTGGCAATAACAACAGACTCAAGCACAGCCTGGCTACTGACACACTGTGATAACTATTAGCCTGCTATCCATAACCACAGGAGGAAAGTCTACAGATATATGATATAATCCAGCTTATACTAGGAACTTGTATGCAATGATTTTCCATATAATGCAGTGATTTTACCATGGTGTGTGTGTGTGTGTCTGTGTGTGCATGTGTGTGTGTGTGTGCATGTGTGTGTGTCGTCAGGAAGATGGGAGTAGGATCAAGAGATGAATGAGGCTAAATATAGGAGGAGCAAGATTGGGGGGCTCATGCAATCATCCCAGTTTTAGGCGATTGTAGGACACAGGAGAGAAGGGTTGGAAGAGAAAGACTAGGAGTTTTGAAGTGAGTCAGGAAGAGAAGAAACAGTGTTTGCTTGCGTGAAAGCATCATGAAGTCAAGGAAGGCAGCTGGTGAAGCAGAGAAGGAGGCCGAGTAGAATAAAGCAGAAGGGAAGTGCGCCCGTGGGCTCGCACTGCTGATGCTGCGGCACTTGCACGGCCCCAGCTCTGCTGGCCACCGCGTGTGCCTCAGCAGGGTCCTACTGTGCTTCCGGCTTCCCACAGGCCTCCGGGCACCGCATCCCACCAGTGAGGGCGGAGGGGTGGGCCTCGGACTCTTTTCATCAGCTGCGCTGTCAATTTACGCCTTCTTTCTGGAATCCAGTCTTTTTTTTTTTTTTTAAACTTAGAGACATGGCTCCTGTTTACAACTTTGTTTTTTAAATTTCACAATGGCTTTGTGCCTCTTACATCCTTCCTGTCCCTCATCCACTTTGCTAGCTTGGATCCCGTGGCCGTTATTGGAATCACTCTCTGATCTACACCCTCGGCTTTTTCCACTGACCCGGCAAAACAGCACCCTGGCTGAAAGCCACATTGCCTCTTTGGAGCCTGCATCCTGGTAGCTGACTGGCTGAAGACAAGCTTCACAATACTGCCTGCTCTTAATTCCATTCACGCCACAGCTTCAGGGCAATCCCCGGGCTGTCTGACAGGCCTTTCATTAGTCACTGTCCAGCCTTTCTAAAAGAAAGAAAAAGAAAAGAAAGTGGAGTGTTGTGGCCTGTTTCTAGGCGTCTTCCCAAAGCCTCACTTGGTCACGGGTGTGGCTTTCCAGAGCTGGCTGGATCTAGAGTGTGTGATGTTATGATAAGGACGTGATGCTGGGATTAAGGGTGCCCACCTAGGGGTGAGTGCTACCTGCACTGAGTGGGCAGCCTGGGTAGGATTTAGGGAGGGAGAGAAGCCTACTGCAGTCACTCCCTGTCCAGCCCTGCCTCTGCCTGCCCTGCCATGAACTGCCTTTCCTCTGCAATGCCCTCTGCCAGGCCGCCCCGCCGTGCAACCAGCTGACTGGACTGAAACTCCTACAAACCTTGAGCAGGAATAAGCCTTTCCTCCTCTACCTTTGGGTGTTGGGTATTTTGTCTCAGTAAGAAAAGCAACTAAGACATCAAAGTTCTTTCTTCTCTTTCTCAACTCTTACACCTCATCCCTTCCCTTTAATCCATGCTGACGGATTAAATAGCAGCCCTGCTTTGAGGGAGAAATGGGCAATTCGTCATTCTGACCGGGGCAAGGTGGAAGCTCAGTATAGTTTTGATTTGCATTTTCCTGATGGGCAAAAGTACTGAACTCTTTTTTTTCATATACTTATGGACCATTTGTACTTTTAAGAAGTATCTGTCTATGCGTTTGCCATCTATTGATTGAGAAAGTTGATGTTTTTGGTGTTCAATCTTTTAGGTTCTTTGTATATCCTAGATATTAACCCTCTGCTGGAAGAGTAGCTCACAAAGATTTTCTCCAATTCTGTAGGGTCTCTCTTCACTCTGTTAGTTGCTTCTGTTGCTGTGAAAAACCTTTAAAATTTGATGTAGTCTCATTTGTCGATTCTTGCTATCATTTCATGAATTAGTAGAGTTCTACCGGGAAATTTTTGCCTGTGCCTATGGCTTCAAGTATCTCCTCTTCTTTTCCTTTAGTGGTTTCAGTATTTTAGGTCTTGCATATAAGTTTTTGATCCATTCTTTTTATTTATTTGTTACAGGGAATCAGGACCTTGCACTTACCAGGTAGGTGCTGTACCACTGAGGTATGTCCCTGACTTTTTGGATCCATTCTGGACCGTTTTTTTAAATTTAGGTATTTGGCACAGGGTCTCATTGTACTGCTTGGCTCTGTAATGATCCTCCTGTTTTCAGCCTCCCCAGCACTGGGATCACAGGCGTGCATCACCATGCGCAGATTGGATCACAGGCTCAGTGTGCCCTGGGGGCGGGGCTGGCATGGCATGCGGTACTGGGGTTTGAACCCTAGTCCCTGTGCTTGCTTAAGCAGGTGCTTAGTCCTCTGAGCTACCTTGCTGGCCTTTGGACTGAATTTTATATGGGATGAAAGATAGGGAGCTAATGTCAGTTTCCTGTAAACTGATAATCCATTTTCCCAGCACCATTTGTTAAAGAGGCTGTGTGTTACAATTCTCTAGAGGAACAGATGCAGTATGAAAATGTGCGTGTGATTGTGCAGAGGATTTATGAGGTAGGATTACAGAATCAGAATCAGAAGAGTCCCAAAGACCAGCTGCTGGACCAGAGAGAGCAGTTCCAGATTGGCTGTGCTGGTGCTGGAGAGCTGGGGATCCACCAGCAGCCAGAGGCCTGGACATCCACCGCAGAATACTGGCGCGCTTCTGTGTGTGAAGGGGAGATCGGGGCACAGTGGTGCACACGTGCAATTCCAGCCTTTGAGAGGATGAGGCAGGAGGAAGCTCCCAAGTATATGACCAGCCTGAACTGCACTGAGAGGCTGAAGAGCCTGCGCTGGAGCCCTGAGGGAACCGATGCCAACGTCCAATGGCCGTGACCCAAGGAGATCGCCCCACAGAAGGGAACACTTCCTCTTTCTTTTGTTCTGTCTAAACTCTAAGCTGACTGGTAGGCACCACTCATATCCAAGTGAGTCCCTCCCTGCCTCCGCCCCCAGTCATTCATGGCCGCACCCAGAGTCTACAGATCTGCTAAACGTTTCTTATTCACATCAGGCTGATGGTCACGATTAGCCGCCAAAGGCTGTTTCTACAGTGTGTGTCTCCAGCTCCTTTGTCCAGAATCAGATGACTACAGTCGTGCGCCCTCGGTTCTGGGTCCTCTATTCTGCTCTATCACTTATTTGTTTCTTTTTGCGCCAATGGTGTGCTCTTTTGTCACTGTGGCTTTTGTGGAATAGTTTGAAGTATATATTGTGATGTTTCTAGCGCTGCTCTTTTTGCTTAGGAGTACTTTGTCTTTTCTATTTATTTGGTGTTTCCATGTGAATTTTTGGATTGTTATTCCCAGTTCTGTAAAGAGTGTCATTGATGTTTTGATGAGGATTGCATTAAATCTGCAGATCACTTTTGTTAATGTATCCACTTTGACAATATTAATTCTGCCAATCCATGAATATAAGAAATGGTTTTATCCTCTAATTTCTACCATTTAGTGTCCTCTTAAATTTCTTTTTGCAGTGTTTAACATTTTTATTGTTGACATCTTTTTCCTCCTAAGTTATCTTGAAACCTAAATGGAATATTTTTAGAAGTTATTGTGAATAGAATTATTTTCCTACTTTCTTTCTCATCCAGTTATTTATTTTTTGATATAAAAGTCATTCATCACCATTTTATGTCCTGCTCCTTTGTCAAATTTGCTTGTCAGCTTTTAAAAATCTTTTGGTGAAGTTTTTAGACTCTCCAAAGCATAAGTCGTATCATTTGTAAAAAAAAGAATGATTCAACTTCGTTTCCTACTTTAATCTTTTATTATTGATCTTTACTCATTGCTTTAGCTAAGATTTAAACAACTTTATTAAATAGGAGAGGTACAAGTGGACGTTCTCGCCTTGTTCCCAACTTTAGAAAAATTGCTCTCACTCTTCCCTCATTCAGAATGACAGTGGCCAGGGGTTTATCGTATATGATCTTCACTGTTTTGAGGGGTGATCCTACAGCACCCAATTTATTTAGGGTTTTTATAATGCAGGACTTGAATTTTGTTAAAGGCTTTTTGTGTCAATTGAGATGGCAATGTGATTTTTATCCTTGATTCTGTCTCTGTGCTGTTTTGTGTTTCCTGTTTGTATCTGTTGAAACACCCTTGCATTTCTGGAATGAAATTAGTGTGATCATTGTGCATCATCTTTTTAAAATGAGTTGTTGATTTCAGTTTGTGAGAATTCCTATTAATGATTTTCATGTCTATGTTTATCAAAGGTACTGGTCTAGAGGGGTGTGTGTGTGTGTGTGTGTGTGTGTGTGTGTGTTTGTGTGTCCTTGTCTGGCTCTGGAGTCGGGTTGATGTTGGGCAGTAAAATGAGCGTGGAAGATTCTTTACCTTCATACGTCATGGAATAGTTTGAGGAATATGAGTGTTAGGTCTTCTTTAAATTTCTGATAAAATTGAGGAGTGAATCTGCCTGGTCCTGTTTTTTTCTTACATGAAAGACTTTATTAATGCTTCAGTCTCATTGATTATTAATTTTAATATTTTTTTTTGAGGTACCAGAGATTGAACTCGGGGCCTTGAGCTTGCCAGGCAAGCGTTTATTCCACTGAGCCATCTCCCTGGCCCCTTGTTATTGATCTCTAGATGTTTTAATCCTCTTGGTTCAGTTTTGCTAGGTCATATGTATTTGGAAATCTATTGATTTTTAACTAGGTTCTTTAAATCATTAAAAAAATAAGATTTCAAAGTAGTCCCTAACAGTCCTCTGGGTTTTAATGATGTATGTTGTATTATTTTCTTTTTAAAAATCTCTAATTATATTGATTTTGGTCTTTTTTCTCCTTTGTTTAGTTTGCCAAAGTTTTTATCAATCCTGCTTATTTCTTCAAAGAACAAATTCCTTGTTCCATTAGTCCTTATCTCATTGGCTTTAGCTCTGGTTTTTACTATTTCCAGCTCTTGTGTTTGGTTTTGGTCTGTTCCTCTTTTAATAAGACCTTAAGATGCATCATTAAGTTATTTATTTAAGATTTCTCTGATTTTTTTGAGGTAGGTTCTCACTATGTAGTGGCCTTTAACTCACTGTGTAGCCCAAGCTCGTGTTGAACTTATGGCAATCCTCCCATCTCAGTCTCCAGAGTGCTGGGATTACAGGCATGTGCCTCCGTGTCCTGCCATCTGTGGTTTTTTGATACAGGCATTCATAGCTATAAGGTTTCTTCATACATCTGCCTTTTCTATACTCCAGGGATTGTGATACATTGTGTTTTCATTTTAATTTGATTCAAGAGATTTTTAAATTTCCTCACTGACTTTTTCAGGGATCAGGGATAGTTTGGCAGTGCCTTGTTTAATCTCTGTAGAGCTTTTGTAGTTTTTCTTGCTGCTCATTTATAGCTTCATTCCGTTGTGATAAGATTAAGTATTGTGTTATGGTTTACATCCAGGGTGTCGCCCTGGCTGTGAAGGCGACTGGGCTCTGGCGCATCAGAGCTCCTCGGGGCTCATCACCGCTGAGGACATTCTGGCTGCCCCTGCTGGTGTGAGGCCAAGGCCTGCTCAAGCGGGTAACTGGGGTGCAGTCTTGCAGTCTGCAGGGGCATTTCCATCCTAGGTGTGTCTGTCACTTTTCCACTTCCTGGCTAGTGCGCTGTAGCAGCGCCCTCCAGCCAGATCATCCTGCCATGTCCTTTCTGCACTGGTGCTGGCTGGTCGTGGACTGCAACTGCCGAAACTGTGAGCCAACAGAAGCCCATGTTCCTTTCAGCTGTGGACATCAGGCATTGTGTCCTAGCCGCAAGAGAAGCGACCTAGACAGATTTGGGTAGAAGGTAAGTGTGTTATTGGTGTGTCTTTCTTGCCCAGATGGTTAAGAACATTTGGACATGGTTTTCGGGAGAAGTTAGGAAAGATCTGGAGATTCTAGCTAAAAAAGCCCTAAAGCGTAATAAGCCAAACTTGATGGGAGGTTCAGGTAAGACCTCAGAAGACTAGAATGCTGGTTAAAATGCAGATGGCAAAGACCAAGCTCTGCTGGTCTCAGGTAGGGACAAGTTCTCCACCGGCAGTTGAACCCAAGAATATGTATGCTACACTCTGGCATGATATTATTCATGTATTGAGACTGTCGAAGATTGAGATTAAGGGTGTTGGATTGATTAATCTGACAGCGTTTTAGGGCAGATCAGTGTTCAGGCTGTGACAAGAGTACTTCTTGATGCTTTTAGCAAGATATTCCATGGTAGGCAAGAGCAAACGGCACAGTTAAATGATTTTAAAAGTTTGTAGTTTCAACCAAAAAGTTCCTGGGAAGTTGAAGCAAAGGAGATCCTGGTGGCTGAAAAGGTTAGTGTTAAAAATAAACCAGGTATCCAGGCATGGCAGTGCACACCTATAATCCCAGCACTCAGGGGCTGAGATGGGATCATCCTTGTGAGTCGGAGACCAGCCTGGGCTACAAAGTGAGCTTGAGGCCAGCCTTAGTTGCGTATGGAGACCCTGCCTAAAGGAAGACTAAGCCAAGAACTTTTCATTAGGAAAATATGAAAGCTGTCTAGAGTGCATAACAGTAATCAGAGAAACCTTGCCATTTTCAGGCTGAGTTGTGCAAGAATAAAAGACTTTGCTTTTAGAAGAGATCTGTAGGACCCACTGCTGGGCAAGGACTATGTAGGGAACTGTTTCACAATTTGGGATTTGATTCACGGTGTTCAGCCATCTAAGGACTCATAAGTCTCTGCAGCCAGGGTCCAAGAGGCCCCCAGATACTGCTGGGAGGCAGATTTTAGTTTCAGTCGCTTGGTGCTGGTTTTACAGACATACACAATGCAGGCATCATGAGGTCAGTGAGGTTTCCAACTTGGCACTGTACCTAATAAAGCTGTGAGGGTGAAGCTGAAATTGCAGTGGAGATTTCAGAGTTTGGAGAAACTAGGGGAGATATCTGCTGAGAAAAGCCACAGCACTGAGCAAAGTCACTGCAAGAGAGAGGTCCTGGGGCTTCAATAAGCATTGCTGTGGGGGTATGGCCATTAGTGCCATTTAGAAATCACGTCCTGTCAGGATTTGCCCCAGATCATATATCCATAGGATTGAACATTTTCTCTACTGGGTTTTGGTCTTGCTTTGGTCTGACTTCTTTCTATCTCTCTGGTTCTCCCTTTTAGAATGGGGATGTTTACCCATGCTGTTCTATACTGGCAGTGCTTAACTTTTTGGTTTTACAGGGGCTCATATCTAAGAGTTGGCCTTAAGTCTTAGAGAAGACTTTGGGCTTTGACTTTTTGAGAATGCTGGAACTGTTAGGACTTTGGCAACTCATAGAGTGAACTAAAGGCAATTTGCACAAACAGACACAGGCTGAGGTTTGAAGATCAATCCAGGGATGGAATTTTATGATCTATGTCAGCTCCCCCTAAGTCTCTTGTGATCATAGACAGGATCATTTGAAAGTGTGTGAACCCTTGAGGACCCATGCTCAGCAGAAAATTGCTCCACTGCTGAGCTCCTGGCTGAGTGCACTGTTAGGAAGTGTATCTGGTTAGGAGATGTCACAGAGGCATGACCTGAGGGGTGTGCATCTCTCCCTGGCTCCTCCCTTTCCTTTCTACTTCCTGGCTTTTCTTTCTGCTTCCGTGACTTGAGAAGCTTTCCTCCTTGCGAGATCTTTCCACCATGCCTTTTCTCAATCAAAGCTGGTCAACTGTGGACTAAAGCTATAAGACAAAATAAAGATCTCATCTTTTTAGTTGCAGGTGTCAGGTACTGTGTCCCAGCGTGGAGAGGAGTAATTAAGATGGAAGTGCTTCATTTTTTTTGGTGCTTGTTTGTGAAGGCTTGCTACATGACCTGCAATATGGTCTATTTTAGGAAATGTTTCAAGACCTTCCGAGAAGAATGTGTGTTCTGTACTTGTTAGATGGAATATTCTGTACACATCTGCTAAGTTTACTTAATCTTTGGTTTAATTTAACTCTGATTTTTTTGTTCATTTTTTTGTATGGATGACCTATTGAAGTCACTCACACTTTTCATATCACAATGTGTATCCATTAGGCTGTGTAGAGATTTGAATGTGAGTGTACCAATATTTACAGCATAGATATTTGTAATTGCTCCATATTTTTGGTGGATTGTTTCCTTTTCCAAAATAGTGGGTTTCTTTGTACCTTGTGACTTTGTTTTGAAATCTTCTTTGTCAGATATGAGCACAGCTTCTCCTGCTTGCTTTCTGGTTCCATTTGCATGTAATGCTGTCTTCCATTTTTTCACTTTCAGTCTTTCAGACGTGTATATGTCTTTGTTAGTGATGTGTGCTTCTTGCCGGTAACTGAGTCGAGTCTTTTCTTAATCTATTCTGACAGTGTGATTTTTTTTTTTTGAACTTCAAACTCTACATTCAGAGTTATACAAAGGTATGTACCAGTTCTTATCATTTTGTAGTTTGCCTTTAATGTTCTATTTTTCCTAATTCTAAGTAGTTTATGTACTCTTTCTTTGCCCTGTATAAGATTCTTTTAAATATTTTTTGTCATGCTGGTTAGTGGTCATGAATTTATAAATTTATGTATGCCCTGGAAGGTATTTACTCACCCTTCAATTTTATAGGATAGTGTTCCTAGATATAGTAATCTAGGTAGAAGTTATTTTTTTTTTTCAGGTCCTGAGATATATTGTTCTATGTCTTCCTGGCTTTTAAGATTCCTGAAGAGAATCTGCAGTTATCCTAATGAGTTTGTCCCTGTAAATAAGTTGGTATTTATCTCTTGCAGTTTTCAATCTTTCACTTTGTAATATTGATATATTAACTCTAATGTGGGATGGAAAGGTTCTTTTTTGGTCATGCCTGTGTGGGGTTCTAAATGCCTCCTGCTGTCTATATCTTTTCCAAAATTTAAGAAGTTTTCTGTTATTATTTCAGAAAATAGATTTCCATGCCTGTAACCTGAACATTAACTCCTATTCATAAATTAAAAATTCATAAGTTTGGTTTTAGTTTAGCTGGGTTGCAGAATTCTTGGACATTTTGTTCACAATATCTTTTTTATTTACTAATTTTTTATGTAGTGATTCTTCAACCTCATCCTCAAGCCTGGAAATTCTGCCTTCTGTTTAACTTTGTCTATGGGTGAGGCTTCCTGTTGAGCTTGGATCTAGCTTATTGCACTTTTAATTTCCAGAATTTCTCTTTACTTCTTCTTCAGAGTTGTTACCTGGCACCTTCACTGTCTCCTTTAATTGACCCCATCGCCCATGGTACCCTACGTGAAGTCACTGATCACATTATAAGCCACTGAACATGCTATAAATCATGGCGTAAGCCTTTTGAGTTTGCTCGCATGTCATCCACTTGCAGATTTTTACATTCAGTTTCTGGAAAGTTCTGGATATTCGGAGGAGTCATTGCGCCTGTTTCTTCACACTTCTTGTGTTGCCATGTGGACATTTGTATATCTTTGGGGATGGATAGCTCTTCCACCTTTACTTGAGGATTTTGTTAAAAATGCCCAGCCTTCCTTGGAGGGCTTACTCCCTTGCATAATTCAGGGAGAAGAAACAAAGCTGCATTAATACTGATGACACTAAGATGAACCGGCTGTTAACGTGGTAAAAATCAATTGAAATCAACAACTACGCCACCATGAAAGTAGAAGAGAAGTATGCAGTACTGATGTACGGTCAGAGCTAATTAAAAGTGATA
>NW_004524633.1:4530688-4532221 GCF_000260255.1 Octodon degus
TTTTTCATTTTGGAGATTGTCTGAAGGTTTCCCACAGGACCACTGGAAATTTGTGGAAGCTTTTTTCTTATGAGAAGAGCTCCGCTACGGTGCTTAGGGCTGGTGCTCCCCGTATTTGTCCATCAGATCCACACTGCCATCGTGGCTATCCAGAGGGGGCAGCCAGGTCAGAAGAGACAGCTCACCTGGCCTCAGCTTATGCAGGAGACACGTGGCGCACAGTGGCATCGTGCCGTGTCCTGCGTGAGAAGGCCGTGGGCTTCCTCGGCGCCAGGCCCCCAGGATACCAGCGCGCTCCTCACAGTGCTAGGACAGGCCTGCTCCAGGGTTCGGGCACTGCGGGCTGCTCGAGGAAGACAACCACCTCTCTGATAGATTGTTTTTCTTTTGTTTGAGATTTGCTCTAAGATCCTGCTTGTATTTCAGGGGACACTTTTTCACCATACGGGGCAGACTCAGAGTCTGCAGAAGGACGGGGCAGCAGTCTCCACGGTGCCGCTGCTGGAGAGTTTTCAGGTTGCTCCAGGGTACTGAGGTGGGATTTTTCAGTCTGGCGGTTGGTGTGTTTCTGTGTCCACTGATGGTATGAGATCCACATTAACAATAAGGGAGATTTGATTGGGGTCTGCTTACATTATTGTTGATGTTAACTTTAATGTTTTACTTCTTATGCATGTGTGAAGAAGTCCCTTTTCATCATAAGCTATTTCGTCAAAGCTATCTTTTTTTTTTTTAATTCTTTTTTTGGACCTGGAATAGAACTCAGGATCTTGCACCTACCAGGCAAGCGCTTGTCACCCTCTTCCCCTTTTTGGATACTGAGGCTCAAACTCAGGCCTTTGTGCTTGCCAGCAGGTGCTTAGGCTGCTGAGCTATCTTCCTGACCCAATTTAAGCTATCTTCATCTAACTTGTTTGATAGGTTTTGTGTTTGTAAACTGAAACAAAACACTTTAAAATTATATTTGTTCCTTATTGATACCTAAGAATTCAGTAATAACCCCCTTTTTTTTGAATCTTCTAATTTTTAGGTAAATGTTTTGTACATGTATTGAATATGAACCTACTCTCCCACTAGCATGTAATGCACATGTAAATTGGGGTTCCCAAACTATACCCAGAATGTCTTAGACATCATGACTATAAATGCCTTAAATATCATGCTATACGTGTCATTGAATCAGGCACCGCGAGTCCACGGGGACAGAACAAGAGTGCGTTTTATGTGAGGAGCCGGTGAGTAGACCACTCTCCTAAGGAAGCTGGTCCAGTGTATGACAAGGAATGATAAAGGGCGATGTTCCTCGGCAGGCTACTTATTCCTTAAGAAATTTGATGGGCTTCAAAAAGAAATACATTTAGGGCTGCGGTTATGGCTTAGCATCATAAGTGCCTGCCTGGAAAGTGCAAGGTCCTGAGTTCGATCCCTGATAAAAAAAAAAAAAAATTAATCAAATTAATAGGCACTGTAGATAAACTCTGGTATAGAAAGTCCTGATTTCTTGCAGGACTCGGGCTAGAAGGGCAAAAATAT
>NW_004524633.1:4535673-4625616 GCF_000260255.1 Octodon degus
GAACTTCAAACTCTACATTCAGAGTTATACAAAGGTATGTACCAGTTCTTATCATTTTGTAGTTTGCCTTTAATGTTCTATTTTTCCTAATTCTAAGTAGTTTATGTACTCTTTCTTTGCCCTGTATAAGATTCTTTTAAATATTTTTTGTCATGCTGGTTAGTGGTCATGAATTTATAAATTTATGTATGCCCTGGAAGGTATTTACTCACCCTTCAATTTTATAGGATAGTGTTCCTAGATATAGTAATCTAGGTAGAAGTTATTTTTTTTTTTCAGGTCCTGAGATATATTGTTCTATGTCTTCCTGGCTTTTAAGATTCCTGAAGAGAATCTGCAGTTATCCTAATGAGTTTGTCCCTGTAAATAAGTTGGTATTTATCTCTTGCAGTTTTCAATCTTTCACTTTGTAATATTGATATATTAACTCTAATGTGGGATGGAAAGGTTCTTTTTTGGTCATGCCTGTGTGGGGTTCTAAATGCCTCCTGCTGTCTATATCTTTTCCAAAATTTAAGAAGTTTTCTGTTATTATTTCAGAAAATAGATTTCCATGCCTGTAACCTGAACATTAACTCCTATTCATAAATTAAAAATTCATAAGTTTGGTTTTAGTTTAGCTGGGTTGCAGAATTCTTGGACATTTTGTTCACAATATCTTTTTTATTTACTAATTTTTTATGTAGTGATTCTTCAACCTCATCCTCAAGCCTGGAAATTCTGCCTTCTGTTTAACTTTGTCTATGGGTGAGGCTTCCTGTTGAGCTTGGATCTAGCTTATTGCACTTTTAATTTCCAGAATTTCTCTTTACTTCTTCTTCAGAGTTGTTACCTGGCACCTTCACTGTCTCCTTTAATTGACCCCATCGCCCATGGTACCCTACGTGAAGTCACTGATCACATTATAAGCCACTGAACATGCTATAAATCATGGCGTAAGCCTTTTGAGTTTGCTCGCATGTCATCCACTTGCAGATTTTTACATTCAGTTTCTGGAAAGTTCTGGATATTCGGAGGAGTCATTGCGCCTGTTTCTTCACACTTCTTGTGTTGCCATGTGGACATTTGTATATCTTTGGGGATGGATAGCTCTTCCACCTTTACTTGAGGATTTTGTTAAAAATGCCTAGCCTTCCTTGGAGGGCTTACTCCCTTGCATAATTCAGGGAGAAGAAACAAAGCTGCATTAATACTGATGACACTAAGATGAACCGGCTGTTAACGTGGTAAAAATCAATTGAAATCAACAACTACACCACCATGAAAGTAGAAGAGAAGTATGCAGTACTGATGTACAGTCAGAGCTAATTAAAAGTGATAAAATGGAAGGCATGAGAAAAGGAAAAATAGTAGAAGCAAAATGCAAAGAAGAAAATGAATGAAAAGAAATCTTATTTCTCATGTTGTAAGATGAGAAAGAGGAAAATGAGGTTAAAATCCAGTTAGAGAATAACATTTTTGTAGTTGTTCTTCTTCTCTATGCTGCCTTCTGTTTCTCTGTGATTTTGGCCTTTCCTTTCAGTTGTCTTTTGATGCCCAGAGACCTTCTCTCTCTCCTCACTAAGTAGTTGGTTTCCAAGTGTCTTGATTCCAGGCCCTGCAGAAGGTGAGGACTGCTCCCAGCTTTGGCTTCAAATCTTGATTCCTCCATTTATGACTTTCTAAAGTGCAGTTGCTACCATGTCTCCACAGTGTCTTTCTGTGTTATCTGCCCTCGCTCCAAAGGAAGGCTTCCTACAAATGCCTAATGATAGCATTGTCGATTTTTCCGGGTCACTGGGCTATTTCCACACAGTATACAAAAAGTTTTCAAATATCCTTTCTTTAGAAACAATTGTTCCTTCAGCTGCTGCCTTGTTGTTTTGTTCCAGATTTCAAAAAATATCTTTAGAAGACGTGTCTAGAATCATTATGTCTACCACTTACGTGTCCTCCTCCCGTTTTTTCTTGAATCTGCTTCAGCCTTCTCTTCCTCAGACTCTTACCAAAATGTCACCAGTGATCTTCATCTGGACAGAAACCATGTTAGGATCTCAGGATTCTTGCCATCTGAACAGAATTTGATCAATTTTCTCTTTGAGCATGTTATTTCTTCGCTCTAGGACTATCTTCTGTTCTTAGCTCCCCATCACTGGGTTCTCCTAATTTCCATGGCCTCTAGTTCATTGAGTGGGTGAACCTGTGTGGAGGTGTGACTTTGTACACTGGCTTCATATCGATAAATTCCTAAGTCACAGTGCAACATTCAATGGGATGCTTGTGTATTAGTGTATGTGGAGCACTCTAGGTCTAACCTTTCTGGCTGGTCGAAGCTACTCTGGTATTTCTTGTTGTAGGTCATCATGTAGTTCCAGAAATCCAGGGCACAGGGAGAAGCCTTTCTTGAGAAACAATTGTTCCTTCAGCTGCTGCTTTTCCTCTTACCTTAGTTCACAGCTGAACATGGACCCCGCATCTTAACTCTTGGGCCTTGGCATCTTCAGCCGCTATAGTCAAATCACCACTATCTTTCCTCCAGAAAAGCCAGCAGAACCCAGATGTTTGCCAAGTACCTTGGCAGAGTCTGTTTTAGACTAGGAAGCAGCAAAGTCTGACCTTGATAATCACTGGGAGTTAGGATGCTTATCTTATATAATACTGTGTTCTAATCAGCATTACTCATAGCCTCTAGGGTGTGCAGTGTGTTGGGCGAGTGTTGATTGAATGAATGAACACAGAGCAAAGTGTTCTTTAATCATATTGAATGTTAAATAAGGTTTTAGTTTTGGGGGTTCAGTTTTCAATGTGCCTTCAGAAATGAGGTTGTGTTTTGCCATTTTCTACCTACAGAGTTAATGGGACAATATATTAATAAGCTCTTTAGAACTGAAGATGCTTCATTAAAACTCATATATTTCATACCACTTTGGCATTTGTAGGGTTAATAGTACTTGTATGAAACTGTAAGTACCTGAACTCATTTTGTAAACACACTGCTGTAACTTCTCATGAAAAGAGTAAGAAAATATAAACTGTCAGGTGATCTCAGACCATTGATTAATGCATCGTGTTCATAGTTCTCCAAATTCTTAGGGAGTGACTAGTGATGTCCAGACGACAGGACGGGTTGGTTGGTTTCATGTGGCCTAATGGATGGGCTCTAATCATTAGTCGGAAAGTAAGTGAATGACTCAAATTCATGCTAAGAGCTGTCTCCACATTTTCTCACCTAACCCTCCCACAGCACTCTGGAGCGCATATTGTTGTATATATTACAAGTCATCGCTTACTGCAGATATTCAAGGCAATCCCAAATCCTGGCTAACTCTTCTGCCAGGAGACTGGTAGAATCCCAGCACATGTAAAGAAAACTCTCAACTTGGCAGCACTGCTATTTTTCTGAGGGTTTTTGTAGATGCAATGGGTAGCGTTTCAAATGTTACGTGTCCGATTCTACATCTTACATTAGAAAATCAGGAGGAACTGAAGTTTATTTACGAGGGAGTTTACAGGCAGCCAGGAAGATTTGAGCTGCTGGGAAGCCACTTTCTCTTCAAAGTAGGTCACTGTCTGCTGATGCTTCCCCTCCGGAAGGACAGTCAGAGCGGTGAAACAGAATTGGTCTGAAGTTTCCCAGAACACACTTAATCTTGTCGACCCAGGGATGACACTGACTCATACGCTGAATTTTTTTTTCCTAGTGGCTTTTTATAAGATGAGCTGGACATTATTCTGAGGTTGGCATTCTCTGAGTTTGGATGACTTTCTGTTACCACCTAAGGGCTCAGGTTTGACAACAGCAGTGGAGCTTGTAGATGCTCCCCGTCTCTCGGGTGGCTCGGCTCACTGTCGTGCTGGGCTGGCTCTCAGTCTTGGCCTGAAGTCTAGTATAGCCCTTCCTCACAGAACTGTGTTATTGTTTTAGGAGTTGGCCTTTCTTTTGACACTTGAATATGTGATTAATTAATGAAAAAAAATGTACGTACCTGAAATATCCGTGTGAATCACACCTGCTAACATGACTGTGCCTTGCGTGTGAAAGTTAGTTTGACCTTTTCGCAGGAAGGAAGCAGTCTCCTGGGCCGCTGCTGCTGCTCGGGGGTGCTTCATGTCTTCCCTCGAGATTGGAGAACACAGACAGAAACCTGGAATTCACATTACGTCTAATGACTCTCGGGTTTATTTTATTTTACAGTCAACTAGAGAATCGTAACCGTGCTCTTCAAATCAAAACATACAAAACTTCACTGAAACTTTGGTCACACAAGTCCTAGACCCCATCGCACCCTGCAGATAAGGACTTTCGTTTGTGTGCTGTCTGTTCAGAGATTTTTCACAACTCACATTCACTAAGACAAATACATATTCTTAAAGTCTTTTATTATCTGTGCTAACCAGCTGCTTTCTTCACTTAGTGATTTATCTTAGAAACATTTCTAATATGGATACAAGAATAGTTGTTTAAAAAGCTAAAGTTTTCAAATGCATCCTTCATGTGTCTAGCGAGAATCATCTAGATCTTCCCTGATGATAATTTATCTGAATAAATTTCTAATGCTAACGTTGTTTTTGAGAAGTGCCACAGGGTGTTCAGGGTCTCACTACTAGGTCAGACTCATAGCAATCTGCCTGTCCACAGCCTCCCAAGAGCTGGGATTCCAGGCATGCGCCGCCATGTGCAATCTCAAGTCTCAGCGTGCCCCAGGGGCAGGGCCAGCACAGCAGGCCGGGGATTGAACCCCCGGCCTCTGGGCCTTCTGGTGGGTGCTTTAGTCCACTGAGCTGTTTGGCTGGCCCCCCCTAGTGCTGACTTGTTCTTGCATTCTTGGGTATTGATTTATAAGTAAGATTGGTTTATAAATTTCCTTTCATCCAGACTTGGTTATATTTTGCTCCCAACAACATAGCAAATGCTTTATCAAATTAAAGTGGAAGTATTTCTTATATTTTACACTTTCAATAATAATTTTATATTGTAAGAATAATCCCTTCATTGATGATTTGATAAACACTTATTAGAGAAATCATGTTGTCTTGGTCGTTACTTGGAAGAGAACAGCAGAAAATTTTCTCAGGATTTTTCTTTGTGCGTATTTACTTGAGATCAGCCCGAGCTACATTTCCCACTAGAAGCATCTGTTGAACCTCGGTTTTCAAACAGTTTCCTATAGTAGAGGAAACTATGCATATGCTTTCTTATTGGGCTACATTAGATCTTTGATATTACAATGGTTAATTTCTGTCATTAGGGAAAAATGAAACTTTTCTTTGGGGAGCAAAAATGAAAAAAGTGTGAGAAATATATTGGATAAATCTTTAGGATTATGTTAATTGTGTTTGTTTATATATTTTAATCTTTTATTATTTCCTGCTTTTACATTTACTTTTTTGGTGGTTACTTTAGCAATTATTTTAGACGTGTTATTTTTCAATTACTAAAACTTAGCTTTTGGAATTATGTATTGGTTCTAATTGCCTTCCTTTAGCAACACATTTTTTAATTTCTGTTAATTATTTAATTTCTATTTTTCTCTTCATTTAAGTTGTTTCTCTAAAATTTTGAATTTATGCTCATTTCATTAAAATAACTGTACCAGACAAACCTGATAAATAGGAACTTAATTTATCATCTTTTTGTAGAAATGCTACTGCAGTTTTTTTCCCATAAAGCTATTTAACACTTTTGTTTATAATTTGCAGATGAAGAGAAATATAACTTTCTGATTTTCAATTAACTTCTGCACTTACAGAATTGGGATCATAGAATATTCTATGTAGTTCTTTGTTTTTGCATTTTATCTTTATGGATAAATATATGGTCATTTTCAGTGAATATAATTATAGTCCTCATAAAGAACATATAACCTCTACTTCTGAGGCATGTAGTCTGGCATACCCAGAATTAGACTAGTGATGGGCAGACTTTTCCAGTTTCGATCCGTTTCTTCCTATGTCTCTCTTGTAATACTTGCTTTATACATGTCACTGTTATACATTTGGGTTTAGAAACTCACAGATCACATCCTCATTGGGTTTTCAATTTTTTGTATTATGTATCTTTTTATCTTATATAATGCTTTGTAGCTGAATCAAAATTATGTGACATTAGGCTGTCACCTGCTTTATTGTTGCTACTACTTTATGTTTGGGGGGGATGGGGCATTATCTGAGTAAAATTTTGATCTTCTTTGTACTTTCAATCATTTGAATTTTGCCTGTAATGCACTTTGAAGATCTTTTAAAAAATACAATACTTGTGCTAATAGTGTTTGTGGGCAGGATATCATGTCTGCATCTTGTACTGTGAATAACCACTAAGACAACAATATGCAATGTATTAATTATTGAAACTGTCCTAACTAATTGATTTTGAAACTGTCTCATTGCTATTTGTTTCTCAATAAAATTATTAAAGAAAAAAAAATGCAATACCTTAAAATTTTTACTGGCTAAGAAACATTTGTCTTAGTTTTTGTTTTTTAGGAGTTGTTTCTCTAAATTTTTGAATTTATGCTCATTTCATTAAAATAATCATACCAAAGAAAAAGGGGCCAGGGAGATGGCTCAGTAGAATAAACACTTCCCTGTCAAGTGCAAGGGCCTGAGTTCAACCCCCGGTTTCTCAACAAAGCAAAGCAACAAACAAACAAAGAAACAACAACAACAACAAATCCCATAGAAATCTGATAAATAGCAACTTCATTTATCATCTTTTTTGTAAAAATGCTACAGCAGTTTTTTTCATAAAGCTATTTAACGTGTGTGTGTGTGTGTGTGTGTGTGTGTGCATGTGTGTGACCGTATGGCTGGCCTTCTCTGTTGCATGGGCAGGTGTGTGTGCATGTGTTCATGAAGGTGTATTGAGGAGGTTACTCACTAATGGGTAACTTTGCTTTCCAGGGTCTACGTTCACAATTACATCTTGCTCTCAGCTTGTCTAATATCAAGCCTCCACTATCTTAGATGTAACTGTCATTGTAAGCAACACACGTGGTGTGAGTCCGCCTCTTTGCTCTGCTCTGCATCCTATCCATTATCATTTTGTTGGAAGTTACATTTCCATGTGCTAATATTTATGTTTATAGGCTTGTGCTACTGCTTGTGTGGCTTTATTTACTTATGTTTTTGTATTTAGGACAGGGTGTCCAGGGTCTCACTGTGTAGATCATACTTTAGTGATCCTCTTGTTTATAGCCTCCCAAGTGCTAGGATTACAGGCGCATGCCACCACGCCCAGTCTCAATTGCCCTTTCAGTGTGCCCCGGGAGTGGGGCAGGCAGGCACGGCAGGCCTGGTGATTGAACTCTTGGCCCCTGCGTCTAAGCAGACGCTTTAATCTGCTGAACTATTTGGCCGGCCCTGCTTATGTAGCTTTAAATGTCATTTGCAACCTCAGCTCCATATAGACTTACCCTAGTAACTACCTCCTCTAGTAACCTGCTGTATATATGTGACCTATGTTAGCTCAATCATCTCAAAGCCTGTAATATTTGTGAATGTCCTAATTTCACAGTACAAACATATTCACTGCTTATCACCAGTCCTCTTGACACTTTTCCTAGGTTTGCTCTATCTATCTATCTATCTATCTATCTATCTATCTATCTATCTATCATGCATTTGGTACAGGGTCTCATTACACAGTTTGGACTCATGGTGACCCTCCTGTTTTCACCCTCCCAGTGCTGGGATTACAGGCGTGCACCACCACACTCAGACTTTGTCACTGGCTCAGTGCACCTGGGGGTGGGGCTGATGAGGCATGTGGTGCTGGGGATTGAACCCTGGTCCCTGCACTTGCCTAAGCAGGCTCTTAGTCCACTGAGATATCTCGCTGGCCCTTGCTCCTATTATTTATTTTACAACTTTTAAGATATTAAAATTGTGACTATCGTATTTGATGAACAATTTGACTAGACAGAACTCTTTTGATTACACTTGAGAATATCGTACACTTTGCCCCATCAGGGATGCCAGGCTTGAATGCTGTTTTGAAGAGGCCTGAGGTGAGAGGGATTTATTTTTCCTCTAGTAACATTTTGTCTTTGCTTTAAGACTTAAAAAAAAGTTAATAAAATTGGTGTTACATGATTAAAGTGAATCTGAAGAAAAATGAGATTTAATAATTCCTTAGCATGTGTCTCACTTCCATCTTTGCAAATCAGCGACCTCTAGCATGTAGTGTTTATTTTCAACATGCACATGGAAAGGCTTTTCAACATCAGCAGAGTTCTATAATTTAGTTTCAAGCTATGTGCGGTCTTCTCCAGAGGGGCTCCGCTTTGAGCAGCCACGCTTCTCCTGACTGTGCCGCATCCCTTCAATCACTGTCTCGGTCACACAAATACTTTACAGTATTTCCTTATTCTCATTGAATGTGGGCCACTATGCATCTGTCTGCACTGTCTTCTCCTGGTCCTCTATGTTTAGCTTCCCTTTGCGCTGTTTTCGCAACACTATCTTCATTCCTGCGATGGTTTGGGTTTTTCTTCTTATTCTATTTTGTTTTATGTCTTTTTGAGACAGGGTCTCACTGTGAGTTCAGGCAGGATTGGAACTCACTAAGCAGCCCGGGCTGGCCTTGGACTCACTAAGCTCCTGCTGCCTCACCCTCCCGAGTGCATCCCACGCTTGGCTCCCCCTTTATTTTTATCAGCTAATTTTTCTTCCTCATCTCTTACCTGAATTTTTCATTTGTGCTTCCTGGTTTTCTTTAATAAATTATATCACTTCATTAACCCAGCAGTAAGCTTGCTTCATTTAGAGAGACAGTGTAGCGTAATGATCGGGACCGTCGAGTCTAGAACGTGACCTCCCGGGTTAAAGTGGTGCTCCTGTAACTCTTGGGCGCCTGGACAAGCTACTCCTACGCAGGTGTTTTCGTCTACCTCAGTGGGCGAGCGGGGGTACTTAGCTCACTTGGAGCTGTGTGCAGAAACCAGGAGGCCCACTGTCCCGCAGTGACAGCACTGCCCAGCAGCAGTGGGTGTTATGTAACTGCTTTCTCTGTTCCTGAGAGTTACCTGTTACAAAATTCATAGCTGAAATCTTCCTTGCTCCAGTGGCAACATATTCTTTCCCTTGTTGGTAAGTTTTAATGCTCCTTTTCAGAAGTTGTTACAGTGTTTTGGCATCTGTCTTATGCTAATTTCTTTTTATTACTATTCCCTATGAAATGTACTATTTTTCTGGTCTTTGGAGAAGGTTCCTGACAGGAGGCTTTAAGGTAGCCTTGAAACCCAAAGGCTTGCATTTTCTGTGGCAAACCATGACATGAGTGACCCCAACAGCAGCTACTTCCCTGTATCGGGCCCTGTACAACTGCCTCCCACACTGCTCTAGCCTTATTTTATGTCTGGCTTTAGCTGGCGGCATCTTAGCGACCATAATGCATGCAGAATATCGAGAGGACAGGAACCTTTGGCCTGGCTTTGCTCTTGCTGCTGGATATGCGACCATCTCCAGTGAAAATATCCTAGTAGCTTCCTGGAAAGAGACCCCAGGTGTGTGCGACCCTGTGAGGCCACATAGAGCCAAGATGATCCATCCCTGGGGAGCTCAGCCTGCCACCTCCTGAGGGGGAAACAGTCGGGAGCTTTCAGTTCATCCTTCCAGGGGTTTATATGGGCAGCAGATTACAGAACCGCTCTTACTGCTGCCTCCAAACAGCCTGCTTCCAACAATCAGTGAATACTCACTCCTTCCAAGTGTCTGAGGTGACCTAGGTCCAGGTCACCTTCTGCCACTGGCTCTGCGCGTCCCAGTTCTTAGAAACAAGGCACAGGGCTTCTATGTTAAAGAGGGATTTCACATTTGGAGGATTATAGTTTTGTTGTCTGCAACCATATTCCCTGAGAACTCCGCCCTCCCCACACCCCAGCAAGGCATCTCTTCTGCCCTTCGTCCGCGCCTGCTGCAGGAGTGAGATGCTTAGCGGTCACACTGCATGGCATCTCGTGCATTCTTGGGAGATGTCTTTGCTGGCACTTTCTGCTGTCTCTGCGGTTGGTTCCTTTTGCAGCTCTCTCTGGGCCTTTTTCATGTGACTTCTGCCCAAACTAAGTGTTTTTTCACACCTTTGAGACTGGTGGAATTTGTGGGTAAAATCTGTATAAGCTTTTGGGAAATAACACTTAACTCCTACCCCAGCCCTTGCCCTTTTTCTTTGCACAATTTCTAGGAAGAGACAGGAAAGATGTTTAAAGAGGTGGCATCATGCTCGTACCAGAGCCTGCTTAGAGCTTCCTGCAGGGAGAGCCCTTTGCTTCTGGAGATGGTGTAACACCCTTGACCGTGGTACTCACAGAGGGACGCATGTTCCTTTATGTGGCTCCTGTGTTTAGACCCGATCACGGTTTAGATTCCCGTCCACACTGGGCAGTGGTCTCCTTGTATTGAATCTGTCTAAGTTATGATCTCTGTTGTTACCCTTTACAGAGAGGGTGTGGGCACTGGCTGCTTTGCAGGACGCTTTGGACATCCCTCCAAATGTCCACTGCCTCAGGACGCACGTGGCGTTGGGCTCGCTTTCCAGGTAATGGATAAGGTCAATAGGTTGCTGGGAAGCGACAGGTGCAAGCAGGCGGCATCACAGCCACAGAGGTGGGGCTGCTCACCCCAGCGGTGCAGAGCAGGTGCCAACATGGTGACTGTTGCTTCCCAGTCCAGCTCCTGTTGGTCCTTTGATATGGGACCATTTGGGATGGAATTCCTGGCCTCCTTCCTTCTCCCACTAGGAAAAACAGCTACCACTTGCGTCACTGGCGCGTGTCTCTGCGGTGTGGCCCCTGTATTGTCCCTTTGGGGCCTCCATAGCTGTTTCTCCCATTGACCGCAGCTGCTGGGGCGCAGGACTGTGTCTCCCCTGCGCTCTTGGCCCTGCACCAGGAACTGCCTGGTACAAATGGGCGTGACCTCGTGGTCACTGCACGGGGGCAAGATGCGGGTGACCCCAGGAGGTGGTTCCACGGCAAAGTTACAGGGGCTCCCCCTATCTTCGGGTCTTTCTGTTCTGTATCTGCAAAGGCTGGGACGACTGGGAGGTGGGGACCAGAGCGTGCCCGCGTGTCTCTCCCGGCCTCCCCTACAGCTGCACATCCGCACCACAGGCTCGCATATGCACGAGCGCACTCTCACAGGACCCTCCCAGAGGGGTGCGATGGTGCCCACCGCCCCCAGGCTCCCTAGTTCAGGGTCTGCTCTTGCCCGCCCGGAGCCGCCTCCTCGACGAGCTCCATGCCAGTGGCGCGCCGGCACCGCGCTGTCCCCCGGGTACTTTGTGCAACCCTAGGGCCGTGGACCCCACGCCGCGCGTGGCTGCTCCACCCCTCCCGCCGTCTCCCCTCCCCCTGTGCGCCCGCCTGGCCCTGGATCCGCGCGGGGACCGCGGGGCGCGCGTGCGGCGGCGGCGCGGGCTGTGAACGGGGGCGGCGGGAGCGGGTTAGCCGGGCTCAGTGAGGCTGATCGATGGGCGCTCGGGGCCGTGCGTGATCCTGGCTCCGCAAGCGCGGGACGCGGCGAGGTAGGTGCGGGGCCGGAGCGTGAGCGGGCTGCAAGGCGGACAGGTGGAGGCGCCGCAGGAACACCGCTCGGCCCCGAGTCCTGCAGCGCGGCCACATCGTCACCGCCGCCGCACCGGCGAGGGCGCACAGCCGTGGCCCCCGGCGGATCCTCCGGCCGGGCTGGAGCGGAGCCGAGCCGGGGCCCCCAGCCCTGCCCCGCGCCTCCCTGCGGATCCCGGCCGAGCAGCGGCTCCCGTCCACCGGCAGCTGGAGGTAAGAGCTGCGGGAGCTGTGGCGGCTCCCCGTCCTGCAGTGCCGGCGACTGCCACGCACGAGGCGGGTTGCAGGGGCGCAGAGAACCGGGCTCCCGGGTCGCTCGGCTCTTGCAGTCCAGCCGCTAGTGGGCCCCCTCCTGTCTCCTCTCTATCTCTGCCGGTGCCTCCCCTTGGGCCCCTCGGCTAGTCGGGGGGAAGGACAGCCGGCAGAGGCAAGATGCAGAGGCAGGAGGGTCGCGGCTCCCAGCCCGGTGGCGGCAGCGGTGGTGGCTCGTGGGGTCCGGGATGGCACGGGCGGGAGCTGGTGTCCCCAGGAGTTTGTGGGTCCTGCTGTCTGGTGGCTGGGGCATCAGCTGGGCACGCAAGCGTTGGAATAAGGAGAGGCAGGGACTTCTGTTAAATTCCGCCCGGTGTGGGTGGAAGGGCCCCGCGGTTCAGTCGGGGACTGGGCCCCTTCTAAGGCCCCGGAATGGGCGCAGACATCCCAAGCCCTCCTTTGCTTCCTGTTTCCTTTCTTCTTCCCTCTTCCTGTTTTGCTCCTTTCCTTCTTCCGCAGACCAGCTTCCATGTCCCATACTTGACACAAAAATCCAAACCGTAACCAACAGGTTAGAGGGAGCGCGCAGAGGCGCGTGGGGGACTAGCGCGCCGCCACGTCCTACACACACACGACACGCATGCTTGAGCGGAGGCTTAAAGGCTCTGATGCTCGCTGGGATGACACTGCGTGGCCGGCGCCTGTGGAGGCTGCTGCCAGACAGGACACGTTCGGGGCATTCTCCGTCCGAGATCCCTGTGAGACGAAGTCGCTCCTGCTCCTCCAGGAACCTTTTAAGTCAGGTTTCCAGCGCCTTGAAATTCCAGGGGACAGCGTCAGAATCACAGGCACAGTCAATGCAGAGGCCCAGAAAGAGAACGAGCAGTAAGAAACGTCCAGGTGCCGTGTTTTGGATCACGAGCTCCCTTTGTGCTACAAGTGATTGTTATGCCTGTATTTTTCATAAAAAGCAAAGCAACGTAAGAGCTTCAGTTGGTTTTATTTATGACCTGAGGTATAGGGAGAGATCTGGGATTATCCATATGCGAATTGACAGAAGGGTTAAAGGGGGCGGTGGTTCCACTTCTGGTAGGAGGAAATTCAGCCGTGGTTTTCCTCTCACGCCCAAGAGAGAAACCCCTCCACGTGGCCAGCGTCCTCTACCTAAGAAGCTCTCAGTCGGTCCTGCAACACTTGGCAAGCAGCATATTTTGCTGTATGTTTCTATCGCCTTTCTTTTTTAAAACCAGCAGAATGCCGTTTTGTTCATTTGCAAGCAGTAAGTAAGAGTTCAGCGGGCTGGAATTGTTTAGATGGCGTGACTGATCCGCAGCCTCTTAACCTGCGCCTCGGTCATCTTCCTGTACTCCTTAGCCAGCTGTGAAGAACCTGTTTTGCAATATGCCGCCTCCTTCTATTTTTCTCAGCGGTTTTGCTTCTTGCTTGGTGTATTGTGCGATGATGAATTATCTTAAATTTCTCCAGAGGGTGCCCATTTGGACATGCTTGTTTGCTTTTGTAATAGGATTGGTTTTGATTTGAGGAAGAAGAAATCAATCCTATAAGGTTTTCTGATCTTGGAGTCCTTCACTCATCTAGAAACACATACTTAATAACAAGTACTACAGGTGTGCAAGGAAGGGTGGGTTTGGTAAAGACAGACGCAGGTGCGATCGTATCCTTTTGAATTACAAAATGAACATTAAAAATCATGGAGGAATAAAGAACCCCCGGTTGCTTTAAATATCTATTTCACTAACTTTAGCTGAGAAGCGGGAAGTGGATGAGAAAGGCTCAGTTCTGATGTTTTGGCAGTTGGTAATGGTCTTATCTTTTATTACACGGTGTGAAATTTCACCCATTGCTCTCTAAGGGATGCAAGTAGTGTGATTTAGATAAGGTGTGGGGTGTGGGTTGACTGCAAGACCAATGTGTTCCTTCTGAACATGGTCATTGTAGCCAGTTTAGAGATGCATGGGGGACACTGTGACACGACTGCTGTTGCCAGAGGGCTGTCAATCATCAGACACTCCTGGGAGTGGCGGAGCTGAGGGAGCCCCCTGTCCCAGGCCATTGGCTTGCCTGGGTAGCTCATATTCAATGACCGACCTGGATCAAGAATCAGCATCTCAGCATAACGTGGGTCAATCTGGAGGCGGCCTGGAGCTTGGGGCTCTGGTGGGGCTTGGATTCAGCCCTGTGTTCGCTTTGACCTATCCCTCCTCTGGGGACTATGCCAAGGCGGTCTGAGGACGAGCCCATCAGAGTTGAAGCGGGGGAAGCTGGCCCTCACAATGTCCCCTTCACATGTGCTCCTCCAGGTGGAACCCGTGTGCCTTCAGAGTCATGGGGTCGTCTCACTGGGGACTTCTCCTCTGCCCACTCTTCTGCTAGCCTTTCATATTTTATCACTCTTTCCTGACTTTTATTGGACTTATTGAATTTCTTCAGCCTCTTTTCTGTCTGGTGAGTTGAATATTATATATCCAATGTCTATTCCTAGTGGTTATTTTTATGTTTTTAATACTCATCTTGACTTAGATGAAATTAATCACAATAGCTGTTCTCTGGAATGATGTAAAGCCCTGACTGTGTTATGACTGATTATTCTTCATATTTCCAGATGCTGTAGTTCTGTAACTCCACTGCATCCTGCACCCCAAGGCCAACTTGCAGGTAACTGCTTCCCTTTGATCGTTTTTTACAGTCAGTGTTCAGTTAAACTTACATCTTTTGGATTCAAATTCCTTCTTATGGTGGAAGCTGTCTGTTAAGCATGTACAAATGGCGAAAATCTTTTTTGTGATTTGTTTGTTTAAAATTGTATTTTACCCTAACAATTAAATGATGTGTTATCTCTGGGCACAGAACCCTAAACTGATGATGTTGATTTCATTTAATTTTATGTATTAATGTATTTATTTATTTAGCAGTACCAGGGGTTGAACTCAGGACCTTGCGCTTGCCAAGCAGGCACTTATTCTACTGAGCCATCTTCCCAGCTATAATTTCATTTTTTCCTCCCAGCTTGGAGAACACTTGCAGCCCCTATTGCTGATTGTGAGCGTTTCAGCTCTCGGCTACAAGGCCGTGCTTTGTGGCTTTGTTTTTGTTGCTCCTTCGTGGGGTTTTCTGTGCCTCTTTAAACAGGGGACTCCTGAGTTTATTGTTAGAAATGGACAAGTTCCTCTCCCTGTGTATTGTCTTGCCTCCATCTGCTCTGGTATTTCCTGACATTCTTATTAGATTTATATTGACTTTTAAAATCTGTCATGTCTATTGTTTCTGTATTACATTTTTATTAAAATATTTTTATGAGGCATCTAGGTAATTATTCAGAACCACCTCCTAGCTAACAAATTCTATCCTTAATGGTGCCGCGTCTGTTGAAGTTCTTTGAGCTATGGCTTATTTTTTCCTTTGTAGAAGTGCCGCTGGGTGCCTTTTCAGACTACCTGTTTTTCCTTGTAGGTCTTCTGCTCTTTTTTTAATGGATTCTTTCCTTCCTTTATGTCCTTAATATTGCATCTGTGTTTATTTTATAATCTCATTCAGATCGTTGTCTTCCTTGAAATTCTCCTGAGATCCACTCGTTGCCCCAGTGGCTGCACTTGCAGGTTCTTCCAGCACTAGAAATCCTCTACGAAGTGAACCACTTCCTCCTGCGAGTTGTTAATTGAATTACGAATGCCTCTTTGGCCAGCTTTCTGTTTCTGCCTCTTCTCTTTGGTGATTTTCTTTCTCCAGTCTATTTTGCAGCATTGTGCAGACTGGATAAGTCCTCCTGACCTGTCCTCCAGTGTGCTGCATATCTTCTGTCACCTGAGCCACCCACTCAATGGCTATTTTATTTTTGATGACTGTATATTTCAGCTCTGTAATTTCTGTTTGGCTCTTTTTATAGCTTATACTTCTCTGCTCAGATTTTCTCTGTTTTCATTTGTCCCTGGAGAGTGCATATTCGCTCACGGAAGCATTTTTGGTAATGGATAATTTGCAGGTCTTGTCAGGTAATTCCAGCATCCACTTCATTCCCCGCTGTCATCGGGCTCTGGTCTACTGTCTTTTATTCAAGTTGTAGTCAACTCCTAGACCTTTTGAGTGTTGTGTTAGGAGGTCCTTTTGAAGTGCTGCCCTTCTGCATGGAGCTCCTCTGTTCAGCGTTAGTGCACAGGTTTTGGCTTACTTTCTGAGCAGTTATGTTTCGGGAGACTGCAGGGCAACAGTGTAGTCTGCTTGGCTTCTTTGCGGCCTCTGCAGATGGAGCCTGTCCAGGTGGGGCTGTGTGGGCCTGAAGGTGGGTGGAAAGCTCTTGGACTGCAGACAAGAGACACACTTGACCCAGGGCTTCCTGGGCAGGATCCCACCAGTGCTCTGGGGCCCTTGGTGCTGCTGGCTTAGCCTCAGGTTAGGTGCGGTGACAGGACAAATCCTCCTGGCATCTCCTAGGGCCTGAAGACTACCTGCTGGTGGCTAGTTAGGGCAGGGAGTTGGAAGATGCTCTGTTGCTCTGCATTTCCTGTGGCCTGCGGGTCCTTAAACAGTCCACTACCCCATTTCCATTTTTCTGCATCTTTCCTTGGATGGTTCTCGCCTTAGTTCCAGGGTTTATAGCTGCACTTGGAGGGAAGCTGGGGGTGATGAATGTACGCTATCTTGTCTGAATTATGTACTCTGAGAAACTGGTTCAATTACTTGGCCACATTATCTATGAGGTTTTAAAAAATGTGTTTGGTACAGAGTCTCACCACGCAGCTGAGACTCATAGTGACCCTCCTGTTTTCAGCCTCCACAGTACTGGCATTACAGGCGTGTGTCACCACGCCAGGACTTGGTGGCTGGCTCAGTGTGGCATGTGGTGCTGGGGACCGGACCCCAGTCCCTGTGCTTTGATTATGTTTCTCAGTCATGTGTGTTGGTGGTACAGACATAATCCAAATGTCGGTTTAAAAGAAAACCCTATTTGAATTAATGACTATTACCATAGTTAGAGACTGTAAGATCAAGGTGTGCTCTGTCAGAGGCATCTGAGATAAAAATCTATGTCTGATGTTTTCTCAGTAAACTCTTTTTCTATAAGCTGTCTTAAAGCATTTGAAAAACACCATTTTTAAAAAATCTGTGATAAATACTAAACGTTTCTCTTTATCATACAGACACTTTAAACCTTAGGCAGAACCCCCAACAGTACCTGCGCAAGCAGCGTGCTGCTATGTTGGGTGGCCTCAGGAGCAGAGGCCGAGATTTGTTGTCTCTGGGCCTCCCTGCTCTCCACGGTGCTGGGTCACAGAATTGGGGCGTTTTTCAGAACTGAAAATGACCTTAGAACTCACCAATTTCAGCCTTACTGTTTGGTACCTAAAAATCCCCAAGCCTCACAAAGGTCACGAGGACATCTAGTAGTGGGAGGGCCTTTGTTTGCCTCCATGCCAGGGAGGCAGGGATTATTTATTCTGAATTCTTAGTATTTCCTATTGTTATGTTTTCTTCAAGTCATCAGAATTCCCTTCTTTTGAGAAGACGTTAAACATTTACAGTGCAGTATGGTTTTCTAGCACCCTCCTCTTACTAAAAAACAGAACAAGAACAACAACAACAACCACAAGCCCTCTAGTAGTTCGACTAACATGCTGGTGTTTTTAAACAAAACCGCCATGTTTGAAAATCTGATGAACATATGAACCAATTATATGAACATATATTCACAAATTAGCCTTTTTGTGATTGAGCATTTGTGAACTCCCAGGAAAATCCTCCAGGTACAATTTTGTGTTACACTTGTGTTAATTGTGCCTTGTCTTTGCCGCTGAAGACACCTTACAATTAGTAACCCGTTCTGTAGTCTACATCTCCCTGTGTGGTCTGGGGGTGGGCGCTGCCCTGGGCGGAGGCGGGATGCTTTGCTGCGGGCTCTGGACAGCCCAGGCCAACAGGAGGCGGTGGCGGGAGGCGCAGGCGCTCACTGTCCTGCTGCCCGAAACAGCCAGGCAATCCGACCTGCAGTGCACGCTGTCTCCTTCCCAGATGTGCAAGCATGAGCGTACACACACACACACACACACACACACACACACACACGCAGCAACACTTGGATAAACTCTTCCCATTGCTCCTGCCTGCTTTCTCCTCTGTGGTCCAGGGAAGCCACCCCTTCAAGATGATTGTATTCTCTCCAGTCAGGCTTCCCTAGTGTTGTATAAAGCTAATTTTGGTCCTATCGAATCATCAAATGTTATCAGAAAGGATAGGACATCATTTTCAGTATTCACTGAAAATTCTTGAAAAAGTTTTTGAAAACTCCATCTGTGCTTTCCTTGTATCATAGATCAAAATAATTGAAGACCACGAAAAGATAGACGTCTCTAAATTCAGAGATCAGGGTGTAAGGTCAGTACTTGTTAAAGGAGTTAAAATTATTTTAAGTGTGCTGCTATTATTTGCTTCGAGGACAATTCTATGTTCTTCTCTCTGATGAGCACAACTCCCTAGATGAGAAAAAAAAAGTTGAATACTTTTACAATAAAAATCTCAAGGCAGACAATCCCGGAAGATCATGCAAAAAGAAACCGTTGATGAGGCTTTTTCCTGGTGCTCTCCCCTCCTCAACGTTAGGACAGACTGAAAGGGTGTTGGCTTCAGGGTTTCTTTTCGGTGAATGAATCCGAGTCCTGTGTTTCAGCGTTGAGATGCTATTTGTGGGCCCAGGGCGACCCCTGTGTTAGTCAGAGGTCTAACTTAAAAATAAAGCTTAGATCGTGTCATTCTGTAAGGATCTCCTGGCTTTGTGATTTGGTCCAATTTCAGGTCTGTGGACATTATTTGACGAGGCCTTAAGGGAAATCTGTGATATATGCATGCGATTAAGTATTATTTATAGGAAGGCTATTCAGGGAAGAAATTTTTAAATTTGAAATTAATATCTTGATATGATCTGAAATTTGCAATAGAAAGAGAGGTATTGACTCATGGCAAACTCAGACTGGCACGGAACATGCTTGGGGAGCAAGGCCCTGAGTCTGACGGTGCCCTTGCTGATGTGGGGGAGCTCTTGTGGCTGCCACCAGGTCTGTGCGGTCTGCAGAGGCAGCAGTGGCCGCAGCGGGACTCATTTCAGCATTCGCCTGTCCCCTTGGCCTCCATGTCCTGTGCTCCACAAGACGGAAAGCAAAGCGTTCCGCCTCCCAGCTGCCTCTGAAATTAGATGTAGATGGTAATGGAGAGATGGAGTTTTCTGGGGTGCTTCCCTTCTGAACACAGTGCAGAGCTCAGGGAGGAGGCCGCTGTCCTTCCGCTGGCCTCCTCCTCTCCGTGGGGCGTGGTGGCCCGCTTCCAGGTGAGCAGCCATCAGCCTTGTATGCTTGTGCTCTGCAGCAGGAGAAGAGATGTCCCTTGAATCCTTAGTGACCCCTCAGGACCGGGGCTGAGCTCTGCACTTCCTAGCTGCAGACTCAGTGCTCCAAGATGAAATACAAACCATTGAATTGTTCCTTCTGCTGATTTTTAGCTTTTCTATGATTTCCAGCCAAACAGATTTCCACTGGAATGCATACAAGAGTTGTTAAGATTTTGCATTTTACATCTTTGAAGAATGAAATTAATGTCTACAGGCCTTTGTAATTACTGAAGCTGGATGTTAAGATTGGGAGAGTTTGTATAAATATTCTCCTTCTCATGTAATGTGAGTGTGAAAGTTTTGGATAATTTGTAAAATTTTCATTTTATTATTCATTGCTTAAGGAACAGCAGGAAACTCCAAGAGTTTCTGTTTTATATTTCTGAGAAAAGGTTTCCAGTTTATTCAATGGATGAAATTTATAGGAGGAACCCTCTGTCTCTGTGAGTCACGCCTCCTACTGAGCTGCAATCCGGTGAGATGGGGCTACGGCTGGAGGATGCCAATAAGCCTTGCAGAAAGCGCCCCCACTTGGCTGGCGGAATGTAGATGTAGCGAAGTCGGTCACCCTGGATCTTTGGTGGATGCTTCTGCCCAGCAGTTTTCTTCTGACTTCACCCAAGTGAGAAACGCTTATAAAAGGAGGATTTTTCCCTTGGCTTTTTGAGAGTCTCGCTATGCAGTTCAAAATGGCCTTGAACTCACTCTGTGCCCCAGGCTAGCCTTGAACTTTCAGCTCATCGGTGCTGGGGTTTCTACACTCTGCTTAAAGGGAGGAGTTTAAAGGTTAAGGAAGGATGATGATTTGCAGTAAGTGTGTGTGTGTGTGTATGTAAGATGCGGCACATGCTTTTCTCCACTTGAATTTGCCTGATTTAAGTGTAAGGATCTAATTTTTGTGTTAAGCTATACAATGAGAGACAAAGAAGGGTCCAGTTGGGACACAGTAGAGGCCAGGGATGCAGCTCAGCAGCATATCGCCTGTCTGGGTACAATGGCAGCATTTCATTAGTTAGGATCGCATCTATTGGGAGTCCCTGAGAGTGTGACACACAAGGCTGCAACAAATAGTCTCCACTTTATATGCCCTACCTGTCCAGAAGAAGATGACCTTTCATAGCCAAGGAAGTTTTCAAGAATTTGAGCTCTGTTACGGTTCGTGTCTACTTGTCCCCTCAAAGCCTCGTGCAGTCATGGGGCAGCTTCTAGAGTTTGTAGTTAATTCGTGATCCACTGGGATTAGGGGTGTGAGTGCTCTGCCTGCCCTGGGGTGGAGAGCCTGAATGCAGTGTGAGGAGGGAGAGAGGCTTGCTCTGTGCCGTAGCTGCTGCGCCTCCCGTGCTCGCTGCTGTCTTCCGCCGCCTTGAACTGCCACCCTTTGCCATGTGCCCCCTGCCTTAGAGCAAGCCAAGTAGGGACTGAAACCTCCAGTAACTGTGAGCTAAATAAACCTTTCCTTCCTTCATTTTGGGAGCTGGGTGTTTTGTCCCAGCAGTGAGAGAAAAGTAACCAAGACAAGCTCCTTGCCTTTGGTTCCCCAAGCTCAATACTAGTGGGTGCTGTTCATCTGTAGGTGGAAAGACAGCGCCCCTCCCAGGCTCAGTACTGTGCCTCGGCAGGCCGGGGAGCCAGGCAGAGGGCACACAGCGGCTGACTTTGCCTTTTGCATTGGGAAGAGGAAAGCTTCCCAGAAAGATGCATCTGTTGCCTTCAGAGACATCTTACTAAGCAGGTGGTGCCAGTGGCCATGCCCGCAGCAAGTCTGAGAAAGACCTTAATTTTAATGTGGGAAATCCAGTTCCTCCCAAACATCAGAATTCTGTTATATAACAAAGGGACAGACAGATATGGGGCTGGTAATCACCACTGTCACTGCATGTACGGAATACTGTTCAGGTTTTAAAATGATATATTAACATTGTCTCATAATCTGGAGATTTCTTAAAATATAGGACAGTTAAAATAGTTATTAGTTATTGTTTGCATTAAATTCATAGGCTATGCAGGCGCTGAAAGTTATGCATCAGCTGCGTGCCAAGGGAGCTAAAACAACAAACTGAACGCAAGCCTTGGGATTTGTTGGTATTATACCAACAGTGGCAAAACATCACAGTTTCCTACTTAAAAGTGACATCTAAAAGGTGAAATTCTAAGAAATAAGACAGTAATAAGAGTAGGTAGTCATTGTGCATGAAATAATGTGCTTTTTGTTGTTTGAATTTGCATGTTTTGGTATATTCCACTGTTCCTAATTTTTAAGATATATGAGATATATGTTAATACTTAGCAACAGGTAGTTACTTATTACTTAAGATTCATTAAAAAAATAACATTGGCTGAATCTCAGTTATTTTATTTTCCTGTTCTCCCTCAGGGTATTCACAAAAATAGCCTAGGAAGTGAAGGTGTTCTTCTCCAGTTAATGTTGGCACCCTGCTTAGAGACTGCTCATCCTCAGTAAGGAGGAAAATGGATCTCTTAGGGTTACAGTTTTCACATTAAGATAGTGTGTGGCAAGTGTTCTCAGCACTTTTCAGGTGGATTTCACAAAGGTGAATGAAATGATGGAAGTGGAGTCGTTACTGTGTTCTGGAGAGTGTTACATACATTCTACAAACAGTAGCATGTAAACAAGATGGTGGGTGATTATTCTAAAAGTGAGTCTCATAGCTAGGAGTTGTGAGTGTAGTCCTCAATATCAGTTTTTTGAAAGAGAGCAGTATAGAATGCTTGCTTGCATTCTTGTGTTGCAAGATCAAGGATGTCATGGCTGTGTCTTGGTGCACCCCAGAGCCTTATGTGCGCATAGGTGAAGCTGTTCAGAGATGACTGGATCTAGGATGTGTGACTATAGGCCAACGGTCCATGGTAACCAAATACCCCTATGGTTAGTTTAGCATAGTCATGGGTGTGCATGATGGGAAAGTTGAGCTTGGGTGTGGGTGGCATCAGCCAATGGGCTTGTAGCCTTAAAAGGAACAAAAGGGAAAGGGAGGATTGCTGCTTCCTGCCTATCCTGCTAGGGACTGTTTCTCTGTTGCTGAGTCCCTCTGCCATGCTGTCCTGCCTTGGAGTCAGCAGACTGTGGACTGAAACCTCTACAAATGATGAGATAAAATAAACCTTTCCTCATTGAGTTTGTGGCTGTCAGACATTTTGCCCTGTCAGTGAGAAAGTAACTAAGACGAAAGATAAACCTCACAGTAAGGGAAAGAAAATATATCTTTTTAAGAAGTTCCTTTAGGGGTCAGGGAGATGGCTCAGTGGAATAAACGCTTCCTTGGCAAGCTCCGCCAAAAAAAAAAAAAAAGTTCCTGCATGTCAAAAGAAATTACCAATGGAGTGAAAAGGAAACCGATGAATTGGGAAAAAAAAATCTCAGATAAAGGACTTCTATCTAGAACACTTAAAGAATTTTAAAAAATCAGGCCCCAAAATTCAAAGACACAATCCACAAATTGGCATCTGAGATGAATATACACTTCTCAGATGAAGAAATGTGAATGGCAAATCAATATATGAATAAATGTTCAACATCAATGGTCATTTGAGAAATGCACATTAAAACAACACCGAGATTCCATCTCATCCCAGAAAGAATGGCAAGCACCAAGAAGTCAACCAATAACATGCTGGAGGGGCTGTGGGAAAAGAACCCTTTTCCACTGTTCATGGAGTGTAGACTGGTGCAACCCCTATGGAAATCAGTGTAGAGATTTCTCAGGAAACTGGGATCGGAGGGCTTATTTAACCCAACTGTTTCCTTCCTGGGTATTTTTCCATAAGAACTGTAAACATCATACCACAGTCATTTATGTGCACCCATGTTTATAGCAGCACTGTGTGTGTGTGTGTGTGTGTGTGTGGGTGTGTGTGTGTGTGTGGGTGTATTTAATGTGGTTAGTACAGGGTCTACAGGGTCTCACTATGTAGATTGGACTCATAGTGATCCTCCTGTCTTCAGCCTCCCAAGCTGCACGTGTGCCATCATGCCCAGTCTCAGTTGCCATCTCAGTGTGCCCCAGGGACGGGGCCAGGGACGGGGCCAGCACAGCACACCAGGGATCAAACCGGGTCCCTGTGTCTACCTAAACAGGCGCTTTAGTCTGCTGAGCTATCTGGCCAGCCAGAACCCTTGTCTTTCCCGCTCCCCCTTTATTTTTCATTTATGTATTTGGTACAGGGTCTCACTACACATGCGGGACCAGGGATTGAACCCTGGTTCCTGTGCTTGCCAAAGCAGGCACTTGTCCGCTGAGCTATTTTGCTGGCCTTATATAGTAGCACAATGTGTCATAGCTAAAGCTTGGAAGCAACCAAAATGCTCATCATCTGAGGAATGGATAAAAAAGGTACTGTGTTTTTCCATTGTGGAACATCACTCAGCTATAAAAAAAAAGATAAATAAACCCGAGGTTTATATAGGTAAATGGATGCAACTAGAGATCATGTTCCTAAGTGAAATTAATTAGACTCTCGTGTGTAAACTTTGTATTGTCTCATTAGTGGAAGATCCTGAAAGAGTAAATAAAGTTTTTAAAGTACAAGAGATCCTGTGAAAGGGAAAGAATGTGTTCAAAGGGAAGGAACAACTGCGATGAGGCAAAGGATGAAGGAAAGAAAAAAAGGAAAAAGATCTATTTATGCGGGATGCAGGATAGCTCGGACAGCTGTGCTGCTGGTTTCTGCTTGTCTATTGAAAGGAACATTTAATGCTTAAATTTTCTTCTACTCCTTTTTAATGTCTTACAAGTTTTTTAAAACCAATTTTGCATGCTTATATCTGGTAATTTAAACAACTAATTGAAGACAATATTATGAAATATAACAACCATTGTTGAATTCCCATTTTGTTTGTACAGTGAAATTCTATATTGTTTGTTTTTTTGTTTCACTTCGTATTTTACTATTTTGTATTCTGTTTAAAAAAGAAAAAAGAAAAAAACCAAGAACCTCGATGAGATGATTTGTTGAATGATATACCTGGGACTTCAAATAATCATATGTTGGAATTGATGGGAGCCTACCTGACTCATGAAAAAACCTTCGGTTGAGGCTTTTGTAATATTTTCAATAAGTTTTTCTTTCTATTCTGTCTGTCTGTCTGTCTGTCTGTCTGTCTGTCTGTCTGTCTGTCTGTCTGTCTTCCTGGGAGGCACACCAGGTGCATATCCGTGCCAGGTAATTTGCCATCCCTTTTGCCATGAGTTTTTATGCCTCAAAGGCCACCTTGAGATAGGAAGTTGTTCATTTTTCTAATCCAGGTGCCATGTTTTCTAGGTGCTGGTCATGGGCGCAGTGAGGGGGTGATGTAGACATCTGAGCACTTGACTGTGAGTCAAAGAACAAGCTTTGTGTCTCGGTTCTGCCGCCAAGTTCCCTTTGTAACGGTAAATTATTCAGTGGCTTTGTGTGGAAAAGCATACTTTAAAGTGTCAGGCATTCTGGACTTAAGGAGCTTTATGTACTTGAGCAGTCAGCGTCCTGAGGCAAGTCCCCAGGGAGGACCCGGGATATCCTTCTCTGTCTTTGTGTGATGCTGAGTGTTTAGGAACAAAATTGTGTTGTGAAAAGTGACCCGGAAATAGGAATAAGGAAAGGTGCTTTTCTTTCCTTTCTGTCTTATTTTTGGGCAATTTAGAGCTGGGCTCATAGGTGATATATGTTAAAGAGACAGTAGCTAAAATGGGAAAAAATGGAAAATTTAAATATAGAACACCATCCTTTGCAAATCAGGTGGTGCAGGTCATTTTCGCCTCTTTGTGCCATTACCCTGTGGTTGTCATGGCTTCCTTCTGAAAATTAAGAGACAAATCAAATTAAGAAGAGTGCTTAGAGTGGGAGGAATTGCCCGCTCGTCCAAACCATGATGGTAACGGCAGCAACAGCAGCAGCAATGGTCAGGTAGGAGAGGATTCCCGTGGGAAGACACAGGGGAGACTGCGGGGGTGCAGGGAATTGTGGCTGCTGTACCACAGTAGAGCCCTGCTGTCATCTTCTAAATGGAGACTTTTCTTACACTGCATACAACAGGAATCTTCCTTGGTCATGAAACAACACTGAGCTGATCTCCGAGGGTTGCAAGAGTGGGTTGGAGGCTCCACTCAGTCGGAGCAGGAAAGAGCGGGGAGACCTCCCGGGACAGGCGCATGTCCTTGCCATTTATATCGCCTTGTTTGGAACTCACGCTTGTACTAACGCTCTAACAGCAAGAGAGCCTGGGATACATATTTTTTATTTTAATTTGGGTGTGTGTCTACAGAAGAGGAAGTAGGTTTGGTGGATGGCCAGTGTCCTCGCGGAATCATCCTTCTGCAGGTTTCTTACCACGTCCCCATGCTGGGTCCTTGCTTCCTAGTTCCCAAACTCTGGTTTCTTGGTTCAGTCCTGTGTGTTAGTGGATGGGGCTCGTCTTACAACATCTTTCTAGGAGACTCTATCAAGGGCAGAACATCTGAAGTGTTTCACACCTGAGAGTGTCATTCTTCTGTTTTATATCTGATAGGTACTTTTTCTGGATGGAGAATTCTTTGGTATAGAGCTTTGGTGCTGTTGTAACCTTAGCACCTACTGAAATTCGGGTGCTGATCTACTAAGATTGAGTTCATCCAGTTGTGTCTGGCTTGGGTCTGGGGGCTGTGCTCACCTCCTTCTTGCTGCGGTCCTTGGAAATGAACCTGTTGTGCTCCTCTGGCAAGATGTTCTGCTCCTGGATTGGTTGGGTGGTTCTGGCCCCTAGTCTCTCTGCAGGGACCTCAGCTGCAGAGTTTCACCTCAGGCCTGTATGCCAGGCCTAGGCTGGGTCTGGAGGGGCACAGGAAGCTCAGGGGAGCACGGGAGCTCTCCCACACACTTGCTGGGCCTGAGCTTGGGCTGGATGGAAGGTGTGGAGAGTTCTTGAGAGTGTGGCAGGAAGGGTCCAGAGAATGGGCGGAAGGCCTTGCTCACGGGACTGGCCTGGCCTTGATTGGGGAGGTCCAAGGCGCAGGGGAGCGTGGGTGCTCTCTCACACAGTCGCCCCAAGCCTGAGCTAGGGCTGGGTGGGAGGGGTGGAGGGTTTGGATGGAGAATTCTAAGAAGTTATTTCACTTCAGAATTTTGATGGCCGGCTTCTCTTTTTCTTACCACTTCAACCATTGAGAAGTGTGTGTGATTATAAATCTTGACCTCCAAAAGGGAATTTTTTCCCCTCATGATACTGGGAATTTTAAAATTTCCAAGATGGGCTCTGGTGCTGGCGGTTTCCAATTCTTTGATGTGGGGAACTTAGTGGGCCTTGTCTTACTGCATGCTTGTCCTTTAGTCCTTGGAATTTTTCTTTTATTATCAGTTTTGTGAATTCTCAAGTCAGTAGAATTTTCCCTACAACCTCATATCTCCTATCAGGTTAGGAGATGCACCTTCAGGTAGGAGGTCTTCTAAAGGCCAGTTGGCTGTCATGCCTTGTTTGTGTAAAAAAAATATTCTGCAGATACTTTCTGATATAGTAAAAAGTGCCAACAACAAAAGTCTGATTTCATGAAATACTGCAAATTCTTTCGTTTTCCTTTCTTCTGTCTAAAACTTCTGTTGCTCTATTTTATCTAATATGATGTCGTGATGATAGGGTACCCGATTGCTTATCAATTGGCTAAGACAAACATACCGACAAACTGTAAAGAATGTTTTGTTGGCATAGATGATCAATTTTATTTCTATTTAAGAATACACTTAGACTTAATTGTATATAAAATTAATCATATATCTTTCCTATGAATGCATAAAAGGAAGCACATGCTAAAATAAGCTAGATGATATATTCTAAAAACATATTCATATTCAGAATTTTAAATTCACATCCAGAATCCATGTCTTCAATCCCAAGACTTCAACATCTGTGTTTACCCACGCAGTACCGCTTTCGTGCCAGCCATGGTTCTAGTCCTGAGGAGATGCCTATCGATTATGTTGATCAGGCTTGCCTTGTGCTTCCTGCTTCGGGGATGTTACGCGCATGCTCAGTTCCCCTCTGTGCCTACGTATTCCTCACAATCATATTGCTTATAGGTGTTAAGAGATGCTTCATTCTTGTCTCTTGCATTTTCTTATAACCAAACAAACCAACACCACTGTGCAGGTTTCCTTGAATGTGCAGCTCATGATGAGGAACACATTTGTGCTGTCCCTCTGAGAGCCACTGTTAGACCCTGTAAGAGGCATCCCGATTTCAGAGCTGTAATAACATGATATTTAGATGTTGAAATGTCTGGGCTAATCCTCTAGAAATTTATTATTTTTGTAAAACCAAATTTCATTATTTTCTACTATGTACCTTAGTTGCAAGATAAAGAGGAATTTGAATTTGCTCAAAGTGAAGTGGAAATGGCAAGAATCCCGGGGGCCTCTGTACCCCTAGAAGAGCGCATATGCCCGAGACTCACCTATGCCAGGCCGTGCAGAGACAGGAGGAGCCCGCACTGCTGTGTGAGGCTTTCCCTCCGCAGGGGCCCGGGGAACCGTGCCTGGAAGCCACAGGAAGCATTCGTGCAGCTGTCCCTCTGCCCTGACTCGACCATCGCACACGCCGCTCTGACTTGGTTATTTTCATTCAAAATCGATTAAAAGTATAGATTTCTAGTATTTTGCTGAAGGTCTGTATAAGAGTCTATTGAATAGATACATTATGCATCCTCTAAGTCATTTTCCATGCATGTTCAAGCTGCTGTGCTTAATTTTTGCATCTCATCAGTCCCTTAATGACTGCCCTCACACTGGGACTGCTTTTGTGGAGCGAAAGTCTATATGTGTGGTAAAAGCTCTTTAACACTGAACTTCCTTCTTAAAAGATTGTACCACTTTTTAATTGCATTAGAAGGATCGCTTCTTTGCTTCCCGTTTTTTGGGGCAGGGTTTATGAGTCTTTGGTCAGTGTGAAAAGAGGCAAGTGATTCCTTTGCTCCTGCAAAGCTTAATGCCAGCACTGTCCTTTGGAGGAGGACGGTGGCCGGTGCAGGACAGCTGGAGCTGCCCTTGGGCTGGTGGCAGTGGAGGGTGCTCCGTGTTTGGCTGGCAGGAGGTGCGTAGTCACCACGTGTGCAGCCCTGGGGGCTCCAGCACCTGTGATTCATAGATCCCCCTTGTGGCCTTCCCTAAGTGACTGATGCCCTCCAGCTACTGGATTGCAGCCACTGCGGCTTTGACCCCAGCCTCTGTGCCATCTAGAGCTGCAGCCCCATATCATGTGATCTCGCCCAGCCTCTGACTGGGCACTTCAGGGCCAACCTCAGCAGAGGCCCAGGAAGGCCCGCTAGCTTGCAGGAGGCGAGGGGGACAGGGCATCATGAGGAAAGTAAGTAATTGTGCAGGTGGGAAAGGAGTGAGGAGGTATGTTAGAAAGGTAGCCTGAGGTCACTGAGGTCACACTGTGAATTTTGAGTGTGGCCTGAATGTGAATTTAATGAGTTTGCATTTCGCTGTAATGTCCCCCTCTGGGCGACGTCTGAACTTTTCAGAAGCTTGGTGTGGTGAGACCTCATCGATTAGCACCGAATGCCACTGGAAAGAGGTGTGGACGATGGAGAAGAGTCTATTCCATCTTCCACAGGCACCTGTGGTTGCTGACGGTCCCTTCTCTCTGGTGGCTCATGTGGGCCTCGTGGCTCCAGAACCAGCTGGCCATTTCGGGCTCAGGGTGGTTGTCCTTCTTCACCTCCCAGAAAATCAACCTAGGGGCAGCTCCTCTTTTGATAGACAGGCGAGGCCTTTGGAATATGTATAGCTTGTAAACGAAAGTGAAATTGGTTCTGAACGTGTTATGTGATATGTGGGTAGGAATTTGGCATATAGAGTTGCAAAGTGGATGAGAAAGTGTAGCAGCGACACCCTGCAGACGCGCCACCAGAGCCCGCCTTTGCCAAATGGCAGCAGTGTGTGACTTCAGACGGAGCTGGCGCTCGTTAAGCCACTTAGACTAGCACGGTTTCTTTCAGGTGGTGCATTTCATTTGTATGTGGACGCATCTTTCGTATTTGAAATATTAGACTAAACAAAGAGATCTGAACATTGCCTTTATTTGATTGGAAAGTTATCTTAAGATACAGAATGAGATACTTAAAAAGGCCTTTCCACCAGTAGCTTAGAATTAGATGGCTTTTGATTGCTTTTGTTCAAATTTAAAAGGTGCTTTTGCAAATAGAATTTTTTTTTTCTTCAGTACTGGGGATTGAACTCAGGACCTTATTATTCTACTGAGCTATCTCCCCGGCCCCTCAAAAAAGCATTTATTACCCTATCAGCTATAATCTGTTTTGGCTAAGAAGTTGACTCTGGAATGAACGATTGCACTTCTGGTATTACTGCCTGACAAGCAGTGATTTTTTCGGCGGAGGCCATAAAAACATCCTTAGAGATCGCTGTTAAAATGAGGAGGCCCACGCCCTGCGTGAGCTGCGTGTGGCGCTAGCTTCTTGTCTGAGGAGTCGCTGCGGTGCATCTTCTGGGTGCTCCTAAGAGGCAGTTACATTTGTAGTTCAGGAATTTGATTTTTCTGGTAGCTGCAGCAAGAGTCTGTGCTCTCCTTCAGCCTAGATGAGTCACAGCGACACTCCTGGGCCACCAGGAGGGCGTTGGCAGGAAACTGGTGACGGTGAGACCTGGAGGAGGAGCCTGCTTCCTGCATCCAGGCCTCCAGGGTCTGAGCTTCCAGGGCGCCACACTCCCTACTTTCTCCTCTGGCAAGGGCAGTTTTTTTCCCATTTATTTCAACCTCAGTACCTTTATAAGGATTTGTTGAGGAGACAAGCTGTCTTGTCATTGTCCTGTGTTCAGCAGCAACCGAGTCTCTGTCATTTAGATGCCAATCACACTCTCCCCACCTCCCTCCAGGCCAGACCATGCCGCATGTCCTTGCTGGGGAAGTCACCTGAGGTTGAGAGCGCCGACCACATGATGCCATCCCGGCCTCGGAGGACGCTGGGAGCTCATGTCACTGCGATTTTAATTTACATAGAGTAGTTTGCTGTGGGTCACATTGCTAAAAAGAGTAGTCTTTAGAGCTCAAACTCAAAGGTATGACTTTGGATTCATTTTTAGTATATGTCATGGGCTGTAGCCTGTGTTCAGACTCAACAGGAGACTTCCAGGGGACTTGGACCATGTCGAGTCTCTCTGGCTCTGTCTCGCTCTCTCTCTTTCTTCCTTCCTCTCCCTCTCCCTGTCTTTCTCTGCCCCAGTGACACCTGCTAAAGCATTTAATATCTAGCAGTGGTTTGACAGATGTTCACTAAGCCAATGATATATAGGTCATATTTAAATAAGAGTCTTTTAAATAAAATGTAGCTCAAGTGCAGTAATTAAGAATATGGGTTATAGAATTAGAGATTTGACAGGTTCATACTTTATCCCCACCATTTACTTACTATAGAGTTCTGGAAAAACTTTTGATTGCTTTTAGTTTTTTTTTTTTCTCCATCTATTTGGCACTAATAATTCCTCTTCTGGATATTTTCAGGAGTTAACCTAGCACATATGGTACAAGGTTAAAAAATTAAATAAGTAGTAGCTACTAGTAATACAAATGATCTTAATATTAATGATAATTGTTTTTCTGTTTATGAGAATATTATATACACTTGCATATTAATCAAGTTAGAAAAATGTTTTCTGTTGTCTACTTGGTATAAGACGAAAGTTGCTGTTCATATAGATTAAATTAAAAAGCATAAAATAAAAAAAAATCAGACAGATAAATGAGGAAAACAGAGGAAAGGAAAGCGAACCTAACAGGAAGCAGTGTAGGACCATTACACAGACTAAAAAGATGTAGGAATCACTCAGGTTTTAGTGCAGAATTAAATTCAGCTCATTTTCTCTCAGTGAAAGGTTGCTGTCCCTCACGGTGGCCCGGGGGCAGGGACGCTCTTGGCTCAAGAGCAGCTGCCCGGCTGTCCGAGGTCTCTGCGCTCAGCTTTCTGCCGTTGGCGTCCTCTGTTTCCTCCCAGGGTCTGACCTTTCGCTGCGCTTCCTCTGACTCATTTCTGGGCTCTGCTCCTGACTTAGTCTTCTGTTCTGTCCTTGGTTCCTCCTGTGTCATCATTGTCGTCTTCTCCCGGGGAAGCTCCTGGCCTGATTTTGAGTCTCCACTTGGCTCCCCAGGGCGTAGCGACTCGTCCCCTGATGCACGAGGCACGCTAATGGCTTGGAGTCAACATCGCTGGCCTTCTCCTGCTCATTCTTGGCTTGGGCCAGCTGGAACAAGATCCCTTCCAAACATATTGGTCATAATCATGCAGTTAGTGGTGCTGAATTCCTCAGGCAGGAAATGCCGTGGTGTGTTACTAGGATGAAGCACCTGAGGAAAGTGACTTGTAAGAGGAACGAGACTGTCCAGCTGATGGTTCTGGAGGGTCTAGTCCAAGATTAGTAGCCTCATTGCTTGGGCCTCTGGTGAGGGGCCTGGATAGCAATGGCGCACAGAGTATATCAGAGAAATGACTTACAGCAGAAGGGAGGACGTGGGAGTGGCAGGGTCCAGGGTCTCAGAGTTCACTTTCAGGCCACTCTCTCATGACCTAAAGGCCTCCTCAGACTCTTTCCTGAGGCCCTACCATTTCCCAGGAGCAACACACGGAGACGCAAGCCTTCAACTCATGGGTTTTGGGAGACACCCATCCAGCTCACAGCAGTCGTTAAGCCAACAAGACGTGAGGCTCCTGTTTCGTATTCTGACAGAAAGGCCGATGCGTGTGAAGGGCCAGCCATTAGAACACACATTTAACGTCTCGTTTGGGAAGTGAAGCAGCTCTCTATGCAATTCCTTACTTATGATAGGCCATTACAGTTACCATTTAGATGGAAGATGTATAGGGGGAAAGAAGCCAATAGTACCACTCAAGTTACTGTCCTAATTAATTGAATAACTTTTTGTTGTCCTCGGCTATAGAAGGAACAGGAAGAAGGCACAATACAGTTTTGGGTAGAGAGCTGGTATGTCAAGTTTTGAACATAAATTTGTGTGTATAAAATTACAGCTTGGGCTGGGGAGATAGCTCAGCGGCAGAAGAACCTGCCTGGCAAGTGCAAGGTCCTGAGTTTTGATCCCTGGTACCAAAAAATAAAATAAAATAAAATTACAGCTGTCTAAAACATACTTAAAATGTGGTTTTGGAATTCCTTACCATGAGATCAGAGAAACCAGATTTTAGATGTAAACCCTGCAGTGAGCCTGTATTTTTAATTGTGAGTCAGTAGAAATCAGATGCAAAACTGTTTAAAACGTTGTACATTATTGTAACGTTTCTGAGAATTGAGTTCTCCATCATTTTAAAGAATTACTGCTACAGATAGTAGTTAAGACCAAAGGACAAATGAACAAGAATTATAGTTTAGGACATAAGAAAGTAAATCAAAGAGAATTTCAGGCTGTTTTCTTTTCTGACAATAACGCAAGTGCACGAAAGAGAAATTTTTCTGGAAGATGCATATTAGAATTCGATGGGGCAGAGCATGGGAACACTTGGAAGACCTTTGCGTCTCGTGGGCAGCAGGAGATCTGGCAAAGGCGCCCTGGTGAGGGCTCTGTTAGGTGGACCGGCGGGTCTTCCATGGTGCAGGGCTACTGGAAGCCTCCAGGACAGGTGAGCATTAAGCGAAGGCTGCAGAGCGAAAGGCAGCCGAGTGCACCTGCGCATGCTGGGCTTCACTGGTGTGGCGTGCCAGGCAGACAGAAGGGCTGGGGCACTTCTTGCCCTGGGCATGAGTTCTGTGTGAATGGCCGCAGAGTCCTGCTTGCCAAAGCCTTGCTCAAGACAGCAGCTGCTTCTGGGAACACTCGGCTGGATGCAGCCCTTTATCCCTCCAGTTCGCCAGGCTGTGGGTCGCTAAATCCTTGTGACCTCACATCCCAGCACCTGCACTGGCGGACAGCAGACTGTTGGGTTGTAGGAGTGCGCAGATGGTGTCCAGATAGCAGGAAAGCAGAAGTTCGCAGCGCTGCAATAAACTGATAAAAAGATGAGTCATTAGACATATTTCTAGAGGCAGTGGATTCTCCTGTGTGCCTTTGACAGTTTTAGAACTATTTCTTGAGGTCCTGATTAATTGCAAGAAATACATGTAGCTTGTATGGTTTGGTGGTGGCTCTCGACACATGTATTCAGTTGTGGAGTCTTTTTTTTTTTTTCCGGAACCGGGGATTGAACTCAGGCCTTTGCACTTGCCAGGCAAGCACTTACTCTCCTGAGCTATCTCCCCATGGCACGTTGCAGATTCTTCACACCACAGACAGTCCACCCCGCCCCAGCACCTCCCCGGGCTGCTTGGCTCCCTCACCCTCCGCCCTGGACAAACACGGACCTGCTTTCTTAAAGTGTGGATTCATTGGCAGGCTTAAGAATTTTATGTAAACAATTATATAATATATGTCCTTTTGGTCTCTATTTCTGAAAATGTAATGCCTTTGCTCTTCATTGTTGTACGTCTGCAACAATTTGTCCACTTACTGTGGACTCACACTTAGGTTGCTGCAGCTGTTACAAATGCACGCATTTTTGTGTGGGCCTCTGCGCACATGGGTATTCATTTGTTTTGGGTACATGCATAGTGAGCACCTCGTTGTGGAGTAGCTTAGCTATTCTAGACAATCAGAAAATATACGACTAGGAAAGTTGCTGCGTTTCCCCAAACTAACACTTTGGTTCGCTCTTCAGTCAACACACATTCTTGAGCAAACACATTTTGTCCTTTGTGAGCCCAAATTAAATACTGTGTGTCTGCTTTTGTAGAAATTAAATTTAGGAAGCGCCCCGGTGGCTGCTGTCTGCTGGCTTCCACGCGGCACATGCTGGGCCTACGCTGGTGCTTCCTGTCATGGGACACAACTATGTGTCAAATATTTGATCAGTTTTGGAGAAGAAATGGAACTCTGTTGGCTCTGTAAGTCACAAAGGAGCACAACCAAAATTTAGAGTCAAACTGAGGAAAGATACAGCGTGGTGCCCAGGAACGCGCAGGGCGCAGGGGAGGGGCTCACAGGGAGAGGGTGAAGCATCGGCCGGGACTCTTACGACCTCAGCGCTTTTCTGTAAAGCTCAAATGATTAAAAAATAAAAGCATTTTGTAAATAAAAAGATTGTCGAGACAGCAGATTACAGTGAAGACTTTCTGATCGATTAAATTAGTCCCAAATCTAAAACTAATTAATCTGAGCAAAGCATTTGATGGATATATGATACTAACACGTCCTTATTACATGTACTTCAAGTCAATAATAAAAATACTAATCCCTTGAAAGAAAAATGGGCTAAGGACATGAAGGCAAACAGTAAAATAATTTAGACATTCCAATGTAAGAGAGTAATTTATCTGCCTGTTTCTACAAAGAAATATTTAGCTAGACTAATACATTGGCAAATTTCCCATTTTGCAATCTATTATGAATGTTTGCAATCTGATTTTATGAATTTGAAAGGAAAAAATTCCTGAGCTGGATAGCTCGGCCTTCTCTTTTTATCCTTTTCTATGGGTGGATCTCTGCTGCTTCTCCTACAGTATTAGAAGGCTTTTGGGAGTTCCACTTGGTATGGAAACTCAAGTATTCTTTTATGATTTATCTGGATAGCCAGAAACTACTTTTTGACGATTCAATTCCTTTTTCTACTTTTAAGGATTATTAATATTAATGTAGGGGGCGTGTGTGAGAGATAGAGGAGAGAGAGAAAGGAGGAGGGGGCGAGAGAAAGAGAGGTAGAGAGGGAGAAGGGAGAGAGAAAAAGAGACAGAGGGGGAGGGAAGGAGGGAGGGAGGGAGGGAGAGAGAGAGAGAGAGAGAGCGAGCTTGGAACATGTGATTAAATACCTTAAATTCTGATGGCTAACAACATTGAAGACATATGAGATATTTATAGTCATTAGAGAAGCGCAGCTTGCAGCAAGGATGTACAATTTTTCTGCGATAAAATTAAGTCAGCTAAGTTTTGAGAAGACAAGATAGCTCGCATTGAAGAAATGTAGTGAAAGGACTTCCAGAACTGAGTGAAAATATAAACTGGTAAAGTTTTCTTAAAAGGCAAAACTTCATTTGTATCAATGACCATAAAATGGTCCAAACTCAATTTTAGTTTTATGATGAATTGAAAATAGTGATCAGAGATGCCGCCCAACGAGTTATGAATGAGAACACTAATCGCGGTGCTGCTTACAAGGCGCCCACGTGGGAAATGGCTTTAGTGTGTAATCGGAACCTATTATGCTACTTAGGATTAAAGCACGAAGAATATTTGAAGTGCACTTATCAAATTGAGGAAACTGACATGATACAGAATTAATTAGATGAAAGCGAACTATAATTCTGTGTGTACAAGTCGATCCGTGCCCTAAGCACTTCTCCCTGAAAGCCAAGTTCGTTTAAAAAAAAATTATCTCCTAAAATTATAATTTAGAGCAACAACTTTGTAGGGCTGGCCAAATAGCTCAGTGGATAAAGTGCCTGCAGGCAGGTGCAGGGGCTGGGGGCTCGATCCCTGGGCAGGTGGCTGTAATCCCAGCTCTTGGGAGGCTATAAACAGGTGGAGCACTACAAGTCCGATCTAGTAGTGAGACCCTGAATACCTTGTAGACCCTTCCTTAAAAAAATATATATATATATTTAAGAAAAAGAAAAAGAACAACAACTTTGTGACACAAGAAAACCAAATACAGCCCTAAGCCACACACCGTCTACAGTACTGCAGAATGGGGTATGGCCATTCACGGGTCTTGGGCTTGCCGCTAAACAAGGGCCCAGCCAGGGTCTCCGGACAGGGCAGTGTCCCAACAAGAGGTCCAGGGAAAGGCACCATTCCCAGCCTGCCTTCGAAAGGTGCTGGGAGCTGATCACTGTTAATCACAGAAACAACAAGGGGGAAGCAAGGAGAGGCAGGAGGCGGCCTCCCCTGCTGCGTTGGGATGGACTCATCTTCTCCTCTTCCTCTCCTTTGGGAGAGGGAGTGGATGGTGTAGAAAGTGCTCTACATTGGCAGCTTCAGGAGTCAAGAACCGCCTTAGCATGAGGTGCATGTTTGTGAGCCCAGCACTTTGGGAGGATGAAGCAGAGGCCACAAGTTCAAGTCCCTGTGGGGCAACTTATCTGCCGTCCAATGCACGAACAAGAGCAGCAACAGTTTAGCTTCCATGGGTGGCAGAATAGAAGAGCTTTACACTGAGTTTAATGTTGAATCTTGAAAATGAAAGGGTGAGCTCCAAGTAGCAAAGCAAAGCTGTTCTATAATTCCAAGTGTGTGTTTTCCTGAGGAATTCCAGTGCATGAGTGTGCGCTGGCTTTATTTTTTTCCTGTGTGCTTTCCAATCTCCGTGTTTATTTTCGTAACACTTACTGACATGTTGACCCAATTCTATACGCAGACCTTTGCTTCATGTTTATAGATTGTGTTCACAAGGTGCACATTATAAATGAATGAAAAGGAAGAAAAATATGCACTAGAGTGTACACTAGCGATCCTCAAAGGGTGGGATTATGTATTTTATTCACACCTTTAGTTTTCTTTGACCATTCAAAAACAGATGTGTTAATTTATCATATCACAATGTACATTTTTAAAGTATTTTTACGAAGTAGTCAACGAAGCTGGTTTCGAGGTGTTACTTGATTTACACTTTGTAAGGACACATAGACTACGTTCGTTCTTCAGGAAAACATTTCTCCAGATAAGCATGGAAGCCGCCTCTCAGATGGGGAGTCAGGGCGTGAATTCATCTTTCGTCCTGCCCTGCCCTCGCCTGGCCCCGTTCACGGCCCCTTTCCCGCCCGCCCGCAGCCTCACTGCCGCCTTGTTCCGATGCACTCAGCCACCCTGGCCCTGGGATTTCCCTGATTAGAAATCTCCAGCTGCTTCCCGTGTCCCCCAGCCCCGCCCCCAGCCCTGTGCCCCTCCCCCCTGCTCCCTCCCCGCGACTTCCTGGCATCTGCAGATCTGCCCCCTCCCCTCCACCTTATTAACTCGCTGTCCCTCCCCAGGCCTGTGGCTTTCTGTGCTGTCTCCTGCTCTTTGCTCTTCTCGCCTTCGTTTCTACTACCGGAACTGGGGATTGAACTCAGGTCCTTGCGTGCTGAGCCATCTCCCAGGCCCCTCCACCACTGTCTTTTCATGAGCTCAGTTCTACCTGCCAGAGGAATCCGCCCCTTTCTGGGGATCTCAGTTACATGCACAGAACCGTAATATTTTGCTTCTCATGAATGTGTACCTTCCCTCTGAGTAGTAGGAGAGCCTCAAAGGCCAGAATCATGTCTCCTCTAATTACCTAAGCCCTTGTTATAGAGAAAACATTTAGTTTTATATATGTAGCAGGTAAGAACTTAGAATATGTTGACTTTCTTTTATATTCCTTGCAACAAGTCTTTGAGATGATGCACAGAAGAAAACAGAAGCCTAGAGATGTATTTATTAAGACTTTTGCTCCCACTGTGTGTAAGCTCCGCAAAGCATGCAGTGGTATGGGTCAGATAGGTGAACATGTACCATGGGGAAAATCGCCCACACTTTTCAGTAGCTTCGGGAAGCCACGACGTGGCTGTGTCTCGTTCACGTTAGGCGCTCAGGTGGGCTGGCTGCGATTCTGCCCACAGCCAGATCTCACTCTCTGATCAGTCTGACAGAACAGCCACTCCGTGGCAGCAGACACAACAGGGACACGGAACTGCACAATGGCTTTTGATCTTTTGCCTAGGTCCAACACCAGACCAAGGCCAGCCCCTCAGACATCAGGATGGGCGTGCCAAACCCTTGTGTTGGGAAGGTGCTCCTGAGAGGAAAAGCAAAAGCTCCAGGGTGGGCCAAGCTTGCCATGAAAAAAAAAAAAAAAAGCATAGCAAGAGAATGACAGTAAAATTTGGTTGGAAAAAGTCTGTGCTGTCAGACTTGGTGAAGAGATGAGAGAATAACTGAAGAATTTCAGATTTGATGAAATGTCCAAGGTAGAAATGAAAGCAACAGTTTCTCTTTCAGGTCATTCTGGGATTAGGAACAGAGGTGCAGGAGGACCCGACTTGCGTGTGTGGAGAGCTTTTCTTTCTGTTGTGCCTCAGGAAGACTTTGCCTCCGTATTCTCAGACACAGAGAAGGAAATACCACTGAAAACCGAGGTGGGATCCCTTCTCTGGCTAACTGTGGCCATCGAATGCCTAGAACAAATCTCCACAATGCGCTGTAGAAGAACAGGCACCTTCCAGCGGTCTAAGTGACACAGGCACTTTGGGAGGTTCAAGTAGTTTTATTTTGCAGTTCAAGTAAATATGCACGAAGACTCCTTGAAGTGTTGCTTTCTCACTTATGAAATCAGCTGGTGTGTGGTCAGAAATGCGTAATAACGTGAGGTATTCAGTAGGGAGAAGAGGATTTCCTCCGGGAAGAGGCGAGAGGCAGAGGAAGAGAGAACAGGTCTTCAGGGAGATGGTCTAGGTCAGTTTTGAAGTTCTTTTGTCTCCTTGGATTTAAGTTTTAGTCCCTACCGCTTGCTGGCAATGAGTCTATGGGAAGGTTAACCTCTTTGCCTCCTCCCTTTGTCACCTGTAAGGGGAATATAACATTTCCTTTGACATTTTAAAATGAAGAATGCATATAAAATATTAACCATTGACAGCTCTGATGGTATACTATTAGAAATGATTAAAATGATAGCTGCTTAATCATCCCCTTTGGCTTCTAGGGAAGGGAAGAGCAAGTGAGATGAGGAGAGTCCGACCAATACTGACTCACTTTCTGCGGCCTGTTGGCCATGTCACCGCGCTAGCTTCTACCTTGCTGTGGCATGTACTGAGGTAAAGACACTTGAGAGCAGGAAGGGCTCGCTTAGGCTCACGGTGTCAGAGGTTACAGTCCAGGGCCCCCTAGATCTGCTGCTTTTGGGCCGCTGGCAAGGTAGAACATCGTGGTGGGGAGTGTGTGGTGGATCCAAGCTGCTTCTCTGTGGTGACCCTTAAGCAGAGAGTGGTGGTCCCAGCAGTGCCTTCGTGACATCACCTTCAGGGATCTAACTTCCTGCTGTCCTCTCTACACCCAAAGATTCCTGCACCTCTTGGCACCAAGAGCCAGTGAGCAGCCTGCTGGTAGCTGGGCCTCTGAGAGCTGTCTTGGACCCCAGCTGCTGCGGTGAGTTGGTCAGGCTGAGCAGTGCTGTGTGGAGGTCCCCAGCAGGGCACAGTTGTTGGCCCAGAGCCTCAGAATCCCACCAGATGCTTCAAATCTTAATAAAAATTGCCAGATGCCCCAGCCATCACTTTTCAAGACTGCGCCTTGTTGGAATCCTCCAGGGAGGAGGCGGGCACTGTGTTTCAGGATGACGCCGGCTCTCCACAGCGTGGCCTGGCACAGTGGCTCCCAGCTCACGCTGCCCCGGAAAGCGTACTGTACTGAGCCATTTATAAACAGCCAGCTTTTTTATTCTTGCTTAAGGTTGCAGGAGAGTAATTACCATAGCAACAGCTACCCTTTCTAATTCAGCTAAGTGCAAGGGTACCCCGTGGCAGGAAGACTGGAGATTTGGGAGGTTCTAGTCCTCTTCTAATTTATTCAGACTCTTCAATTTCAAAACAATTTGATTCTGGATGATAATTCTTAGGACTCTCTGCTACCATTGAAGGAAATTTACTTTTTCTGGTCTTGGTCATCAGGCTGAAGAAAGCTTTTCATCTTATGAAAACTAAATGAAAATTCAGCATCTCTGTCCAGTTACTCACCTTACATATATCTTGTCCCTATCGCTCCCTACTTCATTTTCTTGCACTTTCCCTTTTGCTTAATGGCACCTGTCTATCTTTCTGCACACAGAAGCTCAGAATTGGAGTGCCACATTACACTCCTCACCCCACAATCTAAACTCACAGCTCTGCCAGCTCGGTGTCCTCGGCCCGGTGGTCCTCACTCCTGGCATGTGTCATGGCCACCTGTAGAGCCTGTTACTCCTCGTGAAACCCGTCCCTGGCTAGATTAGACAGAGCGTCCACTTGTGTTGTGAAACTGAAATTGCAAACAAAGCGCCATGTGAAATAAGAAGATCAAATGATGACTGCTTAGTTGTCACCCAGCTCACAACCCTTTGTTTTTAATGTATTTGGTGCAGGGTCTCACTGCCCCGCTTGGACTCTTAGCCTCCTGTTTTCAGCCTCCCCAGTCCTGGGATTACAGGTATACACTACACCCAGTCTCAGTGTGAGCTCAGCGTGCCCGGGGGCAGGTCCCGTTCAGCAGGTGGTGCCAGGGATCAAACTCGGTCCCTGCGCCTGCCTAAGCCGGTGCTTAGCCTGCTGAGCTGTCTCGCTGGGCCTCTAGCTCACAACTCTGGGCACTAATCACGCAGCTCCGGCTCCCGTGGTCTCCTGGTTTACCCTGTCCTTCTCTCGCTCTTCCGTGACAATTCCTATTGACTGTCACACTCATCTTTCTGCCAGATTTTGTTATATGGATTTGCCTTCCCGAACAACGGGTGGTCAGACTGCGTTGGCACTTTATGTAAATGCTCCCGACCACGTGTCACCTGTGCCTTTGTAACTTTCTTTTCTGGAGTGAAGACTCATCGCTGCTGGTGCTGCTCTGCGGCTTGTTTGTTTAGTGCGGCACCTTGCAAGTGACTGTAGCGCAGCTCTCTCACCCGCTCTCGAGTGGACGGTATTTGGATTGCTTCCGGCGGTTGTTCAGGTGGCTGGGGAGAGGCCAGGTGCACACATTAAGCTGTGTCTCCGGCATGTGTCTAGGAATGGGATCATTGGATCGTATTTTCTCTTTTCCATTTTCTACTGTGCCAAATAATGCTAATTATCATTGTTACCTGGCAGAGTGGTCGTATTGATTTTATCCCGCAGTATGAGAATTGGTGGCTCAGATCTCCACCTTCACTGTGCCTGCCTGCCGTGGTTCAGGCGCCCAGTCCTGCCAGATTCCTATGTTGCAGTTTAATCCCTAATGGGATAGTACTAAGAAGTTGGGAGCTTTGCGCTTCCCAATCTTCAGAGCGGTGAGAAATAAATTTCTATTATTTAGAAATTATTTAGGGCTGGTGAGATGGCTCAGTGGTCTAAAGCACCTACTTAGAACAAGCTTAGCAAAGCACAGGGACCGTGGTTCAATCCCCCAGCACCACATGCCAGCCAGCCCCGCCCCCTGGTGGGCTGAGCTGGACACACACACACACACACACACACACACACACACACACACACAGAAATTATTTAGTCTGTGGTATTTCATGTAGCAACAAGCATAGACTAAGACTTGGGCCACGTTTTTGGTCCCAGCTGTCCTGCTGGAGGACATAGAGTGGTGTCACCTGTGTTTTCCTGCCAGCCAAGCACTCTGCTGCCGAGCTACATCGCTTGCCCTTCACTATGACTTTAATTTGCATTTTCTGATAACCCGCGAGGCTGAGCATCCTTTCCGTTATGTGGCTACCATTCTTGCTTCCTCTTCTTCCTCTCTCTTGCTGTTTATCTGCCGCTTTTGGATTGTGCGGGTAGCTCTGAAGAGCAGCCTGGGCACGAGCAGGCTGCGGCTCTTCCTCGTGTTCCGCTGTGGCTCTCTCCTTGCGTCTTCCCCGCTCCGGCCCGCAGCACCCTGAGCATCTCTTCTCTCCTGCGCACCTTCCGCCCTCTGGGAGCCTGCATTCACCCCACGGTTGCACGATCACACCAGATTCTTTTTCCTGCAGCCCAGTTCGGGCCGGTCATCTCCCCCCTTCGATGGCTGCTGGCTTCCTGTTTCCTGGAATGAAGGCCTCTGCTCTGTCTTTGTTGTTGGGGCTTGAGCTCAAGACCTTGCTGTTGCCGCTGAGCCACCTCCCTGGACCTCAGCCCGAGCTTCCCAAGGGTCTCTTCAATTCCTGTCTACCCGAGTCCCTAGTGCTGAGTCCTGTTTTCCCCACCTGCCCTTACTTCTCCTGCCCCTGATACTGCGTCAGGCTCAGTGTGAGGACGAAGCTTCTTTCTTCCCTGCGTGCGCAGCCATGAGTCCTTAAGGACTGGAAGTGACTTTGTTTTTTTCCTGTCTCTAAGCTGCTGTGATTGTCCATATTTCCCGCATCCCTCTGACGACTTTCGGCCTGGTAGTGCAGTTGCTTCCACCTGGCAGTGAGCGCTAGATGCTGTATTCCTTTGTCCCTCCTGCTGCCATCTCTGTGACTGTATGTATTAGGTGAATGAATACAGTTGTACCGAGGAAGCAGAGCCCAGATGTGGGATTAATCCCCTTCCTTCCTGTAAAACTAGTGCGCTCCTCAAAGCCAATAGCAGAGTCTTCTAAGGCCTCTGTTCTTTTTTCTTAACTAGAATATCTTTCCTTGCTTGGCTGAAGATAAAAGGAGGCCATAGGCTTTATAATTGTTTTGTAAGCAAGATTTAAAATTCCACCATCAACTCTGCCCTCAAGACTAAAGATATGCTGAAAAAATGCTGTAATAAAAATTGTAAATATTTTAGTGTGAGTTTGGTTAAATAATTTCATTTATTAAGGATTTAAGCTCATGGCCAGGGGTTTGCTCCCTGGGCCTGCCGTGCTGGCCCCGCCCCTGGGGCGCCCTGAGACAGCCGTTGAGTCTGGGCGTGGTGGCACGTGCCTGTAATCCCAGCTCTTGGGAGGCTGTAAACAGGCGGATCACTATGAGCCTGATCTGGTAGTGAGACCCTGAACACTGTGTAGACCCTTCCCTGAAAATACATACAAAAAAAAGCAACACCCCCCAAAAAACCTCATGAATTAAATTAAGCAAGTAGTCAATACTATTTCTGAAAATATTAACAAGTCTGTGTATGTAAAATACTGAAAAGTCAATTATATAGGAATATATTTATTGAACGTCTTACATGATAGAAATTTCCCTTACAGTCATTTCTATGTACATGTTCCAAAAAACAGTTTTAGAGAAAAGCATCATTGAAAAGTATGTGTGTGGTCCCCCTAGCCTCTCTGCAGGTGTCGTGCATGCACCAGTGCGCGCTCTTGTGTACAGACCCTAAAGCTCTTCTCGGTGTGCCGTGCTCTTACCTGTCAGCAGCAAGCCCCTCTTGGTCGTCTCCGTGCTTCTGACGATGTGACGGCTCTGCAGCCTCCCCGGACCGTGGACGGCTGGCTTCGGTGGCACCGCGGTCACTAGGCCGAGTCTGCCTCTCACAGTTGTGCTGTGAAGCTGCCCGTCTCCTTCAGAGCAGCAGAAGAGCTGAGTGGTGATGCCGGCTTATCTCTGACACCTCTGATTGCGAAGCCAGGCACAGATACCACAGCCTTCCAGGTGCATTTGTCACAGGAACACAAATACGACAATGCCTCAACGCAATATCGGCCCATAGAACTCAACAATATATGTGCGAATGCTATCCTGTTGACAGATATTCATTTATCTATTTATTTTTTACATTAATTTTATTGAGAAAGAAATAGCATTGAGAGTTTCAAAACAGGTTAGTAGGAAAGTTGCAATAAATAATCCATTTCGGGCTGGTGAGATGGCTCAGTGGTCTAAAGCACCTACTTAGAACAAGCTAAGCTAAACAAAGCACAGGGACCGCGGTTCAATCCCCCAGCACCACATGCCAGCCAGCCCCGCCCCCTGGCGGGCTGAGCAGGCCACACACACACAATAAATAAATAAAAATAAATAAATAAATAAATAATCCATTTCATATTGTTGTCTTCATAGTAGTTATTCACAGTACAAGATGCAGACATGACCTCTTGTGTAAACACTATTAGTACAGATCTTTCTTCTCATTGAACTAAGACAAAGTAGTTACATATCTATCCTATTTTGTATGTACAGATACAAAATGATCCTTCATTTGTATTCCCTTTTTTTGTTTACTTTTGTCAGAGATGGGTATGCCATTGCCATTTAAATATTGTAGGTACGTGAATTCAGCAAAGTAATCCAATATGGTCCAGTAGTCCCTAATAGTAGTGGGTCATCCGCAGGACTGGCAGTGTCAGAAGTTGTTGACTTGAGCCTTTTACAGCTCAGCATATTAATGTGGCTTTACTTTTTATACCTCATGTCTATACTTTTCTGCTGGATGGGTAAGACCAGATAAAGCAAGACCTATGTAACAAGAAATGTAACTTTTGAATCTGCCAAGGTCCGTCAGATCCCCGAAGGGTTTACCCTGAAACCTTGTCAGCGGTTTGTAGATCTCTCTGTTGACAGATATTTAGAGCCAATTGAGAGCACCCATCTTTCATCGGCTCGCTCATGTTCCCCTTATCCGCATGGCTTCGGTGTGTACCTGTGGCGCAGATGTGGTAGGCTTGGGCCAACCCCAGGGACAGGAAGAGCTTCTGTTATGTACGTCGGGGTCCTGTCACCATCGCTGTTGAGTTCCCTCTGTACACAAGGTACCAAGCCGGAGCCACTCTGTCTCCTGGAGATGCCAGGCCATGCCTGTGAGATTGGCGTTGGTCATGAGGTCCTCTGAGCCCCACTGACATTTAAAGGTGAAAGGAACAACCAGTGTGTCTCGGGAGACTCTTAGCAGGATTTTGAGCTAGAAGGTGAAACATGAGGACTGGGGAACACATGGGAACACAGTTATGTTTCCACTGAGGGTGAGATTTTAGAAGAGAGAAGATCTGAAATTTAAGCAGCTGCTGTCTGTAAACTTGAATGAGAGCAGAAATAGATTTTGGCTGATGATAAAAAAAAACATGGTCTGCTTGCAAGAAGCAGACTCAACGGGCATTGACCAAGCTAACTTGGTCAAGAGGGATTTAGACTAAATGTGGAAGTGGAGGGGGAACTTGGTCCAGATAGATGTAGGACTGTGTTTTCTGGGGGTGGACTGCAGAAATGGAAGACAGGTGACGAGTTCTGGTGGCATTCAGTGACTCACAGGAGAGAGCAGACAGGGAGAAGGTTAGGAACACTAGCTAGAGTGATAGGATTCCACAGACCACAGAAGCCTGCGGACTGTGTTGTGGCTCTAAGCTGGGGAAGCGTCTCTGGTCCTGTAAATATCACTGGGATTTGGTGGGACAGAAATAGGAGCAGAGGCAGAGTTTGTCTTCTGGAAACTTCGGTCACTGGTTTGTCAACAGAATAAAGAGCAGTGATGGTGGTGAGTATCGTAATTTCATGCAGAGCTTCGGAAGATCTGATTGAGTACATTCTTGACTACAGTTCTTCAGGTAGGTGAAAGTGGTGAGCCAGACCACGGGAAGAGCACACTAGAAGTGAGAGCTCAATGGTGTTTCAGTTCTACCACGGAGCACGGGGTGCCCTGCCCTTCCCTGCCTCTTCCTTGAGTTTGGTAGGACCTCAGGGCATTTCTGTAGTGTCTAGAAAGGAGCAAAGGGATTCCTGTTATCCAGACTCAGGACACTTTTGCACTAGAGAAAAATAAATTTTTGTTTATTGGACTACTTACATTGTAAGGCTAAATCTGCTACTGTCCTATAATCAACTGCATGTTCGCTAATGCAGAGATCTGTGTTATTAGAAAAGTGCATACACAGGTGGCAGCAAAACAAATCGGTGTGGAAGTGGATCTCAACCAGGATTTGGTATGAAAGTGTTTCCTTGAGCAGGAGTTTTCCACAGAGGATGGATTTTGACTACTCCAAGGAAGCCCTGTCTGCCTAGTGAGAAATGTCCGCAGATGGGGCAAGGGGTGGAGCAGCGAGTGGGCTGTCGGGGAAGCACCACAGCCTGGCTGCCGACCACTGCTGCCTCCCCCAGTGAGACGCTGTCACCTCCTTCGTTCTGTGCCCTGTGCTCTGCTTCCCTTTTCTCCAGTAAACTGGCTCCTCTTCAATTTCTATTTAAAATCGGTCCACCATCTAGGTATCAGTCAAGAAGTATGCTGAACCAATCTTTACATTTTCAGATATTTTTAAGCTAGTTAAACACAGACACGACAGTAAAATTAAACTTATAATTCACCCCCCAGGTAATAGTTCTTGAAACCCGTCACCTCCTCGTTGCTTTGCGGCCTTTTGCTGTTTGCTGTGCTCTAGAGCTTCTTTACTTAGTGACATCCAGATACAGGAACCATCAAGCAATGGCTGCTCCTGAGCGTCTCTCCCAGTTTTGCCTTGGGCTCTCCCACCCGAGGCTTGGCATAGCCCTGGTGCTGTGCCTGCCCATCAGACACGGTCACATAATGAGGGCACCAGGACTTTCTTTTTGGACGTGGAATCAAAGTCAGGACCTTGCGATTGCCAGGCAGGTGCTTGTGCCACTGAACTATCTCCCCGGACTTCTAAAAGAAGCAAGAGGAGGGAAATTAGAGGCCGCAAGAAGGCCGGCTCGCCTGCGGTTGGAGTCGCTGTCTCTGCTTCTCTGTGCCTGCCATGGGTGCTAAGGACGGTAGTGCGCAGGAAGTGGCATCTCGCACCGTTCATTTGCAAATAGAGATGGCCTCCCCTTGGGTTCTTCTGAGAGCCTCTCCGAGCACTCCCTGAGTCATCCAGAGGCTCTTGAAGAAAATGTGGCAGTTTTTCTTCTCTGGGGCTGGTCAGGGGGTAGAGAGATGCTATCTCAGCTCAGAAAAATCTTGATCCTCAAACTGTGAGCTCAGAAAACCTAAAGAAGGAAGTAGGCCGGAGAGAAGACGGACTGTCAGGCCAGTGAAGCCACGTCTGCTCTGTGGCCCTCATGGACAGTGAAGCCACGTCTGCTCTGTGGCCCTCATGGAAGGCTGGCCACGTGGACTTGAAGGCCCACCATGGCACCCGTCACAGGGAGTTCACTGGACAATTTTCTAGTCTCAGTCGTGCTGGCCACCGTTAAGAAGGCGTGCTTCAAACGTGCTTTGTGCCTATGTTCGCGCTGCTGCAGAGGAAGGCTCATGAGCTAGGAATCTGCAGACCGTGTCCTGGCTGCTGACCTGCAGCTTTGCCTGTGGGAATCATTTTCAGCAATTAAGTATCAGATTGCCACTAAGGATCTGAATTTCAGATTTCCCGAGCAAACAGGCCCAGTGTTGTGACAAAGCACAGGTCCCTGGAGCCCGGTAATGCTACCCATTAGTTAGGCTGCTTCCGGACCTCTCACGACCATCCCAGCAGGCCCTGCGGTCTGTCCCTGGTCATCTCTTGCTTCCTGAGGCTGTCTGCCTTGTATTCCACTGATCCTGCTGTGTAGGCTCTTGCTCCAGAGAAGGCTGGCTGCTTGCTCCCAGGAGTGGCATCCTGGAGCTCAGCGTGGTGGCACACAGCTGTAATCCCGTTGTCAGGGGCTCAGGGAAGAGGACTGTGAGTTTGAGTGCAGCCTGGGCTGTGTAGTGAGTTCAAGGATAGCCCGGACTGCATAGGGGCAGGCTATTTTTTCTTAAAAACGCCAAACAAAACCTCCCCAAAAACAAAAACTCAGCCCCTCAACTGTAAATGTTATGCTCTGTTATTCAGCAGCCAGTAATCGTACTGGGCCCCTGAGTGTCACTCTCCTCAGTGTAAGTGAAATGGTCCGACTAGGTGACCCTCAGTGCTTCAGCTACCCTGGACAACGGTAGCGCCTGTGTGGCTCTCTTCGACTTTTTCTGTCCAGCTCTTTTAGATCTCCTTCAGCGCTCCCTCTGTCCGTCTCCGTCGCTGTGTCGCCCTCATCTGAAAGATTACTGTCCTCCTGCGGCGCCCTAGAGCAGGCTGTTGGCCGGGTCACTGCCGTAGCGAGGAAGCCTGAGAGGGAAGCCAGGGCCACACAGAGCAGCACGGGGCCGTCCACTGTTCCTTCTCTTCAGGAGAGGCACCGTTTGCTTCCTTTAGAGCCTTCCTGGGACCCAAAGCAGTCAAACAGGCTGATGCTAAGAGCATTTGAAACCCGGGGAGAACACGTCCCTTCTCCAAGTGCCATTCTTTCTGAGTCGGCTTTGCTCATGATATAAAGCGTTCAATTGCTGGAAACGTTCACTGTATACTTCTTAATCCTAAACGTACCAGCCAGCACCAGTCCTTCATCTTGAAGCTACCATGGTGATAGATATCCTAGATACAAGCAGCGAAAGAACAATTTGCATTTTTCTTTATATATTGTGCGAGATTATTCTCATTTATATAGAGGACAAAGTGCCTATTAGATGCAAATGGGTAGCTTTTGAAGCAGTGTTTTTTCAAACCTGGTTAACAAGAATAAGGATGTTCATTAGAGTGTACCAGCCACCCTAGTTAACCTGAAAACCACAGTGTAAGTTAGAAAGCAGGTGAGTAAATTTGCAGGGATATGACCTTGTTTTATACTTAACTAATATAGTATCCTATGGTGCTCCCCTTTCATTATAAAACATTGCGATAAAAATGAAATTCATTTATTTTAGTTTTGTAGCTACATAGGATATACATAGCTGTGTGAAAGGATTGTATTTTTCCCCTCCTTTTTTTTTTTTTTCCTGTTCAAATTAGAAAAGTATCTCCAGCCAGCAAAACTTCTGGCTAATTTGTATTTAGAGTGCCTAAGGATTGACATTGCATTTAAAAACGGGTAATGCATTTCATGAATATTTTTGTTATTTTCTATTCTAGATCACCAAAGTATATAGTGACAAGAAATTTAACTACATGTTGGTTGTGGATGATGACATTAGATTATGTGGAGATAAAATTTAGCAGAAGTGTACATTCAAGGTTTCACAAAGTGTCTAATGCAGAAAGCATCTTGAGTAGAAGATTTTTCATTTTGATCTTATTGATTCCACTTTTCTGTAAATCTGTACAAGAATATAGTCCACTCCTGTAAGGCAGGAACAGGCAGTGCTAGAGGCCGGTGACGGAGAGCCCCAAGCAACAGCGTGACTTGCCAGGTTGCCTAATTACATCCCTTTGCTTTCTGTTCTTTCAATTTCATTTTGGTGTGTGTCTCTGTGTATTAAGAAAGGCTTCTTTAGTACTAATCATTACCGCTGATTAATTAGATCTTGGATTTTTGCTGCTTAAAAATGACAAGTGCTAGGAAAGATTTTCATGGAATCCAAAGGTGCTTAGACTCTAATAAATGCTTTGTGTAATGTCATTGTGTTGGAAGATGAACATAGAAAGGCTGTACTAAGGAAAAGAACTTATTTCTGAAAAATAGTTGGATCTCCTGGCTCATGTAGCGGCTACATGTGAGAGCCAGAAATTTTTACTGTATTCTTCAGGGTTTGGAAATCCATCGCTTTAATAGCTGATGTGGCTTTCTCTGTATTATTTATCTTCAGACTTTTAGGAATAGATCTGTGTCCTTTATTAAATGTATAATTTGCTATAATTTTAATTATAGAAAAAAGTTAATGTATTATGTATAAATTATAAGACATGATTAAAAAAGATAACTAATTATAGATAGCTATATCATGAAATCTAAAATTATTGTTAATTAGTCAGTTAAATTGTTCCTCAATAAATATGGTAGGCAATGTGATTTATTTATTTATTTATTTATTTATTTTTTTTGGCAATGTGATTTAAACATAAATCATATATATAATCTGTAAGACATATCTGTCTGTAGACACGCATAGTTTCATCTACACACACACACACACATGCACACGCAAAGAATTTAAGTAGGAAAGTGTTGTAATGTTACTGCTGATTAATGAGATCTTGGATTTTTTAGGTCACAGAAGCAAAGGAATGTACATTCTTCAAAAGAAAGATAGATTAAAGCATTCCATTTTAAGGTATTGGATTAATAGAAATAAAAAATTAAAAAGAAAAAAACACATAGTTGTGTTAATTAAATTTGATTTGCAAAATAACGCCATATTGGCTTTAAAAACATTTTAAGACCTTAAAAATTATCCTGATTTTTATAATAACCTCTTAAGAGCTTAGTTGGTTTGCCTTTAGCATTTTTCAATATTAGGATAAACATTAATAATACTAAAAACTAAAATAGCAGATGGATGATTCAATCTGGCAAAATGGAAATAACAGTGAAAAAATATTCATAGAAAACATGAGCTATTTAAGGCATGAACCACTTCTCTAATTGTTTTAGCTCAGCAGACGCCGAGGAGTGCTCCTTAGGTACCAGGCCCTGTGCTGGGCGCTGGCCTCGCTGGGCTTTCTGTCCCCAAGGACATATCCGTGGGTGGCTTTGTGACTTCTGTGTTTGCTGCTAACTCTGTATTTTTAGTACCTCGCACAGAGCTGAACAAAGAAAAGGCAATCCCTAACTCCCTTCTTATATTGAATAGAATATTTGCTGTTGCCATGAAGTAGGTTTTAGAATTACAATATTGAATTATGATCAGGTTCCTTAGAAATTGTGTAAATGGAAGAGGGCAGAGGTATCAGCTCTCCTGAACTTGCTAGAATGCAAATTATTTAACAATACACCCAGGAAGTCATTAAAGTTGGAATTTATAGAGTTAAATATTTTTATTTATATTAAGCTTAATATAATGGCAAGAGCAAGAGTCTGGGGCTGTAACACCTGTGAGATCATCGGTGAGCAGCTACCATTTCTGAGCCCAAGATCTCTTCATCTTCAAAATTCAGCAAAGGGAAGTTCTCAGCCTTCTTGTACCAGTGACCCCCAGACAGGCCCAGTGCCCTGGAGAGTCTGCAGATCCCCAGAGGGTATTGAGAATGCAGTATCTTACCTGGCGAGGAGCCAGATTTCAGTAGATTTTAGAGAAGTCAGTGCTTCCATTCCCCAAGTTCAGTTTCTGGTTTAAGTCATCAAGAGTTTATTTTTCTTTGAAGAAAAGTTTTTAGAGTAACATGTAAAGATCTAATCAATAGATTAAAATTAGAAAGCAAACCTTTCGACTTGTTATTATACAAGAGAAATGTCATTGGGGTTGTTTCTGATCTTCTACTCTGATAGAATAACCCGTCAGACCCCTAATGGCAACTGATCGTTGACCATCACATATACTGAGCTGTGTTACAGAGAGATGCAGTGGAACATAAGCCAGGGTCTGTCTCTAGGGTCTGCTGTCGGCCTCGCCTTTCCTGGCCTTGAAGTTGTGGAGGCGAGTCTCAAGCCATGGAAAACAAGAGGGAAACTGTATTTAAGCATATGCTGACATTAAGTTAAATAGATTGTTTGTAGTAGATTTATTAGTCATTAAGTTATCACCATTCTCAAGGCATAGAGCAAATCCGTTCATGCAAGACATTTATTGAGCACTGACTCTATGCCAGGCACAAGGACATGCTAATGAGGCCCAGGTGTGGTGGCCACACGTCATCCCAGCGCCTGGGAGGCTGAGGCAGGAGGATTGCCATGAGTTTGAGGCCATCCTGTGGTACACAGTGAGTTGAAGGCCGGCCTGAACTACAAGGTGAGACCCTATGTCAAAAAAATGAACATCTAGATAGAATGTGTGTGGGAGAGAGAGAGAGAGAGAGAGAGAGAGAGAGAGAGAGAGATACAGACAGAGACAGACAGAAAGAATACACAGTCTGTCAACATTAAGGACCATTTTAGGGTAGGAAATGCATACAAAAACACAATCATAGTACTGCAATTGAGAATTTTATTTTTATTATGCTTAATGTATTTAGGACAGGGTCTGCAGGGTCTCACTATACAGATTGGACTCATAGTGATCTGCCTGTGCTCAGCCTCCCAAGCGCTGGGATTACCAGAGCACACCACCACACCCAGTCTCTCTCTGTGTCTCAGCATGCCCCGGGGGTGGGGCCGGCACTGCACACCAGAAATGAACCCCATCCCTGCATTTGCCTAAGCAGGCAATTTCATCCGCAGAGCTATCTGGCTGGCCTGCAATAGAGAATTTTAATGCGGAACAGGAAAGGCTGCATGGGAACACAGAACCTACAGCGCTGTAAGGCTATTTGGTTCCCTCTTTTGGTGCTCCCAAGTCTAATTGAGAAGAACAAAACTAGCCCAACAACTGGGTCCTGGGGCAGACTCTTTTAGCACTCGGGTTACCAGTCACGCTGCCTCTAGGGATGGGATTTCCACCCGCAGCCGAGGAAGGGCGAGAGTGGGGTCAGCCAAAGAAGGCCCTGTGGGGTCGCAGTGGGGTCTACAGCAGGGAGTAGGCAGGGGTGGCAGCGAGCAGGGCCCCGGCCCAGGCAGCTTCCTGGCACAGCGCAGAGTGTGGATACAGGAGCAGCAGGAGAGTGGGGTCTGGGCCGTGCTCTGAGCCTCACCTGTGATGGATGAAAGGGGAGAGGGACAGAGAAAGGGGCCTCACCCCACTCTCGGTGAGACCTGGCTGGAGGGTGGGCAGGGGTGCAGCGCATCGAAAAGGAGGGCGCAGAACTCCTTTTTTTTTTGTATTTTATTATGGTATATTTTATTTTTCAATCATCTAAGTTCTTGTTTTATTTAGCTTTACATATGTGTAAGTTAATTTTTGTAAAAAATAAGATTCTATTTGCTTTTAAAAATACTTTATATTGTTCCTTTGTTTTTTTAAAAAGTAATTTTGTTGAGAAATGAATAGCAATGAGACAGTTTCAAAACCAATTACTAGCACAGTTTCAATACTTAATACATTACATAGTGTTGTCTTAGTGGTTATTCATTGTACAAGATGCAGAAATGATATCCTGTCCACAAACACTATTAGAACAAATCTCTCTATTCTTTGAATTCAGAGAATGCAGCTGTATATCTATCCTATTTTGAATATGTAGATATAAAATGGTTGTTCATTTGTATCCCCCTTTTTTGTTTAGTTTTGTCAGAGAAGGGCATTCCATTGTCATTTAAATATTATAGGTACCTGAATTCAGCAAAATATTCCAATATAGTCCAGTATTCCATAATAGTAGAGTGTTTTCCATAAGACTGGCAATGTCAGAAGTGGTTGACTTGAGCCTTTGACAACTCAGCCTATTAGTATGGCTTTACTTTTTATACTTCGTTTTTATACTTTTCTGCTGGATGGTTAAAACCAAGATAAAGCAAGACCTGTATAACAAATGTAACTTTTGTATCTGACAAGGTCAGTCAAATCCCTCCAGGATTCTGACAGGGCAGAGCGGCCCACCCCGGCGGTATTTGGGGTGGAAGCAGGAGGGCGGAGCTGGTCAGGGTCCTGTTTGTCTCCTGGTTTGTGGCTGGGAAGATGCTGTGGCTCTTGGCAGCAATGACAAGGTCAGAAGGAACAAGGGCCGCGGGTTCAGCCCTCCTGGCCGTCAGCGGGAGTGGGGTGCAGGCGGCTGCAGAGGTGGGAAGCTGGGGGCGTGGAGGGCGCAAAGGTGGGGGCTGGGAAAGAGCTGCGTGTGGGTCCGCAGAGAGGCGAGCTCTGGCCCTGCGCGGTCCGCGATGCGCACACCAGGCTTCGCGGGGGCGGGGGAGAGTACTGCAGCGAGACGCTCCCCAAAATACCACCTAAGTTAGCGCCTGTTTACGCAGTGCTGGTGGATTTTGAAGTTCTGCAGCGTTCGGCTGACTTCTTACCCCAAGCTGTTGCCCGCCCGTGGCACGTACTTTTGGCATCTGCAGAACAGATGCAGGTTCTGTATCTGCTTGGCGAGGCTGGCGCAGAAGGCCAGAACCGCCCGGAGGAGAGCAAGTTCGGCGCGCCAGAGCGAGCGCCTGTGGGCAGAAAGGCGCGCTGTGCAGCGCAGGGCCTTCGCGGAGTGGAGCGCAGAGGTCTCTGCAGGAAGCCGCAGACGTCCTCCAAACGAGGGTGGCAGCTGGGCGAGGAGGAGGAGCTCGTGCCAGGCAGACGCGGAGACGAGGCGGGAGGCGCAGACGGAGGGCCATGTGGCGCGTGTGCGTGGGCATGTGGACACGCAGGCCATTGAGGAAATGTAGATTATATTGTGTGTGTGGATGGGGGAGGGGAGAGCTTGGGGCCAGGGGTAGAAAACCTACCTGGCCACCGAGGGCCGCGAGGTACTCCGAAGGCTGGAGGAGGAGGTGATGCTCGAGTTACTCTCGGGCACAGATGCCCCCAGAGTGGGATTCAGAAGCCCAGCTCTTCTGCAGAGGAGGCGTCCTCACAGCCCTTGGGCAGGCCCCGGAAAATCCCAAGGAAGATATTTGAAAAGATTCATTTGCTCGCACCTGCTCCATCATCTGGTGTACCCTTTGAGTCGTGCACGCCAAGTTCCCACACAGGGGACACTGTCCCGTCCTTCTCTAAGGTATGAGGTGTGATTAAACAATATTGTTAATGTTTAAATTTTTTTAATAAATTTATTTTAGTGAGAAACACAGACCCATGAGCCCCCGCCCCCCACGTCCCACCCTCTCTCCGGAGGGTCCCTAGCTGTGCTGTCCTGGCTGCCTCCCTGTCCTGAATCCGCTCCGAGCATTTCCCTTTCCTGGTCACTCTGACCTTGGGGAGGAGTCGGCAGTCACATGTGGCTAGAGATCTGGTGAATAGAACCCGGAGGGGTTTAAGGGCAGCATAGCTGTTACTGTATCATTTTAAAAATTTTAATTTAAGCAGTCACCATGTACATGTTAGGAGAGTTCATGCGAAGTTTTCCCTAGTAAAGCTATGGGCGGCCATGAGTACCATCTCATGTTATTAGTTTAGAGAAATGATAAAATATCTATGTAGCTTTTGTACTTCTGGACTGAGTGACATGTGGTTGGGTTCCAGAGGTTATGAATTCCTGTGAAAAAAACTTGAGGGCAAAAGCTTCTACGTAATCCATATATTTAATCAGTTTCTTGGATTATGTTTAAATTGCTGGAGTTTGAAAGACAGGATATATATTTTTAACAAGTCTGCTTTTTCCCTACATTTGCAAATAAGAAATTTTGTACTCAAACATATCATTCTTCCAATTTTTTTTTTTTAAATAAAGATCTACTTTTTTAAAAGCTACAATTTAAAATTTCCTTTTGGTTAAATATAATTATGCTAAAAATGGCCTGTCTCTCCATATGCTTGCTTGGTAACATTGACTCTGGCTTGCCTTTTTCTGGGCTGTGACATAAGTGGGGATGGAACAGTTACAGACTCTTCCGGTAGCAGCCACCATGCAAGGCTTGGCTGAGTGGATGGCCCCTCTTGTTGTTTTAAGTTTCAGGTAGTTGAGGATTTCCCCCCCTGGTTTTTATTTTATGTTTGACCTTGAGAGAAACTAACCACATTCATCTCACACATTGCTTGTCTGCATGTCTTCACTATATTGCCTTAATTCTTGGCTCGGCTGCAGAGCCTGCCCCACCAGACACTCCTAACTTGCCTTATAAATGCAGACCGAGGGCTCGTGGGCAAACAGCACAATCTGGCAGCAGAACAAGAGCATTTCCTGGCCACTGCTGATCGTGCTGCAGGGGTGATAAAACTGAGACAACAAACATTCCCTACTCTTCCGGGTAGCCTACAATTCAGCCGGGCAGTCAAGATACTCTTTTTTTTTGTGAGGAGAAGTAGGAGTAGCACACAGGGATTGCTTGGTGGTGTCTTGATCCTAAGTCCAACATTACCTAAGAAACATATTCTTAGGGCTGCCTGCAGTCAGAGAGACCATTGTATTCTCTTTAACTGATGGAAATTTTGCAGGTAAACTGGTTTATCCATTCCTATTAACTTGGCCAAAAGAAATGGTTTGCAGCTCATTTTGCATGGGACTTGGAATTTCTCAAGAATGAAATCAAACAAAAACTTATTGGGAGTTCTTTCTGTTGCTGCAAGCAGCTTTGTCAGTGTTTTTTATTATAGAATTGCTAAAGCATTCTGAGATGACCGTCACTTGTGTGGCAGCTCTGTTTCGGGTGGGTGCGTGAAGGTTTGGGCCACTTTGAGGGGATGGCTGTTTGACGTATGAAATGCTGGAGGTTGGTCTAGACAGGCCCAGCTGTTCCGTGTGCATATACTCTGGAAAGCTCTGCCTGCCCCACTGGCTGAGCCAGATCTCCACCTATCATTTCTGTACTCTGGGCTTCTATGACAGGGTCATTATTTTAATTAGTATTACAGACCATTTCTTTCCATCTGTGGATAAAGTCTCAACATCCAGCACAACAACTGTGGCAGCTCAGGAGTGAGATTTTGGTGGTATGCTTATTTCCGTATGAACAGCTGTGAAGGAGGTGTTGAGGAGTATGCACTCCTTGCAGTGTAAATGTTGACATGGATTTATTTTTTCCAATACAAATTTTCAGGCCAATCTTTCAACAGTATCTGGGGTAGATTATGGCACTTTCCAGACATATTTGTTAAAACTTAGTTTCACCTGATTTGAAACTTCTGTCTTGTATGTGAGCCCCAGCTTTCTCTCCCGAGGATGTGACCATGGAGGCAGAGAGTGGCTCCAATGCCGCCGCCTTCTTCTTCTTCTTCTTCTTCTTCTTCTTCTTCTTCTTCTTCTTCTTCTTCTTCTTCTTCTTCTTCTTCTTCTTTTTTTTTTTTTTTTTTTTTTTGCAGAACTGGGGATTGAACTCAGGCCCTTGCACTTGTCAGGGAAGCACTTATTCCACTGAGCCATCTCCCCGGCCCCTCGGATACCTTCTGAATTGTGCTCTTGAGGTCAAATTCTTCTAGCTTGGGCAGGGTTGGGCAGCATGGAGGAGTGTGGAGGCTGTGATGGAGCCTGAGGGGTCTCCTCCTGGGGGATGGTGAGAAGCCCGGCTGTTATATTCGCTGACTCTGGGCCTAGCCGATCCTAGCCCTCTCTGTCCATAGAAGTGCTGGGCTGTCTGCTTTGGGGAACAGTTAATTTCACTCTCACCTTCTTTTTTTTCCCCTGGGACCCTTTCAGAAAGAGGGGGCCAAGCCCCCTTCGAGTTCTGCACCTCATTACTAGAATACAAGACCCCCCGCCCCTATGGCAGCTTCTAGTGCCTTCTCAGGAAAGGAGAGAGTGAGGCAGATTCCCACCTTGTTCTTCAGAGCGCAGCATGTAGCAGCCTGGTCCTTCCAAGCCTTGCTGGCCTGGCCACTGCAGCGGGTTTTCCATCTTCAGAAAAGGCCCCAATCTCCGTGCTCACATGTGCCTCAGACTGCAGGGCCCACATCCTGAGTCCCCTGCCTTATTTTGCTGAACTCTGTGACAACGCTACAAAGCGCTGGTTGTTATTCCTGCTTCCCTAGCACCTAACCACGGTGGGCATCAGGCCTTTCTGTCTCCATGAAAGATGAAAGCATAGCCCCTTGCTGTGACCTCTGCAGTCTCAGAAGCCTGTGGAGACCAGGACCCCTCAGTAAGTAGACTGGGTGGAATATTGAATGCGTTGTATACCTGGAGGTGAACGTAGGGCCCTACTGTGGGTTTTCGGGTCGGGATAACAAACAAACATGGGAGTTGAAGAGCCAGAATATATTTGAAGACAAAGATATAGTCAGATTTGGTTGTGGTATGCAAAAGTACTGAAAAGTTAAGCTGTAGGAAGGAGAAAACCATAGGACATAGTTTGGATGGTCCCCAGTGCTGTATTGACGAGCTTAAATCAATTCAATTTAGGAAGCATTCTGAAGCCAACCTGCCAAGGGCCTAGATCCGAACAGCTTTGGGCACTGCGCTCTGCACTGCATCACGATACCTGGTTCTGGGTGATAGCCAGTGCTTCTGAAACCGTGGAATTCCACCCGTGTGTCTGGTGCTTGGCAGGGTATCACATTTGTAGTTACAGAGAGGCCCAGTGGCCTATATTTCAGTCTCCAGACACCTGCGTAGTAACCTTTTTGTAAATCAGAAATTTCTGTTATTGGAAACATCTTAGCCTTCAGCACAGAGGCTTCACAAGATGAGCTGGTCAGTGATAATCCCCGCTTGGAGCCGCAGAGATGACATTAGAACCTTTGTGTTCAGTCGATAACTTCTTTGGTATTGATTGATGCAGAAAGAACTCTAACGACACAGTGACAATATGCGATAAATCCTTATTGAAGACCTTCACTGTTGGGGACTTAAAAACAGTTTTCTGCTGACAGTCATCCCCTTTTCTGTGATTCGGAAGTAGCCTTGATTGCTCTTGTTGTCAGCACTGTCCCCAACACTGTGGAAGTAATAATGACCACATGCAGTAAAACAATAGTAGCCACGCGGCACAGCGTTCATTGAGCGCTCACGGTGCGCTCCGTTGTGCAGACTGCTTCCCCAGGCCCAACCAGGCGGGAGGGCACTGAGCACAGAGGTGGAGTTCCTTGGTCACAAGTGCATCACTTGGGAAGTGGGAACCGGGTGGGACCCAGGCAGTTTATGTGCAATGGCTGAGCTCCTTGTGTCACCCGTGTCACCGTTTTGGCTGGGGGTTGGGGCCTCAGAATGGACCCACTGCTGCAGGCAAACACTGTGGCTTAGGCTGAGACGGCACTGCTGTTTATTGGGAATAGCCGTGGTTTCCTGCTCTTCTCAGGAACCTGTGCACCAGTGACATCTGCTCTCGCAGAGTCTGCGTCACTGTCATCCCTGCCCTCCCCTCACGGTGGAGCACAGAAAGTGCAGGAGTGTCCAGAGAAGCTGTCTTCTTAAGCATTAAGCCCGTGGCTGGGGACATCTGGAGATTCAGCTTTGTCAGTACAGCGAGAGCTGAGAAAGCTCAGGCGGCAGTGCCATCAAACTTGAATGGGTGGGAAGATAACACATTGATTAATTTCAATAAATTTTAAATCAACCGTGAGGTGTAATATTTAAATGATAAAATGGGCCCACTATACATTTTTACAAATGTAGTTCAAATTAATTCACCTGACTGAATCATCAACCACAATCAATAGGTGGAGCTTTCTGCTGCCCCCCAAAGTCCCTTGTGCCACGTTCTAGTGACTTTTCATGCTTTGTCTTTACCCCAGGTAGATTCTGATGCATTTTTTATCACTGTAGATTATATTTTTTCTCTAAAGTTTCATATAAATGGAATCATATGCTCCTTGTGACGGACCTCTCTTTTTCAGCAAAATGATCCTGAGATTTGTACATGTTATACATGTGTTGGCGGCTCATTTATTTATATTGCTGGTCATATTTTACTATATCAAAATACTGCTGTTTGTTCATTTTTCTTTGGTGAACGTTTTAGTTGCTCCAAGCTGTGAATGAGCTATGTTGAATATTTATGCACAAAATTTGTGTGTGTGTGACAGCAATTTTCTTTTTCTTTTTTGGATTATTAGTCAAGGTCTAATCAAGAGACAAAAATGGCCTACAGTACTTTGGATAGGGAAGGTTTGATTTAAAAGTCCCACTAAATCATAAATGGACACCTTATTAGGAGGTCAGAGGGCTGGAGTTGTGTGGAATGGCTGCTGTGGTGAAAGGAGGATTCTGGTGAATGTGGGAAGCGTGGAATGGAGGAAGCCGCTAGCCCTAAGACCAAGTTAGGAGGTGGGAAGGGCCCACCAGGGAGGGAGTCACTTGCGAGCTCACCTCAGAGATTCCCCAGGGCCCTGGGGAGCTGTCCAGGGGAGGAGCCTTCTTGGTCACACCCTGGGAAGTTACTACTGTCCTGGTTCCTGAGGATGCTGTTTGTGTGGAGGTGGTGCACAGGGACACCCTGGAAGGCAGTCCCGGGGAGCTGAGCACAGAGGGGCCAGGCGGGCAGCACTCGCCTGGCGCTGAGCAGCCTGAGAGGGTCGGGAAGCCTGTGAGGTGGAGCTGTTCTGCTGGGGCACTTCTCCATGACTGGGAAGGCTGTTCAGGGATCTCCCTGGGGTGGCCTGGTGGGTGGCGGCCCCTATGAGTCCACTGCTACTGTCCCAGGGATGCCGAGGCAGCTGCTGGAGAGGTGCTGTGTTCTTTAGACTGCTGTGTACTACAAAAGAAACCAAAGCCAGACCCAAAACACTGCTTGGTGACAGTCTGATGTGAGGAAGATGTGGGAGAGAGCGGGCACGCAGCGCCCTTTCCTCGCTGTCTCCCTGGCCTCGCAGAACCTCCCTGTGCCACCTGGCCGAGGTTGGCGGGAGGCAGCTCCAGAACCCAGGGCAGGCATAAAAGTGGGTGTGGGCCGGAGCCCATGCCAAGGCAGGGGCCCTGTCACGCTCCCTGGCTGCAGGATGTCTGTGTAGAAAGGCGCCCGGCTGTGTCCAGAGAGTGGTGCCACTTGCGTCCCCACCCCTGAGGTCCCAGAGCGCCCCGGGCCTCAAACAACCACCAGCCCTGGGCCTTAGTGCTTTTTTATTTTTTATTTTAGTACTGAGGATTGAACTCAGGACCCTGTGCTTGCCAGGCAAGAGCTTATTCCACTGAGCTGTCTCTCCTGCCCCATGAGTGCTTTTTAAAATTAAGTCAGTTTTAGTAAATTTTCTTGCCAGGAATTTTATTAATTTTATTGATATTTTCAAAAGAGCCTGCTTTTATTGTCATGCGCTCATTTTATGTGTTAGTAATTTTTGTTTCTAATCTGTCTTTTCTTTCCTCTGTCCACTTTGGGTTTACTTAATTCCTCTGCAATTCTTTTATTTGAGTCGGGAGTGTGTTTCTCAGTTTTTCCTTTTCTCTTTGTTCCTTTTCTCCCTGTAATGTGATAGTAGATTACTGATTTTGGACCACCCTCTGTCCTACGTACCTGTTTCCTTATTTGGGTTCAGATCTCTCTTTGGAATACTAATTTAGCTGTTTGTTACACATTTCTATGTTTTGCTTTCATTTTTATTTAATAAAAACTGTTCACTAACCTATATTGACTTGAGGATTTCCCATGTCATTTTGTTTTCCTGACTTCTAATTTGGCTGCTGTGGTCACACAGCATTCTCTGAATTGTTACAGAGAATAATTAAAAATTAAAATCCTTTAAAATTAATTCATACCTTGTTATGGCCCCTCCTGTTATCTCTCTTGCCACACTCTTTGTGAATTTGGAGAAAACTTAGATTCTATTGTCACGTGGTAGAGATTTTGTAAATGTCAGCTTGGTAAATTTATTGCTAATGTTTAAAACTTCTTTATTATAGATTTTCTTTCTCCTTATTCTTTCAATCACTGAGTGTTGCCTTCTCCGATTATGACTGTAAACACCAGTTCTTGCCTTGTGTGTCAAAATATTTTACTAGCCGCATGCACATCTAAAGTTTCCATGTCCTCCGATTCTTCTGTGCTTTGGGGATCCTTGGTTTTTGTTGTGACCCTATTCCTTGTTTTAAAGTCTGCTTTGCTTGATATTAATATTAGAAACAGAGCATTTGCATGGTACATCTTCTCTGTCATGTATCTGTGTGTTTATTCTTTGAGTGGTTTTTCCTGTAGACAACGCGTAGTGGGGTCGTGCACTCCGGCTAGCCGGGCTTCCCACTAGCTGCATGGGATGCAAACTTCCTTTCTGTATTCCTATAGGAATGCTTGGGTTAAAATATGTGAGTTATTCATTTGTGCCATCTGTTCTTTTCCTTTCCTTACTTTTTATGACTTATTTTGTTTAAATTTAAAAAAATATTTAATACTATTGTACAGCGTCATCTTTCTAGCTATAGTGGTCTGCTTTGTTTTTAAAGAGGTTTTTCTAAAAAGCCTTAAGAATTAAGTAAGTAACACTGTCCACGGCTAGCAGGTTTTGAAGGAAGACAAAATTTTCCTGTGACTAAAACATACCTGCAAGTGACCCTGGGTGCTCGGACGCCGCTGGGACACCACTGGGCAGGCTGTGCCAAAAGCAGGAGGCTTTCCTGGGTGCGGATTCTTAAGGCTTTGACTGCCTCAGCCACAGAAGGGTCTGTGAGCACTGCCTGCCCCTCAGAAGCCCTCCTCCGAGATGTCCCTCCTGCATTAAGTGCAGGCTTGGGCTGGCAGTTCTCTTAGTCTCGGTCTTTGTTGCTGAGGTGCGACCCAAAACCTGTGGGCTAAGGGAGGAAAGGTTGACGTTGACGCACAGGCTGTGGAGATTTCAGCCCACCGTTGGCTGGCTGCAACGTGGAATGGCGAAGCAGGGGGCCTGGCAGAGAAGATCTTCTCCAGACATGGCAGACAGGAAGTGGGGGGAGAGAGACAGAGACAGAGACCGAGACAGACAGAGAGAGACAGAGAGACAGGCAGAGAGAAAGACAGAGACAGACAGACAGGCAGAGAGAGACAGAGACAGAGCGGGAAAGGGAAGTGGGAAGGGTGGATCCTTCCAGGCCACACCTCCAGTGACCACCTCCTCTGACCAGGCTGCACCTTCCAAATCTCAATTAGCTGTAAACTCCTCAGGGGCCTCATCAAGCTGTGAGTACCACACACCCATGTTCCACGGAGCTCCCACCAGTAAGTGCACGAGCTTTGGGCAGGGATGGGGGCATCTGCATAGAAACCCTCCCCCCGGGGGGTCATGACAAGTATCTCAGAGTCATCCTCGACCTCTCACCTTCTCTTCCATGCAACCCAGTCTTTCAGGAGACTGTCAGTGACGGCTCTACAATACCCGAGCATCCTTTCCCCGTCTTCACCTCGCCTGTTGGTGGCACCTGCCGTGTTATTTGGTCCCTGGAATGTTGCAGTTCCCTAACTCCCTCCCAACCCGAACACTTCCCTTGACCCAGTTGATGGTTGCCATGGTAGCTTTAATAAAACGGTTAAAGGTAAGTTGAATCATATTAAATGCTCTGTTCTAAACTCTCTGATTTTTCATCTCACCCAGCATGAAAATGACATTCTTCAGGTTCGCTTAGGAAGCCCTGCAGAGGTCAGTTTCAGCTCCTTAGCGCTGGCTACGTCTCAGACATGTTGTTCTTGCTGGTCCTGAGTCACACTGGGAATATTCCACCCCATGGCCTTGGAATTTGTGTTCTCGTGTGTGTGTGTGTGTGTGTGTGTGTGTGTGTGTACATTGCTTCTCTTAACATCAGCAAATTTTCATTCCCTGTCACTTTCTTCATAAGCCTTCCCCAAGCAAGCTATTTAACTCATATTTCTTCTTCACTGTTCATTGATCTTATTCAGTAACACTTACTGTCCATTCAGCATGGCTCTGGCTACCATGTCAATAAATACATTTATCCTATCTAGAATGTAAGTTTTATTTGTTCTAATTGCTACATTATCTCTGTCTCCTAAGACGCCATTGAATACGCAGTGTACGCTCCAGAGAGATTAGTGACAAAAATGAATATTTGAAGTCGGTTGTCTTAGTGATCGATGCTTTTGCTTTCCCAAGCCAGGATTCTTTGCCCTTGACCCTGTTCTGTAAAGCTTCCAGGTTCTTGTCTCTGGTGCTTTTTCCTTAGACCCCACGGGCCACCTCGCCTGCCAAGCTCTCTCTTTGCTGCAGCAAGCTACATAATAAAGATGACTCAGCTAGAGCTTTCTTTGTATTCAGATATATTTTCCTGGCATTGCAAACTGGTGATTCTTCTTGGAGCTCGAGGTCTCCAAATAGACTCAGGTATGTATCCTTTGGGGTGCGTCCTTGCTACAGGGAATTAATTTAGTCATTTGCAGTTTCTTTTGAAACTTTCATTCTTGGACAGCAACATTAATTTAAGTTCAGAGGTGACTAATTGTGGTTGCTGGGAATCACTTGTCCAGTGTTGGAAGCGAGTTCAGCTCAGCGGTGAGCACTGGAGCTCCTGCAGTCAGGGTTTACTCTTTCCACCTCCTTCTTATAAGTGGGCGTTGTGTGCCCAGGTGATTGTGTAAATGCCTGCTTCCTTAACGCGTAGCTGAACTGCAGTTCTAGTAACGCTATACAGGCATGATTTATAATCTTTTTTATATGAGAAACTGCCCAAGTTCTAAGCAGCTATTAAGGATATCTGGCTGCAAATTCCAAGTAATTGACCTGCACACATTTTTGAAGTACAGCTTGATGACAAGGTGGGATTTACAGTTACTTGGGAGCATTTCATAACCTAGGATAAAAATGTGTCAATCAATTTTGATTAATATTGTGTAAAGGCATCGGAGGTGTAAAAGTGTTTAGTAGCATTTAGACCTAATTTTATAGTTTTTTTCATCCTTTCATTGTGAGTTTCGGTCCAACTTACTAGCCTGGATGCAATAGTTTTTCTTTTGTTCCTGAATTTCTTGACTAGAGAATAAGATTTTAGGATTGTCTCTTTTAGCACGTAAAAGGATAGTGATTTTTGTTAATAGACGGACAGAGGATTTACCACAGGACGGCAAGCGCCCGTGCTGTGGCCCTCCCTCTGCTTGCCCAGGTGCCTTTCAGCGGGCGGGGCGAGAGCAGGAGGCGTGCTTCTTTTGCCCCGACTTCTGGTCTGCGACGCTGCGCACATCGTCCCGGCCCTTGCTGGCGTCACGCTGCAGCTCGGGTCCTTGGAATTGCAGAGGGATCTTGAGAAATAACCCACTCTCATCCTCCAGAAAACTAGATCTAGCTCTCTCGATGGCCGTTACACGGCCAAGATCAGACTGCATCAGGTCCTTAGCCTGATTCACTGACTCCAGAAAGGATTTTACACGCGCCCTTATCGTTGTGTATCCCAGTCTCTCCTCCATTGTCTCGTCAGCCCCGTTCTGTCACAACCATTGTCAGGAGAGTTGGCGAGAGGGAGCCTTTTGCTTTTAGGTCAGCGTTGGTCACCCTTGAGAACGCAGCATGTGAAGATTTGTTTTTCTCGGGGTGTCACAGTCGACACCCATGTGTTCTGTCAACAATGGCTGTGTTTGCCTTGCAGGGCCCGGCTTTTCTCAAACCATCATCTGGAGGTTTTAGATCTTTAAGCGCTTATCTTTGGTTATCTATGAATACAGCGAGAATGTATGTGTGTTCCATTCGGTGATACAAAAGGATTGCTGTAAAGTAGTCTGGGTTCTCTAGATACCAAAGTTGTCATATTTACATCGGAACAAGGTGAACCCGAATCAGCACCTCGAGAAGTAAGTTTAGCTTCAGTGTGAACGGGGCAGACTTTGTAGAGCGAAATCCTGGTCGCCCGCCGCCGGGGAGAAGAACGCAGGAGGAGCTGCGCCAGCCCCGAGCACCTCCTGGGGCTGCTGGGACGAGCAGGCCCGAGCTTTGCGTGCCTCGCAGGCTTGTTTTTGGTTTGGTGATGCCATGAAGACACTTTGATGGAAACATTTTTAAAATTTGTATTTTAGTGTACTAATATGTTAACTGTCATACACCAGTTAGTTGTCAATGAGGAGTTTGCCGTTAAGAAGAGAAAATACTGAATACTAGTCCATGGTAAACCTGTACCCTAAACAGCATTAATTAAACCAACAATCACTGACATAAAATGCACAAATACTAACCTAGATAAATGTAGTTTTTTACTGCTGCACTCAGCATTGGCAAGTGAACTCAGCTTTGTAAAGCAATTTGTATGTCACATTAAATTAATGAAGCTAAACTAGTGCTTTTAAGGAAAATTTCCCCAGAGAGATATACACCAGAAAACATCTTCGACATGTTGCTTTACAGCCTACATGATCTGTGGAGGTGGAGTGAGTTACGCAACTGGAAGATTATAGCCTTTGCTCCGCGGTCTCAGTAGGCAGAGCTAGTCTGCAGAAATGCTCTCTCCTATCCAGGGAGGTCAAGGGCAAAGCAGCAGATCTGTGTGCGTTGTGGTGGCGCTGCAGACACACGTGTTGGCGGTTCTGTATCTGGACTTGGGTGGGCTAGGACAGGTAATGCCACCCTAACTTGAAGCAGATTCTTCGTGGCCTGGGTATAGGCGAGGTGACATCCTGATCTCTATCTGTAGCTTTCTCTGATTGGTTCTTATCTTGATGGAGGAAGAGGTTGATCACTGTTGAGTCTTTCAAACTCAACAGTTTTCATTCATTTTGTGAATTTACTTTAGGGTTTTTTGTTGTTATTTATCAGTTTGCATTTAATTTCTTTTTATGTGAATAAATGTAAGTAAGATTAGAATGGATAATTTAAGCCCCCACAAAGACTCTCTGTGCCTGTTTTCCTATAATCCATGTAATATACAAGGGGTAATCAATCTATATGACGAACACTTAAGTTACAGAATACTACTACAGTGAAAGCCAGAATGCCATTCATGGTCCTGAAGATCTTCCCTCTCACTTCAGACATTTATCCCATCATCCCTGACACTTTCAGAAGCAGTTCTAGGAGTCCTCTTTTGGAAGTATCTTGCAAGGTGTGATGCAAAATACAATGAGTATTTCTGAAGCAGAGCGATTGTGATACCTTATAGTATTCTCTCCTACTGTGGAATGTTCGAAATTTTCTATAGTGGAAAAAATTAAAAAACCCATTAAGTGCATAAGAGAATATTTAAATAAAGCCATAAGGACAGGAGAAGAGATTATATTTTAGAGAAATCTTTTCATAATCAGAAGATTTGCAAAGCCAATTTTAAAATCCTGGGGTCTAGGGTAAATCATTTCAATTCTGTTCAAAGATTAGGCCCCTTAGCAGTGTACAATAGCAGGCGAGTGAAAGGCCACTTCTTTTTAACCTCAGAGTATGTTTTTATTCTTGCAGTTAAAAAGGCCTGGCTGATAGGTTGGCAATTCCCCCAGCTATTTACTAAGCCAGAGCTTTCTAACGTGTGCTCAGATTCGCTGGTTTCCACCCTTGGGGCGTCTGGGGCCCCTGAATGCTCCGGCTAGGACCTCTAGTATTTCTGCCCTAGCGAGCCACCCTGACACTGTCATTTTTGTACATGTCACACCCAAACAGGGTGACAGGTCTTTTGCAAAAGGGGAGAGAATCAAGGAATGGAGGGGTGTGGGGAGAAATGGAGGTGAAGGGGATGAATAAAAAATTAAGATGTGTCATTCCATGAACCACCTCCCCACAGTGCACATAGTCATCATGTACTCCAACTATGGACTCTCAGAAACTAAAATTAAAAAAATGTAGACTTTTATCTTTTGTTTGGTCTTTACTTTTGCCAGCTATTCCTTAGACAGAGGACTAACATATAAAGAACTCAAAAAAATTAGACCCCCCCCAAATAAAAGACCCAATAAAAAATGGGCAGGTGGAGCGCATAGATCCTTCTCAGAAGTACAAGTGGCCAATAAATACGTGGAGAAATGTTCAGCGTCACCGGCCATTAGAGAAATGCAAGTTCAGACGACATCCGAGATTCCATCTGACCCCAGACAGCGTGGCTATCATCAAGAAATCCAATAATAGAAAACGCCGGTGGGCTGCAGGGCAAAAAGCACCTGCCGCCTGCTGGCGTGGGCCCCGACCGGCACCGCCACCGCGGGAGCGCACGGGATCCCTCGGGAAATCAGAGCTCAGAGTTCCGTGGAGCCGGCTCTGCCCCTCGCGGGGTCTTCCCGCTGGAGGCGGATGGATGGCAGCCGGCCGCGCCCAGCGGTGCCAACAGCAGCGCAGTTCCAGGGCGGACTCTGGGAGCCCCTGCGTCCACCCGCAGACGGAGGGATCGTGCAGACGCGGTGTGCGCGCAGCGCAGCCCAGTCCGCCCGGGAGGGTCAGCGAGAGTCACCCGCAGGGCGTGCGCGCGCCACGCGGGACACGCGAGCTTCGCTGCTGCCGCTGGGTTCTCTTCTGGGAGAGTGAAGTGCAGGGACGTTTGTTGCTGTTAGGTACCTGGACGGCCCGTCCGGATTTCTCCGGCGCGAGCTTGCTTCATCTTTCTGAACATTCACCGAAGCATGGAATTTCACCGACACGCTGCGTCGCGTCCGCCGAAGCGCTGGCGCCCCTGCCACCTCCCGTTGACTTCAGAGCAGCCGAGCCGGCCCCGCCTCGTAGGCCCTGAGAACCGGCTGTCCGGCGGGAGACAGAGCGCTGAGCACCGCGCTAGCCCCACGGCGGACCAGGGAGGCGAGGACGGACGGCTCGGAGGTGGCACGGGGAACCGTGTTTCCAGAGAACGACACGGAGCAGTGGCTTAACAGTTTCACCGCTCCTCCCTCTCCACGTGGGTGGGATTGGCCCTGGGGCGTTTATTAGTTTATTCACTCGTGTAACAAATTTATCCAATACCTCTCTACAACCACGACTTTGCTAGCATCCATTCTGCAGGTGGCCAGGTGCCCAGCCACAAAGAGCTGCGGTGCTCAGACCGTGTCGAGGTAGGAAAAGGGAACCCCTGGTCGGGTTCACGATGGTGGGCGCGACCCCAGGAGGTTTGCGACAGAGTTGTGGCTGCCGCGCTGCTTTGGAAATGCAGACAGAGAAGGTGGTCAAGTCACTTCGGTCTAGGTACAGAACATGCTATGTCCGGGGGCAGCGCGGGCCTCCATTTATCACGTGCTCTTGTTTCTGTGTCCCTCAATGCAAAGTAGGGTTCTTGGGGTGCAGGTATTAAACATAGTTTATATAATTCAAGAGTTTTCAGTGAAGCTGGATTAATACACTGAGCTGCAAAGGGCTCACTCAAGTCAACAACGTCTGACATTGCCAGTCCTACGGTACCTACAATATTTAAATGTCAATGGCATACCCATTTCTTTTTTTTTTTAATTTATTTATTTATTTTTATTTATTTGAGAGAGAGAGAGAGAGTATGTGTGTGTGTGTGTGTGTGTGTGTGGTGTGTGTGGCCAGCTCAGCCCACCAGGGGGCGAGGCTGGCTGGCATGTGGTGCTGGGGGATTGAACCGCGGTCCCCGATACTTTGCTAAGCTTGTTCTAAGTAGGTGCTTTAGACCACTGAGCCATCTCTCCAGCCCCAATGGCATACCCATTTCTGACAAAACTAAACAAAAAAAGGGGATACAAATGAAGGACCATTTTGTATCTGTATATACAAAATAGTTACGATAGATATACAGCTACTTTCTGTTAATTCAATGAGTAGAAAGAATTGTACTAATAGTGTTTGGACAGGATATCATGTCTGCATCTTGTACTGTGAATGACCAGTACGAAGACAGTATGCAATGTATTAATTATTGAAATTGTCCTACTAATTGGTTTTCAAACTGTCTCATTGCTATTTGTTTCTCAGTAAAATGAATAAATAAAGAGTTTTTGTCTCCTCAGGGCACTCAGTGAAGGTAGCTGTTTAAGGTTTTGGTATCGTAGCTAGCAGCAGTTGCGACATTTTGTGAACGATGAATCAGCAGGGGATGCATTCGAGCATGTGTGTGTACATGTGTGGGTGTACACTGCGTGTGTGTCTGTGCGTGCACGTATGCATGTGCATGTATGTGTGTGTACATGTGTGGGGGTAAACATAAAGAGCACAGGCGTTTGCAGGACGACGCGGGGACCGCTGTGTGAGGGAGCCGCTAGTGTGACCGGTTATTTCCAGAGCTTTGGTCTCTGGCATGAGCCCCCAATGAGAGGAGCTGCACATGCCTTGCTTCGGGGAGAGGAGCGGGTGGTTCTGCACACTTACCCACAGCTGGCTTACATCCACTCTCAGGAGTTTCCAACGTGGTATTTAGGTGAATTTATTCGTTTTAGTACTTAGCCTCTAGAGTACTGGGAAATCTTCACTTTTTACTCGCCTTCGATACATTTTAAACAGCGTACACCTATTGCTTCCTAGGAGCGGCAAACTTGCAATATATTTTAGTGCATAACTATACTTTTTCATCAGCTCATAGAAATGCCACGGTAGACAGAGCCATCAGTCACTACTGCAATAACTTTGCTTTTATTAGAGATGGTGAAATATAAGTAAATTTGTGGAAACATTCGAGAATTCAGCGCACAATTGTCGGATTAACTTTAGACTAGGTATTTTTCTGTTCAGTGCTTACTTACTTTCTATTTTTACAATATTTTGCCGAGTTTAAAATAACCAACAGATTTTTGACCAAAGAGACAGACAAAATTACTTCCCCAGAGGGCTGATTTGTTATGCATGTATGAATATATTTTCTTCCAGGGTGAATAAATTGCAGAGCAGGGCCCGGAGAGGTCCAAAGCCTTTGCACGTACTGACAGTGTCTCCAGAACTACATATTCATGACTTCAGATATTATTCTGTTTTCAAATCCTGTCCCAAACGCTCACAAGGGCATCTCTTACCATTTCCTGAGCGCTGCGTAGGCTGCCTCTCCAGTCTCCCACTAGCACATGCTCCTCCTTGCCAGCTCTCTGCTTCCCCAAATTTAAAGGCTGCAGTGGTTAAAAGGCACTTCTACTGTAGGACACATCAGCATTACCCAGAGATTATGTGAAGTTTAATTCAATGAGCAAAATAAAAACAAATGAGTCAGCACATTCTGGCCAGCTGCTTCGAGGTCACTGCCTAAGAAAAATCTGAGACTCACAGGAAAATCAACAAAATACTCCCAATACACCAGTTCTTGTCTTACATTTCCAATGACTAAAGTTTATCTTGAGAGGAAAATGTTACATCTTCCTGAAGAAGACATGGAGAAAACACTTCCACATACAGGCACGAGCGAAGACTTTCTGCACAGGACTCTAGAGCTCAAGAAATGACAGAAAGAATCAAGGAGCTGCTACTTGGCAAAACTCATGGCAGGAGACTGAAGAGACAGCGCCTGCCCGGAGGGGGAGACATGCAGCCGGGCTTCCAGCAGAGCCTTAATACCCAGGTGATATAAGCAACTGAGCATCGGGGACAACAAATGATCCCATCAATTGACAGGCAAGAGACACCTCTCAAAGAAGGTACACATGGCCAGTGGGATGGTGAAAAACATGTTCAGCATCTTTAGCCATCAGGGAAAAGCAAACTAGAACTACATCGAGATTCCTTTTGATGCTAGTCAGAATGGCCATCGCTGAGAATGCAAACGCAAACAAAAATCAAACTTACTCCTCCCAAACCGAAAGCCAAAGCCAACTAAACAAAAACAAAGAAACAAATGAAACAAACCCTCGCGCATTGTTGATGGGACTGTAAACTATTCCAGCCACCATAGACATCAGGGTGGAGTTGCTCACAAGCTAGAACTACAAGTCCCATTGCTGTAGCGCCCCCACCCCTCGGGATCCACAGAAGTGAAGTCAGTGTGTGGCAGGGAGCCTGGAAGGGCCACCGCACGGTTCACAATGGCCACGGCATGGAACCGGCCTACAGGCCTGTCGGGATGAACGGGTAAAGAAAATGTGACATCCGCACACAGCAAAGAGTTACTGAGTCACGAGGAAGAGCGAAACTTTGTCATTTGCAGGAAAATGGGTGGAAGTGGAGAACATTATGATAGCTGAAACAGTCAAGCTACAAAAAACAGATACTTGCTTTTTTCTCTCCTATGTGGAGTCTAGGGGGAAAATAGTTGAAATGAAAGTGGATAAAAGACAACTGGGGGCGTCAGAGTGGTTGGGGAAAGGGAACGGGAGACGGAAACCCGTCACTCTGCGTAGGCAGTGTGCGTTGATAAAAGTAGGTAACAAAAGAGAAAATTATCAGCAACAAATAGCTTGTCACCATACACATTAGTCTAAGCCTATCTTTTTTTTAAAGCTTTATTTTTAAAATATATATATATTATTTTAAAGAGAAAGATCAAACAATGAAACCTAGTTTCAAAACAAGTTGGTTGGACAGTGCAACAGTTGATGCGCCGCATGTTGCTGTCTTCCTTGCACTTACTCAGAGCAGCAGATCGAGGCAGGATAGCTGGTCTACGCAATATTAGCACACAACTCCCTTTTTAATGAGCTAAGACAAGCTAGCTGTACAGCTGTCTTAACTCTCACACATGTGTCTATATTCTTTTCTTTTCCCCTTTCTTCCTTTCCCCTTCCCCCATCACAGTTTGTCTTTTCTTTTGAACAGTTTCTTCCCAATTCACAGTATCTGTTGTACAGCTCAGATCTTATTTACTTGTTCATTTCCTCCCACTAGTGAGACAATCCTTCTTTAATTTAGAGCTAAATGACATTATTAGATGGCGTAGAGACAGAAGAATGCGACTTGCTCTAAAGGTCCAAAAGCCGGATGGGTGAGGCCAAGAACTGCGAGTCAAGTGCGTGTAAAGTGCCGCCTCAGTTCGGGAGTGCTTTTGGGGGCAAATGATTTGGTTCACAAACAGAGGCATTTGGCAAAATTTAGTTTTGTTTGCAAACTCTGCACTGGGGGACAAATACGACCTTTGCTGTCTTTCCCACACAAGCACTAATGGGGCTATCTTTTCCAAAATTGTAAGTCAAATTAAGTTCATGAGCCAAGGCACTAGTGTATGACATATCAAATTAATGATGCTGACTTTGGAGGAAAGACCACAATGACATTAAGGACAGCGGAGCAAGGGATCCCACTGAGACTCCGGGGAAAATGGGTAGGCCCCAGAACAGGCGTGGTGACAGGAACCCAGCTACCAGGCTCCAGGGTCCAGGTAGACCCTTACTCTAGGACAGGGAGCGGCTGGACTTTGAGTGAACTCGGAAGGGAAGCCTTGGCGAGGCAGCCTGCGCTGCCGTCTGGGAAGGAAGCTTCCCACCTCTCCATAATTAAGGGCCTGGACCTGGGCTTGTGAGAGAGAGCTGAAACAGGATTTTCACTCCCTGGTGAAACAGCCCCCCTCAGCTTGCTCTGACCTGGTCTGTGCATCTAGGTGTCAACCGGGCCGCGGCCCAGTGGTGAGGGCGGGAGTTCTGGCCTCTGATGGGCGCTCTTGCCCACACTAAGACGTGCATCAGCTTATTTAACTTCACCAAGCATCTGCTTCTTTATAAAATGCAAATCATGAATTCCCCGAATGACTCTCAGGATAGTTAGAGACACTTGGCACACTCCCTGGCACGTAGCTTATTTGAATCTGTAGTTTATTTTTGTTTCTAACCAGTAACCAAATAGGAAAAGAAGGCTGCATTTGCCCGGGAGTGACAGCTGGGTGCCGGGCGACGCTCGGCTCCTCCTCCTCAGGCCTGGTGCGCAGCCGCTCTCCTGCCTCTGGCTGTACCTGTCCGCCGGGCCGCGCCGTGTGACGGTCCTGGAATAGGTATCAAGGAAGAGCCCGTAATAATGCTAAACTGCCAAGAAACATAACACCAGAAGTCCCAGCTCTGGAGTCTGGCTGGTGGATTAATCAGTTTCGCCTAAGCGTTGCCTTCTGCACACAATGCCGAGTCACTTTTGTTCTTGCAGCTACAATTCTTTTGTGAAAATGTGTGCGTTGTGCTAAGAGTAAGATGTGAGTGTGCTTTTATTTATTTATTTTTTTAAAATAAAAAGTAGTTGAAGATAAACACGGTTTTCTTTGCGGTCAATGTCTTTGTTTCACATGCATTTTTATGAGAAAACCCCCACATAAATTATATAGAAGTTGCTATCAGATTTCTTTCTTTAACTTACAAAACCCATGATTTTTTTCCTTAAATTTATGCATCTCAAATTTAATCATCTTCAGAAAATGTGAATGTTTAAGAAATGTACTCCTGCCTACTCACCAAATTATTTATGACTTTGAAATAGTTCTCAGAAAATGCTCAGATTTATTAGTAATGAGTTACATGTGCAATTTATTAAATAACTGTTAATAATTAATGACACGTAATGAGCCACAGTCAAGAGACAGACCCCAGCCTGGAGTGAAGCGTGGTCACTGCAGTCAGGCTCCATTTGGCTCTGCGAGGCCGGATCCGAGCTGACAACGGGCTTGGAAGAGAAACAGCAGCTTTCGTGCATCCTGGACTCAGTATTTAGATCAAAGACTTTAAAAAAAATACAAAATAGTAAAACAAAAAGCATTAGAATGATATAATATTTCATTAAAAAAGTAATAGGAATTCAGTAATGGTTACTGTATTGCATGAAGTTATCTTCAAATTAGTTGTTTAGGTCACCAAACATAAACTTGCAAAATTGGTTTGAAAAAAATGCAACAAAACAACACCAACAAAAAGTTATAAGGAATTAAAAAGCAATTAAAAAATAAAAATAATAAAATTTAAGTATTGACTGCTCCTTTCAAGAGACCAGCAGACTCATCCACATGGCTGCACTGACAAAGGATCTACAATCTGAGGTACAGGATCTCAGGATAAAGCCTGAGGGCATTTCACTGACCTTATCAGACCCAAAAGCTACAACTCTTGTTGCATAGGTCCTGCTTTACCTTGGTTTTAACCATCCAGCAGAAAAGTATAAAAAGGAAATATAAGAAGTAAAGCCATGCTGTTATGTTGAGCTGTGGGGGAGTCAGGTCAATAATTTCTGACATTGCCAGTGAAGTGGAAGACCCAATACTTTTATGGGCTCCTGGACTCTTTTAGAATATTTTGCTGTTAACACATCTATAATATTCAAATAACAGAACTAAACAAAAAAAGAGAATACAGATGAATGTCCATTTTGTATCTGTGTATTCAAAGTGGTTAGGATAGATATATAGTTAGATTCACTTAATGAATAAGAGGGATTTGTTCTAATGGTGTTTGTAGATAGGATATCACGTCCGCATCTTGTACAGCAATTAACCACAAGGAAGAATGTATGCGATGTGTTAATTATTGAAACTGTCCCACGCATTTGGTTTGAAACTGTCTCATTGCTATTTGTTTCTCAATAAAATTATGGGAAAAAGCCCCAAAAAACCCAAAAGACCAGCAGAAGGTGGCAGCACACTTACCCGAGCTGGCCTGTGCATGTGCAGAAAGATGTCTTTCTTCCCTTCCTTCTCTTGCCCTTTTCCTCACCCGTTTCTCCTTCCCATTGAACAGCTTCTTTCCTGTTGCAGTGTCTCCTGTACCTGTCAGATTTTATTTACTCTTTCAGTTTCCTATGCCAGCGAGATAGTAGGCTGTAGCAATGTTCTCCTCCTGGGTGGATTTCCAGAACTGAAATCTTGAGGCCACAGCGACAGGTGTGTGCCCGTGTTTATAGCAGCACAATTGGTCCTAGCTGTATTTTGGAAACAACCCAAATGCCCACCAACTGAGGAATGGACAGAAAAGATGTGGTAGTTTTATACAATGGAATATTACGCAGCTATAAAAGAGATAAATTTGAGGCTTTGGTAGATAAATGGGCGCAGCAAGAGGCTGTATTGGTAAGTGTAAGTCTTCTTAAATGTTGAGCTTTGGTAATGCTGTAATCCTCAGCCGTCAATGCCTGGGTTACCGGAGGAGTGCATCTTATTGGCTTCTGTCTGGTGCCGAAGGGGATGCTGGCAGTGTCCAGAGCATCCTTTGGAGGCATAGATGAGTGTGCCGTGCAGCCATTTGGGCCGCTCATCTTGGCTCAAGGAAATTCTTTCACTGACATCATTTCGTGTGCTCTTGATAACATCTCTCTGAGGAAGGAAAATTGATGTTACAACTTTTTCTCTCTTTATACATGAGGCCGCCAAGGTCCTTTGAGACAGATGGCTTGCTCCATGATCTGCAGAGCTGGCATCCGATCCATGCCTCTGTGGATTTCTTCCTGGCTGTGATGGTGGATGCTTGTAATCCCAGCACTTGAGAGGATCACTATGAGTTAGGAGTCAGCCTGCGCTACATGTTGAAACCCTGCCTCAAAAGAAATTACAAACAAGTATTCATTGCTTAGAAATATTTACTGAGGGCTAGTGAGATAGCTCAGTAGACTAAGTGCCTGCTTAAGGAAGCGCAGGGACTTGGGTTCAATCCCCAGCAACACATGCGCCAGCCCAGCCCCTGGGTGTGCTGAGCCAGCCACCAAGACCAGGCATGGTGGCACATGCCTGTAATCCCAGCACTGGAGAGGCTGAGACAGGAGGATCCCGATGAGTTTGAGCTGCAGAGGAAGACTCTGTACCAAATACATTTAAAAAAAGAGAACTATTTACTGAGTACTAATGTGGGAAAACCCCATGCTGTGCCAAGCTTTGTCCATGCCTTGCAGCCATAGCCAGCCGTGGAAGTGCAATGGTTCTGAGTAAGGAGCATGGGACCCCGGGCTGGTGATGCCCTCGTGACATGCCTGCCAACTAGGATGGGAGAGAAGATAGGGGCTCCTGGCAGACTTCCAAGTTATGCACGTGTGGGGTGCACATCCTTGAAGAGAAGGGGGGTTGCTGGCCTGCCCAGTGAGATGGAACCCAGAAGCACAAGGTAGCTAAGAGGCAGAGAAGGAAGAGGACTAAAACCAAGATCAAGCCCATCCTAAGAGCCAGGTGGAAAGACGTGACTTCGTCAAGTGGAGATTAGGGAGGGTTTTGTGTAGAGAGTGAGCTAAGAAAATCAGAGGTCACATGGCAGAGCGGCTGTGTCATTCCAGCCTGTGAGTCAAGGTGAAGGAACCAGTTTCTGGATTATTGATTCAAAACACTAATCTTCCAAAATTAACTATATTGTACAATGTAATTATCATAATCATGACAGACTTAATTATTCTTAAGAAATAAAGAAAAGACATTTAAAATATTTGTAGATTATTAAGAATTCAAAAAATTAACAAAGGGCCAGCGAGATATCTCAGCGGACTAAAGCACCTCCTTAGGCAAGCTTAGGCAAGCACAGGGACTGGGGTTTGATCCTAGGTACCGCATGTGGTGCCGGCCCTGCCCTCGGGCCTGCTGAGCTGGCAACTGAGTCTGGGCATGGTGGTGCACACCTGCAATCCCAGGACGGAGGAGGCTGAGAACAGGAGGATCACTACGAGTCCGAGCTGTGTACTGAGACCTTGTGCCAACTTAAAATTAAAAAAAAAAAAGAATTTAATATAAAAGTACTCATGATTGACTACATGGAGTGAATAGTTCTTCTGTTTCTAGCCCAGATTTTCTCATAAAACCACCGTGAAGACCTCCACGTGTTTCTTCGATGCACGGAATTCTCCGCATCTATCCGGGGCTGGGTCGGCTAGTCCATAAATGGACTGAAGATTTTTAGAATAAATGTGATTCTTTTTGTTCTCTGTAAATCATTCGGGGACACCCTCCAAATTTAGTTTATTCTTTATATTATACTCTCATCATATGTCTGTTTCTTTATTTTCATGGATGATAAAAGTGGTTCAAAAATTAAAGTAAGCAGGGCAGGATGAGCTGTTGAAGACCGAAAGAACAGTGTCGCTGAAGAGAGCTTTGCTGCATATCCAGACATCAATCTCTCACCTAAATCACTTTATAATTATTTTATTATAGTTTTTATTTTATTATAATTTTAATTTTAGATTTTTCCCCATTATTGATAGTGGAAAAGTTTCTTAAAATTGTAAACATTCTTCAGTGTGATTGCATCAGTTCTCCTTATAATTATTTTTTAAAATGATTGGTTCATTTTAGACACACATGAAGGCCACGTTCACCACGGGGGTTGGTGCCTGCGCCTGGCGGCAGTGCTGATTCTCTCTCTCATCCCCTCCACTCCCGTCAGCCCTTTTTCTTCCCCTCCTTATTGACAAAAGCTTCGTTTCCATTTTTCTTCTGTTTTCACTTCTTGCCCTTTCCCTCCTCTCCTCCTCTCCCTTCCTATTTGAATAGTACCTTCCCATTTCCCAGTGTCTAGTATACATTTTGGTCCTTGTTTACAATTTCTCATACCAGAGAAACAATATGGTATTTAAATATGTGTGTCCGACTTATTTCCCTTAAGAGAATGGTCTCAAGGTGCATCCTTCTTTAGAGCAGAGTAATACTCCATTGTATAACCCCCCCACCTTCTTTATCTATTCATGGGTTGATGGGCACGTGGGCTGGCTCCGAGACTCAGCTGTTCAAATTTGTGTATTACTAAACATATTTTAAATTCTTTTCAGAAAGAAAGCATAAAGGGGAATAACTGGGTTGAATGGAACCTGTAACTTCAGTTTTTTGAGGAATTTTCACACTGATTTCCAGTGTTTGCACCAGTCTTTTTTTTTTTTTTTTTTTAAATGTATTTAGTACATGGTCTGCAGGGTCTCACTACACAGATCGGACTCGTGTGATCTGCCTGTTTGCAGCTTCCCAAGAGCTGGGATTACAGGTGCACGCCACCACACCCAGTCTCTATTGCTGTCTCAGTGTGCCTGGGGGGTGGGGTCTCACGGTACCACGGGGACCGAACCCTGGTCCCTGAGCCTGCCTAAGCAGGCGCTTTAAGCCGCTGAGCTGCCTGGCCAGCCCCCTGTACCAGTCTTCACTCCCACCAACAGTGGAGAAGGGGTCCTTTTCCTCCACAGCCCCTCCAGCAACTGCTATTGGCTGATTTCTTGATGGTAACTATTCTTCCTGGAGTGGGACGGAATCTGCGAAATTCCCTCATCTGGTGTGAAAGAGAAGTGGGAGAGAAGAAAAGAAATTCTTTATTGCCCAGTGCGGGAGGGATGCCAAAGAGAAGCAGGTTCCCGCAGGGAGGAAGAGGGCTAGCGAAGAATTTATCTGGCTGGATTAGGGGTGGAGTTTGCATAGGCAGTAGGGTGTCACAGCACGTGCTGACTGGGGAAGGCTTGCAGCGTGTGAGATCCAAAACAGGAAGTTCACGGTCAACCAGGAGGAAGAAGGTGGAAGTCAGCCTAGGAGTGGCTCCTCCTTTGTCCTGGGATCCCTGCAACGCTCTGACTCACTGTCGTGATGACTGGGAGACCGTGCTGCCTGGGCACAGGCCCATGAAGATCTCAGAATTGTTTTAATTAGCATATCTTGAGTGACCGGTGATGTTGAACAGTTTTTTTTTTTCTTGTACTTATTTACTATTTCTGTTTTTTTATCTGAGAAATTTTCATGCATCTCAGAAGCCCATTTCTAGATTGGATCTTTAAATTTGGGGGTTCTTTATTCTAGACTTTAGTCCTTTAGCTGAGGAACAGCTGATTTTTTTTTTAAACCACACTGTGAGCTGTCCTTTAACTCTATTAGTTTCTTTTTTTTTGCTGTGGAAAAACTTTTTAATAAGATGAGATCACAGATGTTGATTCTTTGTGATATTTCCGTGCAATTGGGATTATGTTCATGAAGTGTTTGCCTGTGCTAAGATCTTCAGGAGTTTTACCTACTCTGTCTTCTAGCATATTTAGTGTTTCTGTTTTAATAGTTTGATTTTTGGTCAATTTTCATTTTAGTTTAGTGTGTGGTGAACTCTATGGGTCTAGTTTTAGATTTTTTTTTTCAGTACTGGGAATTGAACTCAGGACCCTGCACTTACCAGGCAGGCTCTTATTCTACTGAGCTATCTCCCCACCCCTATGGGTCTAGTTTTAATTGTATATGGAAAGCTAGTTTTTCCAGCCTCATTCATCAAAGAGCTGTCTTTCTTCCAGCGAGGGTGCTTAGCTCCTTTGTCAAAGATGAAGTGGCTGAGTGTTTGGAGCTGGGTCTGCATCTTCTAATGTGTTCCACTGATCCCCGGGGCTGTTATTTTTTCCAGTGTTGTGCTTTTTTAAAAAATCACAATATCTTTGTAGTGTAATTTCAAGTCAGGGATTGTGATGCCCTCTATCCAGCCTTTGTTGCTCAGGATAGCTTTTGCAGCTCTAGGGCTAGTCTGGCTCCAAATGAATTTCAGGATGTGTTTCTAATTCTGTGAGATATGGCATTAGTAGTTTGACTGGGATTGCATAAACGCTGTGTAACAATTTTGGAAGTATGGCCATTTTCCTACACTGATTCCTCCTAGCCAAGAGCAAGGGACATCTTTCCATTTTCTGTTATTCTCGTCCATCTCCTTTCCTCAGAGTGCTGTAGCTGTCAATGTAAAAGTGTTTTATTTCTTTTGTTGGGTTGAATCCTAGGTACTTCAACTTTGGATGCTAGTGGGAAAGGTGTTGTTTCCCTAATTTCTTCCTCAGTGAGTCTGTTATTGTGTATAGGAATGTTATTGATTTTTGAGCATTAACTTTGTATCCAGCTGCACTATTCAAATTCACTAGTAAATCTAAAAGTTTTTTGGTGGCATTTTTGGGGTCTTCTATATAGAGTATCCTGTAACCCTGTACCGCAGTTTGCAGATCCTTTGTCAGTGTCAGCCATGTGGATGAGTCATGGCCTTTGCTTGACCAATTTGTTCTCTGTGAAAGCCTGAGAGAATGTTTTCTCTCCAGGTGACTCTCCTTAGGCACACTCTACGTCATTGATCACATTGCTCTGTGGCCTTATCAGATACAAAGGTTACATTTCTTATTTTACAGGTCTTGCTTTGTCTTGGTTTTAACCATCCAGCAGAAAAGTATAAAAACGAGGTATTTAAACTAAAGCCATATTAATACACTGAGGTGTGAAAGGCTCAAGTCAACAACTTCTGTGGATAACACATGACTATTGTGGACTGCTGGACTGTGTTGGATTGTTTTGCTGAATTCACACATCTATAGTATTTAGATGCCAATGGAATACCCATCTCTGACAGGACTAAACAAAAAAAGGGGATACAAAGGAAGGACCATTTTGTATCTGTCTATGCAGAATAGTTAGGATAGATATGCAGCTACTTTCACTTAATTCAATGAGAAGAAAGATTTGTACTAATAGTGTTTGGACAGGATATTCTGTCTGTATCTTGTACTATGGATAACCACTAAAAAGATAACAATGTACAATGTATTAACTATTGAAACTGTCCTATTAATCAGTTTTGTAACTGTCTTATTGATATTTGTTTCTCAATAAAACAAAGTAAAAATATATAGAGTATCCCGTTATCTGTGAATACTGTTATTTTAACTTCTTCCCTTATTATCCTTACTCCTTTTATTTCTTTCTCTTGTCCAATTGCTCTGGCTTATGTTTTCAGAAGTATATTGAATAATAGTAGTGATAGTGGGCATTCTTGTCTTATTCCTGATTTTATAGTGAAAACTTTCAGCTTTTGTCCATTTAGTATGATGTTGAGTGTTTATTTGTCATAGATGGCTTTAATTAGATTGAGATAAAGACTACCTGTTCCAATTTTCTGTAGCGTTCTAATCATGAATGGATGTAATCATGAACTGGCCTCTAGCACTGTATCAAACGCTTCATCTGTATCTATTGAGATGATCACATTTTGTTGTGTCCTTGGCTCTGTTAATATGTGCATTCTATGTACTGATTTGCATATACCGAGCCATCTCTGCAACCTTGGAATGGATCCTACTTGGTCATGATGTAAATCTTCTTGATAATTTGCTGCATTCTGTTTGCCAGTATCTCCCTGAAGATTTTTACACCTGTGCTTCTTAGGGAGCTTGGCCTGCAGTTCTCTTTTATGGTTGGATCTTTCTTTGGCCTTGGTACCAGGGCAATACTTGCTTCCAGGAATCAGTCTGGGAGCATAACTTCCCTTTCAGTTGCATTAAAGAGCTTGAGAAGTAGTAGCATTAGATTGTCTCTAAATTGTGCAGAATTCAGCAGTAAATCTGTCATTTTGGGCCTTTCTTTCTTTCTTTCTTTCTTTCTTTCTTTCTTTCTTTCTTTCTTTCTTTCTTTCTTTCCTTCCTTCTTCCTTAATGTATTTGATATAGGGTCTCACTATGCAGCTTTGACTCTTAGGGATCCTCCTGTTTTCAGCCTAACCAGCACTGGGATTACAGGCATATGCCACTACACCTGATCTCTGTGGCTGGCTCAGAGTGACCGGGGTTAGGGCCAGCATAACAGGTGGTACCAGGGATCAAACCCCAGTCCCTGCCCTTGCCTAGGTAGGTGCATAATCTGCTGAGCTATCTTGCCAACTCTTAGACTTTTCTTTGTTGATAAGTTTTTTTTTTTAATAATACCTTCAGTTTAATTGACTGATACTGGATTATTTAGAATTTTTACGTCTTGCTGATTCAGCTGTGATAATTCATGTCCACTTAGAACTCTGTCCTTTCATCTGGGTTTTTCATCTCATTAGAATACAGGCTCTTGAAGTAAGTATTGACAATCTTTTGGATTTCTGTACTATCTGTTGTGATTTCACCCTTCTCATCCCTAATTGCATAAGTTTGGATCTTTCCTTTTAGTTAGCTAAGGGCTTGTCAATTTTATTTAATCTGTCAAAGAGCCAACTCTTCAATCATTGATTCTTTGTAGTGTTTTCTCAGCCTCAATTGCATTACTCTCTGCTCTGCTCTTTATAATTTCCTCCCTTTTATGAGCTTTGGGCTTGATTTGGTCTTCTTTCTCTAAAAGCTTGATGTTCAATATGAGGCTATTTATTTGGGTTCGCTGTTTTTATGATATGGGAATTTACTGCTACAAATTTCTCTCATAGGACTGCTTTCACTGGGTCCTAAGAATTCCAGGATGTATTGGTATTATTTAGTTGTAGAAACTGTCTAATTTCATTTTGAATTCCATCTATGACTCATTGGCTGTTTGGGTGGGTGCTATTTAATTCTCTGGGTTTATGTAGTTTCTTTTACTCTTCTTCCTCTTCCTCTTCCTCATCTTCATCTTCATCTTCATCTTCATCTTCATTGTCATGATCATCGAACTGGGGATTGAACTCAGGCCCTTGTGCTTGCCAGGGAAGTGCTTATTCTACTGAGCCATCTCCCTGACCCCTGAACATGGATTCTGATGTAGAATGGAATGCTCTGAGGCATTTACTAAGTCCACATGTTCAGAAGTTTGCTACAGTTCTGGTATTTATTTGTTGTTTTTTGTCTAGTTGATTTGTCTACTTATGACAGTGGGACATTGAGGTTCCCATTTACAACTGTATACATGTCTATTTGATTTTTCACATCATTAATATTTTTTATATAGTTGGGTATGCTGATATTTGCTGCATATATACTTATTATTGTTATCTCTTTCTCTTGAATTGTTCCTTTAACAAGTATGTAGAGACTTTTTTGTCTCTTAACTAGTGTTTTCTTGAAATCCACTTTGTTTACAAATAGAATAGTTACTCATGATTTTTTTCTGGTTTCTTGACACATGGAATATTGTTTTTCATTATAAAATTTTAACCTATGGATTTCTTTTTGAGTTAAATTGGATTCTCATATGCAGTATATTGTTGAATCTTGCTTCTTAATCCATTTGGCCAGTCTGTTTCTGTTGATTGGTGAACTGAGATCGCTTACACTGATGGTTATAACTGATACGTATTGATTTATTTTGTCATGTTATTTTTCTGCTATTTATTCCCTCACTCTCTTCGTTTAATTTCTTGCCTTACCTGGTTCATTCATTCTCTTCGTGTTCATAGAGTAGAAGTCCTTGTCATCTCTTTCTAGAATGCTCTTTAGAACGTTTTGGAGTGCTGGTTTGGTGGTGATGAATTTCTCCAAATGTTCTTCGTCATGGAAGTATGTTAGTTCTCCATCAATTTTGAAAGATACTTTTTCAGGGTACATCAATCTGGTTTGGTTGGTATTTTCTTTTAGGGCTTAAAATGTTTTACACTAAGATTTCCTCAACTTGAGGGTTTGTGTTAAGAAGTCTTCTGTGATTCTGATGGGTTTTTCTTTATAATAAAGATGATTTGTTTATCTTCCTTGGCAGCTTTTAATGTTCTGTTTTTATGTTGAATTTGTGGAATGTTGGCTGTTATATGCCTTGGGATAGATTTTTTTTTTTGGCATAGCTAATTAGAGTTCCTTATACCTCACTTATATGCCAAATTATTTTTCTATTCTTGGGAAGTTTTTTGCCATCCCGTCTGTGAACAGGTTTTTATGACCATTTCTCCACCTCCTGGCTTTTCACTGACCCCCATCAACCTTATGTTATTCTTCTTTATTTCATCTAGTAGCTGTTGGATGGATTTCTTGTGGTCTCTTGCTATTTTTAAGAAATCATTCTTGGTTCCAGGAGCCAGTGTCCTGCCTTGCTGAAGTAGTAATGAATACTGTCTTGATAGCTAGAAAAGAAAAGGGGGGTTTCCTTTACATGCTGGGAGATCACTGCAGACCTACCTTGTTGTGTTGAGACGGGACAAATGCAATAGAACGCATTGGGCAGTGTGTGTCTGATTCTGGTTTCTTGCCTCTCCCAAGTGCTGCCCCCTCTTAATTATTGTATTTGTCTGGGCTTTGTAGGACGTCTGTTGGGTCTCTGAGTTGGTGATTGCTAGGCGGCATAGTTTGTGTGAATACATGTTGTTTTTTTCTCCATGCTCTTTTGGGGTTTTATTGTTTACAAAATTCTTTTTGTATTGAGAGAAAAATAACCCAGGCATCTTTGACTGAAGGTTCTGCACCAGGAAAAAGGATCTGAGAAATATGTTGCGGGAGGCGCCTTTTGAAGTGGGGCTCTTGGACCATCTTATGTATTCCCCTTTCTCTTGTTTCCTATTTGGGACTAAATCTGGCCTAAAACCTTTTTCTCCCCTAAAGAAAATCAACACACCCACACACATACTGACCTAATTCTTAAATAACTCTGAAACTCTTAAATGACTTAGGCAGAAATCCCGAAGGAGCAAGGATCCTCTACGCCTTGTTCCCAACCTCCTGAGTCAAGACTGTTGTGGGATGCAATTCATGCCAAACACCTGCTGTTTGGATGGATCAAACCTACTCAGCTTGTAATCCTCGAGAAGCAAGTGGGGTCAGAAGACCAGGACAGGGGTATGAATGTATATTCCAGTCACTCAGGAACTTTTTATTTATGCAGGTGTAAGAAACTTACATCAAAGTGGTCTCAAGATTGGTTAATAGGAGACGGATGAATACAACTCCATGTTTACTGCTTGAAACCAAAGCTTTGTGTGAAATCTTGAATTCATGGAGAGGGGTGGAGGGTGGAGGCTGGGAAAGTCCATACCAGGCTGCTCTTTCCCTGAACCCCTCACATCACTCCTGAACTGCCAGGACCAAGGTCCCTTGGGCTTCAGTGACCCCTTCACTGGAGTGTCTGTTGATACTGATTTTGCTGCACCCTGCTATACTTTCTTTCCTATTGTCTAACCATTTTGTAACACGTGTGCTCACCTTTCCTTCCCTTCTCCTTTCCTCAGGAAAAATACAATGAACAAAAAGTCTTACTGGTACCCAAAAAAGAAGAAAAAAAAAGAAAGAAAGAAGAAATCCTTTCTGTTGTGATCGCTAATCACAATCCTGTCTCCCATAGCTGATATTTTGTCTTCACAGTGTCTCCTTCTATTGCATATACTTTCAGAGGGATTTTCAATGTCCTAGATATCTGTTTGAATCTGTTTCCTGGATTCCATTTCTTTCCTCTATTGGGTATTCCTATTTTCCATTATTTTTCTAAACTCTTCTTTTTTTTTTTTCCATCTGTGTCTAGAGTCTGCTTTAGAGTCATTACTCATGTACTTCATTATGGCTGTCATCTCTATAATTACCTGAGAATTCATCTCTGATTTGATTCTTTTCTAAGGTCCCATTAATCTGCTTTGCTAACTCTGCTGTTACCATCTAAGAGAGCAGAAGTGGGTGTCTTCTGGATTTCTCCCCCTCATTGCACCTGGGTTTGCCTTTGCTGAGCTGGAAGTCTAGGCTTGCTTCTTGCTCCTGTCTTATCATTTTCTATTTTTTAAAGTTTATTTCCTAGGTTGACGTTTTTTAAATTTCTTATGACAGTTACCTTCATTGCTAGTGTTGAGAACCTTTATGCCATGACTGTTTCTTTTGGGGTTCGAGTCTGTGGCAAGACCCTGCCTCTTCAGTGTATCGGGAATGAGTATTTGCTGTCTATTCGGCCTGGGCCCTGGTTATTTGGCACCAGCCTATAGCATCGTTTATGACCCTCAGGAATCTCAGTTTTGGCCAACCAGGAAGAACAACTGAGTAGAACAACTAGGCTGAAATAGTATAATCATCAACCACAATGGCATCAAACACAGCCTAGACAACAACAAACTGTGGTAGCTACTCATTTATAACCTTTAACCATAGATTTGTGATTATATAGCAAAAGCTAAACCAAACGATACAATTGTATGCAGTAAATATGCCTTCAGTGTGGTTTCACAGGGGAGAAACTTCAAAAGGTTAGGGGGAAGAAAATAGGGGAACAGGAAGAGGAAGAGTGAGAAGCAAGCTGGAGGACAGAGGATGATCAGGCAAACTTTGGGAGACTAGTGAAGAAGACAGAGGAAAAAAGAAGGGTGAAATAGAGACAAGACTAGAATAGAGTAGTAGCAGCAACAACAAAGGCTAGAAGCAATGTTCACACTTGTATAAAAGCAATATCAGTTAAGTAAGAAGAAAAGGAGAGAAAAAGAAAAAATAAATGTTCACTTCTGAAATCCTGTACCACAGTTTGTAGATCCTTTGTCAATGTCAGCCATGTGGATGAGTCACAGCCATTACTTGACCAATTTGTTGTCTGTGAAAGCCTGAGAGAATTTCCCTCCATGTGACTCTCCTTAGGCACACTCTACATCATCGATCACTTTCCTCTGTGGCCCCACAATCTCCTTGATCAGAAAATTTGGGATATAACTGAGTTAGATGATGTTACAGTACAGGTTCTTCTATGTCCTGAGTTCTCACTGACCTTGAAAAGCTAGGACCAAAATGTTGGCTGTCCTTGTAGCCCTTCTTTTTCTCTAATTTTTGGTCTGCAAATTTAAGTTATTAACTCTCCAGAAGATAAGCTTATTGTTATTACCCTACAATGTAGGCAGTTGAGCTGAACCTCACTATCTGTCTATCAAACATCTTAGACATAACATAGAACAGATATTTTCCATCAAGTATTGATGTTAAACTTTAAGGCCTGCGGGGATTTGACTGACCTTGTCAGAGACAAAAGCTACATTTCTTGTTATATAGGTCTTGCTTTATCTTGGTCTTCACCATGCAGCAGAAAAGTATAAAGACATAGTATAAAAAGTATAAAGACATAGTATAAAAAGTAAAGCCATATTAATAGGCTGATCTGTAAAGGGCTCAAGTCAACAACTTCTGATATTGCCTGTCCTATGGATCACATACTACTATTATGGACTACTGGAGTATATTTCAATATTTGGCTGAATTCACACACCTACAATATTTAAATGACAATGGAATACCCATCCGTGACAAAATTAAACAAAAAAGGGGATACAAATGAAGGACCATTTTGTATTTGTATATTCAAAATAGTTAGGATAGATATACAGCTACATTCTCTTAATTCAATGAATATAAAGAATTGTGCTAATAGTGTTTGGACAGGATATCATGTCTGCATCTTGTACTATGAATAACTACTACGACGACAACAATATGCAATGTATTAATTATTGAAACTGTCCTACTAATCGGTTCTGAAACTGTCTCATTGCTATTTGTTTTTCAATAAAATTATTTTTTAAAAAATTGTCCACTTCAGGACATGTTGCTTCTGTCACACTCGCAAACAGAGTGACAGGCAAAACCCAGATCTGTGTTTATTAATCCCAGCAAGCCAATTGGGATTTACAGGGGACTTAGAAGTAGTTCAGACTAGTGTCTGGTTGAGGCTAGAACTTTGTTCAGCCTACAGCGTTTCATGTGCCCACTGCCGGCTTGAACTCAGCCCCCTGCGGGTTTGAACTCAGCTCCTTGACCTACTGACTTGAACTTGACTCTGGTTCACCCTGACGCTGACAGCCACTAGATGGAGCCAGCCTGCATTTGCTCCGAGTTCTGCACTCAGTTGGCCCCTCTTCAAGATGACAGTGGTCCATTACCCTGTCCTGGGGAGTGGCCGAGCCTCAGTAACTCACCAGCCGCTGCAGCCCCCTCTGTCCAGGCTGCATCCCATGGGTGCGATTCTCTGCCGAGACGTCTGGGATTAAGAGCAGTCAGCGTGTTTCTGCAGGCTCCAGATGCAGCCCTCGTGTCCCAGAGCTGGGGCTGTGGGAGTCAGCGCCACGCACCACCTCCTCCTTCTGCCGTGAGGGCTTGCTCTTTGCTGTGGGCTTCAGTTCTTGCTGCAGGTACTTTTATCTTTCTCAAATTGTATATTCCAGTGTCTGGACACCAGATCTTGGAGAGGCTATTTCTCTGCCGTTCACTACTCTGCGATCTTCTGAGAGGTGTGCATCAGCTCTGAGGAAATGTGATGCACTAAGACAGTGTTTCTAAGAGTGTGCTAGTATCTGTTGTGTAGTATCTTAAATCATTATGAACATCTTCACGTAGTGGAAAAACATTCTGTCATATAATTAAAACAAATATTAATACCGTTACACATAAGATACACATGTGTGTAAAATCCCGTTGTTAGAGTAAGGTTTATTAAATTACAAAAGTAAAGTCTTCACTATAAAATCTTTTTATGTTAGTGCAAGAACATGGCCGTTCTGTGTCTTCAGGGTCTTCATTAATAAGTAGTTGAAATTATTGGTGATGAGCTCTTTCTTTCTTTCTTTCTTTCTTTCTTTCTTTCTTTCTTTCTTTCTTTCTTTCTTTCTTTCCTCCCTCCCTCCCTCCCTCCCTTCTTTCTTTCTTTTTTGGCAGTACTGGGGATAGAACTCAGGACCTTGTGCTTGTCAAGCAGGCACTTATGCTGCTGAGCTATGTCTCCAGCCCTGTGTTTTCTAATGGTAATAATTTACAGCTATTAACTAATAATGGAGGCCCACTGTACACTTATGAAATTATTAACATCTATTATTTTATTCCTAGGGTTTGAAATATTTTCCGAGTGAAAGTATGCGTGTAACTGAATACATTTCTGTTTAACAATTTTTAATTAAAGTGATCAGAGAAATGTTCAAGGACTATAAAGTCATTAGGAAAACACTCAGAAAGTACTTAAGGAGGATGGCTCATGGTTGAGGGGCTGTGGTGGTTATTAGCCTCTTAGCGGCACACGCTTACTGCCACTGAGGCCGTGCCTTCTAGAGTCACTGTGGGAACGCAGGCTCCGAGAGACGGCGTGGCCGCCCCGCTGCTCCCTGCTCGCCCTCTAGATGCTCATCAGTGATTCTTGTAGCTCTGTCCAGACAGAAGCCAGAGGACCAAGTGTCTGGGAAATGAGCTGCTCAAAATTCAATGTTCTTGCAAAATAAAGCCAAGCAGCGAAAGGTGAAGTGGACCCCAGGGGCAGACAAGCCTGGAGCTCCCCCCAGGACCGGGGCAGGCACAGGTGTGCCATTTCCCCTAGGTTTCCTGTGAAATTTACTTGGCTGTGCCTTTGTTTGAAAAATGGTAAGAATTTGCCAGAGAGGTAAAATAAACAGATTAGTGAGGGAAGAAATAAGTGCCCTAAGAAAATCCCAGACTAAGCTTATTATCATGGCCTCAGTGTGTGTAAAATATTAGGAGAACACAGATGAGACGCAATTTGGAGTCAGGGGAGCGGAAGTTGAAGGAGGTGTCGCACGAGGCAGGATTTGAAAGAAGGAAGATTGTCTTGAGCCCGGCGAGCTGGATGTGCAGACACAGGGGCGCATGACGGGCAACAGGAGAGGCTGAAAGCGAGCTGTGTGCCAGGCCAAAGCTGAGCCCGCACGGCCGACACACGCAGTCTCCAGGAGGAGGAGAGAACTGTGCACCGTGCTTCGGCTCAAGGCCACTGAGACGTTAGCTGAATATCATTTCCTAATCAAAGGTAAGGGCTGCTTCCTTGCTCTAAGTTTTTCTTCTTCATTTTGATTTTTTTCTAATTTTGGTGTTTGGGACAGAGCCCCAGGCTGGCCTCGAGCTCCCAGCAATCCTCCAGCCTCAGCCTCCCAAGTGCTGGAGGTGCAGGCATGTGTCACCACACCCTGCATGCTCGCTTGAGTTTTGAACATTACTTGTGTTCATCTTTCCTCTCACTTCTCCTCGTTTCTCAGACCGTCCTAAAGTTAATGCTGCTCTTGGCCTTCGCATTTTTCTTGCATTCTAGAAGGGTTCAGAAAGTGCAGGTGTCGTGGTCACCATAAGACATGTTACACTAAGGTGGCTTTCACGAGTCTGGCCTTCCACCCTTTGCGCCTTTATTGACTAGATTTGGAGTGTGCGGGGAGAAGCACTCTGCTCGTGGCCAGAGCTGTGGTGCTTCCCCTTATCTCCAGGACGCTGGCTGTGGGACACTCATTGCCCTGTGACTGCCAGGCACTCAGGCCAGGGATGGAGGTGAATCATCCAGGCCCGGGCAGGCAGCCGCTAGGGCTGTGCCAGCCTTTTCTAGTGGCAATGTCTTCCCACCGGTGCTGGTTATTCTGCTTTTTCTTTTTCAACAGAAAACTTGTTTTCTGTTCCTTGTGCTCTGGGGGGCTGGCCTCTCAGCTCCAATAGGGGCTGCATGTCTGTGCGCTCCCCTAAGTTCCTGTGTTGAAGTCCTCACCCCAGGAGGATGATTCCAAGGCATGAAGCCTTTGGCTCATGATGACGTCATGAGGACCGATGGATGAAGTAGTTTGCAGGGAGCCCCTCTGCCCACTTCTGCCTGGTAAAGACCTTTCTGCCCATGCCTGGCCTTGGACTTCTTGCCCTCCAGATCCAGGAGAA
>NW_004524633.1:4625946-4650882 GCF_000260255.1 Octodon degus
CCCAGGCCTCGGGGTGGCAGCAGCTTCTCCCATTGTGGTCTCTGCTTGTTCTCCATCCCTTCTCCATCCACTTGATCTTGTCTAGAGCCCTTTCTTCAGTTATACCCTTTAGTGACTTCTCAGGGTGGATCAGTAGCCTGACCCTCCAGTGTCCCTGTAGCCATTTGCCTTTATCGGGGTTCTGTTCCCTTCATGGGACGCATCTGGCAGTGTTCCAGGAATGACCAGGGCAAAGGTTTCGAGGCCCAGGCCCTCACCCCAAACAGGCACCGCGGGGGTTATTCGACACCACAGCGTGCACTCTGCGGACGGGGGCGCCCCAGCGGGCCAGCCTCTGGGTCTTCACGTCCATAAATGCGCGTCTAGAGTCCCTGTAATAATTTTCTGGGTCGCTGATCTCAGTCTCAGTGTCTGACTTACAGTGAGGGCAGTTTATGACACTGTCTTGAAGAGTCAGTGTCTGCTTGGTCATTGTAGAGACCGTCTTCTCTTGTGAGTAGCAGTCAGGCCCATGACGGACAAAGCTTTGCTTTTCACCCTCCCAGGTCCTTTTCTCGGGTTACCCTGTGGTCTTACACCCTCATGTTAGTCTGTGCTCTTAAAAGTGATCCAGAAAATGAATGAAAACAATCTTCAGTGACTGTGTATCAACTTTTACCTAGCAAGTCAGCAAACATTCCAAAATTGAATAGACCACTGCAATACTGAAGTTCTTTGTTTAAATTTTTTTATTCATTTTAATGAGAAAATAAAATAGCACTGGAACAATTTCAAAACAGGTTAGTAGGACAGTTACAATAATTAATACATTCCATATTGATGTATTCATAGTAGTTATTCAGAGGACAAGATGCAGTAATGAGATCTTGTCTAAACAATATTAGTACAAATCTTTCTTCTCATTGGACTAAGAGAAAGTAGCTGTATATCTATCCTAAGTATCTTGTATATATATATTTTTTTTTCACTACAAAATGGCCCTTTATTTATATCCCCCTTTTGTGTTTTGTTTTGTCAGAGATGGGTGTTCCATTGCTGTTGGAGAAGCTGTATTTGGAGAAGTCTTTAAAGGGACTTTTCACACTTGATGCCAGTCCAAAGATTGTAGGTACTTGAATTCAGCAAACTAACCTAATATAGTCCAATAGTCCATAATAGTAGTGGGTTATCAGCAGAACTGGCAACTGTCAGACATTGTTGACTTGAGCCTTTTACAGCTCAGCATTAGTATGTCATTACTTTTTTTTTTTTTTTTTTTTTTTTTTAGGACAGGATCTACACAGTGTTCAGGGTCTCACTACATAGATTGGACTCATAGTGATCCTCCTGTTTTCAGCCTCCCAAGTACTAGGATTACAGGTGTGCGTCACCATGCCTAGTCTGGCATTACCTTTTATATGTTGTAGTTATACTTTTCTGCTGTATGGTTAAAGCAAGACCTGTATAACTAAAATTGTAACTTTTGTATCTGACGAGGTCAGTCAAATCCCCTCACAGTTTACCCTGAAACTATGTACAGCACTTTGTACATCTTTTGTCAGTGTCAGCCATCTGGGTGAGTCATGGCCATTGTTTGACCAATGTGCCCTCTGTGAAAGCCTGAGAGAATTTTTTCTCTCTAGGTGACTGTCCTTAGGCACACTCTACATTGTTGATCACTTTCCTCTCTGGCTCCTTGATCAGAAAATTTGGGACACCACTGAGTTACAGGATGTCACAGCACAGGTTCTCTTATGTCTTTAGTCCTCACTGATTTTGAAGGACTAGGGCCAAAATGTTGGCTATCCTTGTAGCCCCTCTATTTCTCTAATTTTTGGTCTGCAAACTTTAGTTGTTAAACATCTAGAAGAGAAGCTTAATGATATTAATGCCCTATAACACAGGCAGTTGGGTTTAACATCACTATCTGTATGAATATCAAACACCTTATACATAACATGGAAGTGCTATTTTCTAACAACCATAGATATTCTAAACTTTATATCCCTACAGAATATGGAAAAAAAAGTTACACATTTTTACACAGAAATTTAGAAATCAAACCATATACAACATTGTAGCAGGACAATCTTATGACATTTTTTTCTTGTCTCTTGTTTTCTTTTATTACCTTTTAAAAAAACAAACATTTACTTTAAAGAGATTATAGCAATAATTGATATGACATTAGAAGCAGTACATATTTAGAAGACCAAAATGATGAGTATTTCAAGCACAGTTTTAGTGTTACACATCGCTATCCTCAGTGCAGTTGCTCAGTTCTCATATATCAGCATATAGAGTTAGTCAGGATGGGAATTCTACCCATTAACTGCTATTTCTAATAACCTGATGGAGGTTGTTAGGACAGTTGCCTTAACCATCTTGTTTATATAAGTGTATAGTTTAGCCCCTGTCATATCTCCTAGCTTTTCTCTTTGTCCTCTGTTTATTGTTTAATCCTTAAGTTATCACTTTCCATTTAACTGTGTTATACCTTTCAATTTTTATTTCTCCTTTTGAGTTCTTACACTAGGGAGACAATCTGGTATTTATACATGGTGGTCTGGTTTGTTCCACTTATGAGTATATCTTCAAGTTGCATCCACTTATATATGAAGGCTTTGAATTTATTTTTCTTTACAGCTGAGTAATACTCGATTGTATAAAAACACCACATCTTTTTCGTCCATTCCTCAGGTAATGGGCATTTTGGTTGTTTCTAAGATTTGTCAATCACAAATTGTGCTGCTATAAACATAGGTGCACATATATCATTATGATATGACATTTTCAATTCTTCTGAGAAAATTCCCAAAGGGGGATAGCTGGTTTGAATGGGATTTCCAGTCCTAGTTTTTTGAGAAGTCTCCACACTGATTTCCATAATGGTTGCACCAGTCTACATTCCCACCAGCAGTGAAGAAGGGCTCCTTTTTACCCACAGCCTCTCCAACATTCGTTGCTGGTTGATTTGTTTATGATATCCATTCTTTCTGGGATGAAATGGTATCTCGGGGTTGTTTTAATTTGCATTTCATGGATGGCTAGTGATGTGGAGCTTTTTTTCATGTATTTATTTGCTTCTTGCATTTCTTACTCTGAGAAGTGTATTTATCTTGGATGCCCATTTCTGGACTAGGTCTTTAAGTTTTGGAGCCCTAATGTTTTTTAGTTCTTTATAAATTCCAGATAGAGACCTTTGCCTGAGTGCTTATTAGTTAAGATTTTTTCCAAATTTGTGGGTTATCCTTTCAATCTGTTGGTAATTTCTTTTGACATGCAAAAACTTCTCAATAAGAGGAGGTCCCAGTTGTTAATTCTTTCAAGTATTTTCCATGTAGTTTAATTTTTGTTCATGAACTATTTGCCTGCCACTGTGTTTTCAAGAGTTCCACCTACTTTCTCTTTCAGGAGATTTAGTGTTTCTGCTTTAGTGTTTATATCTTTAATCCATTTGACCTTAGTTTAGTGCCAGGTGATAGATCTGGGTCAAGTTTTAGTTTTTTGGCATGTAGAGAGCCAGTTTTTCCAGCACCATTTGTTAAAGAGACTATCTTTCTTCCAGCAAGCATGTTTGGCACTTTTGTCAAAGATAAGGTGGCTGAGTGTTTTTGTGGTTGCATCTGCATCTTGTAATCTATTCCATTGATCCTCAGGTCTATTTTTTTGCTAATACCATGCTGATTTTATCACAGTAGCTTTGTAGTATAATTTTAAGTCAGGAATTGTAATGCCTCTTGCCTGCCTCTTGCCTTACCTTTGTTGCCCAGGATTGCCTTTGCTATTCTAGTTTTTTTCTGGTTCCAAATAAATTTTAGGAATGATTTCTCTAGGTCTGTGAAGTATGTTGGTGATATTTTGATAGGGATTGCACTGAATCTGTATAATAATTTTGGGAGTATGTTCATCTTCACAATGTTGGTTCTTCCTATCCAGGAGCAGGGAATATCTTTCCATTTTCTGAAATCCACTGTGATCTCTGTTTTTTTTTTTTAAGAGTACTGTAATTATCAGTGAATAGATCTTTTACTTCTTTAGTTAGATTAATTCCTAAGTATTTCATTTTCCTCGGTGCTATTGTAAAAGGTATTGTTTCTCTAGTTTCTCTCTCTGTGTTTGTTGTCTGTGTAGAGGAATGCTATTGACTTTGGGGTATTGACTTTGTAGCCTGCTATGCTACTGAATTTGTGTGTTAATTCTAGTAGCTTCTTGGTGGAGTTTTTTGGGTCTATCAAGTAGAGCATCATGTCACCTGCAAATAATGATAGTATTGAAGTTCTTATGTAACAAGCTATATCTGTCCATAAATGATGGCATTATAAACAAAAATAACTTTTGAGAAAAATTCTCCTTAATGTTTATTCTTAAGCAATTAAAATGAGGAACATATCTATGTGGATAAATTACTATGCTTTAGAAGTGACCACCACTTGATATCTGAAACCAAACAGGGAACCATCCCCTTTCAAGCAAAGGAAAGCCTCCCTTGTGTTTCATGGCTCTGCGAGTGCAGTTAGAAGCTGGTTTTGTAGAGAGTTTTGGAAAGGGTGGCATCTGGGAGTCTGAGGACCTGCACCGCTGAGGCTGTTTAGAGATGGGCTGATACTGAGTTTTGGAAGAATGATCATCAGTACATATCTGTTCCCAACTGTCTGGCTTCAAAAGTACTGTCACCAATGGGCATCTGTTCCAATAGGCTGGCTTTAGACACCTGAGCAGCCTTTGATTGGCTGGTTTTCAGAGACCCTACGATGAAAGTGAGTTGTCACTGACCAGTGACGGAAGTGTAGCTTGGTAGCTCCTGTTGCCATGGCTACTCACTGATGAGTCCTTTCCTGGAAGTGAGGAAACTTTGCATTCTCAGCAGCATTTTCTCGAATAGAAACCTAAACATAACCTCAAAATACATCAATATGTCAATGGTTAAGAAAATGATTGTAAAGACAGTAGACTACTATACAGTTAACAGCCATTTTTATATTGAATAGCTCCTGATAAAAGGCTGCTGCTATAAAGGTGGGCTAAACTTCAGGCTGGGATAGAACTTTCTTCCTAATGACTACCCTTTGAAAGGAGGTGTGAAAGGGTCAGTTCACCGAAGAATGAGAAAGGATGTTTTCATTGTTTTGTATGTTTCTCTGAATATGCATGGGTGAGTACACATACCCATAATTCTTTGCAATAAAGGTTTCATTTATTCAGTTATTGGTACTGGGAAATCGAACTCAGAGCCTTGTGATTTCCAGGCAGGTGCACTGCTGAGCTACATACCTGACCCTCAATAAAAATTTAAAAAAAGATCTAAGAATTCAAGTCATAGCAGGAATATTTGAAATTTAGTAGATACTGTAGTTTTCAATATGATTTGTCTTCTCTGAAACTCGTGTTGAAATCGGATTGCCACTGTGGTGGTCTTGGCAGAGTCTTTGGAGGGATCTGTGTCTTGGGAGAAGAACCTTCATGAATAGGTGGGTTCCTTTCTCAGGGAGGCTGTTCTTGCCCCCCTGGGACTGGATTAGTCCCACAAGAGCAGGTTGTTATAAAGCAAGGCTGTCCCTGTGTTTTCTTTCCCTTTCTTATGCACCTGCTCACCTTTCTTTTGTGCCACAAGTTAAAATACCATGTGATCGTCACTGAATGGGGCGCCTGACCTTGGGCTTCTCAGCCTCTGCAGTGTAGGCCAGAATAACCCTCTTGTCTTCAGAAAATATCCAGTCTCAGCTATTCTGCTATAGAACAGAAAATGGACTAAGGCAATAGGGATCTTTACCTTTAAAATGAAAATGAATTTGCCTCCACTTAGGTCACAGTGTGGAGAGAACAGTAATCTTGACACCAGCGTCCCCACATCAGTTTTTGCTGGGTCACACTGCCGCTTACCTGATTTTTGGCCAGCCTTTTGCAGGAGACATTCCACTCACTTTTCACATGAGATTAGGCATCGTGTACTTCATAAGGCTAACGGGATTAGCTTGGTAATGCTAATTACCTGTGTGCTTGGTAAACTGCAAAACAGTGCTCAAATTCTATTATTGAAAGGCCTGTTTGTCACCCTTTAGTATTTATGCTATCAATAACTCAGTTAATGGCAAAAATAGAATTAAAAAGTTTTAAATAAAATACTTCACAGTATAAAATATGTTTGGAATGGGAGCCAAGGGAGTACACATGGCTGCTGAAAGTATCTGTGCTTGTACGTGGTGTGAGGTAGCTCCGTACCTGGGTACGGCCTTCCTAGTATGCTGTGCGGCTGATGCTTCGGTCGGGTGGCCAGCTCTGCCTGCACTGACATTATGGGCCGTAGCGCATTTTTGCTGAGAAGCTACCTTTGATCTGGGGTGGTTGTATTCAGCATACATCCTAGTGGAAGAGCTGCAATTGTGTGGCTGCACATGCATCACTCTTGGTGTATGTGAGGAAGAGTCCACCTTTCCTACTGAAGGAATTCGTGGCTTCCCAGTCCTGCTAACGCCTGAACATACCCACAGTGGGCTATGACAGCGCTGTACAGACATCCATTTGGAAAGGTCAAGAGTGCTAAAGTTCAACCTTTCAAAACAAAAACAGGCTGGGGAGAGAGATTGGGGGTCTAAGTGCCTGCCTGGCAAACCCAAGGACCCAGGTTTGATCCCCAGTACCGTATGCCAAGCCCACCCCAGAACCCTGGGCTCAGCTGGCTGGCCATTGAAACTGGGCATGGTGATTTGTGTGCGCCTGTAATTCCAGTGCTGGGGAGGCAGATACAGGAGAATCACTATGAGTCCAAGCTGCGTAATGAGACCCTGTACCACATAAGTAAATAGATTAAACAAATATTAAAAAAAATAAGCAAAGCATAAATGTTTTAAGGGTCTGAGAAACACCATTGAGAAAGTGGAATGTAGAATTGTTGGGCTTGCAAACCTTAAAAGAACTACAAAAATTCTGAAATTTAAAGCTCGATGGATATTTTCTACCCCTATAGTAAAATCCAGCATCATATTTATTTATTTAAAAAAAATTTGCAGGGTGTGATGATGGACACCTGGAATCTCAGCACTCAGTAAGAAAATTGATATAAGTTTGAGGCCAGCCTGCACTATACAGTGAGACCCTCTCTCTCAAAAAATAAAATAAAATAAAATAAAATAAAATAAAATAAAAGAAAGAAAAACAGAAAAGAAAAACCCAAAGCCTTGATAGATTCTTCTACTTAAATGAAACAAAAAAAATTTGAAGATAATTAATTTGCCTTTTATTGCTGTACCTTTTTGTGAAAATGTCATTTTTATAGAGATCATTTAATGTATGTACTACTAATAAGTACTAGGTGTGAGTGTTTGACCTCATGAAGCTTTGTGGTTATGTCCATATTCTAGAAGTGAATGAGTGGTGGAGCACACACACATTGCCACAGAGACACACGTGCTTAGTTTCAGTTGTGTTTTCATGCCGCAGTAACTCCAGTATCTGAACCAAAGAAGAACAAAGTGGACGCTGTGACTGAGATATACTCATTCTTAGTCTCCACGTACTTCCGCTCCAGCCTTGAAGACAAAGTCAACATACTGACCAATTAATGAATAATTGCAGTTAGCGACAACCAGAGTTGACAGGAATCTCATGAGAGCGTGGCTTGTAGGTGACTTAAGGACTAGATGCAACACAGAGAACAGACAGGCAGGAGGAAGAACTGTACCTAACCCCAGGTGGCATACTTGCCTTGTTTTACAAGTTAGGGTTTACAGAGCTCTTTGAACACACACACACTCTCTCTCTCACACACACACACTGAACAATTAATAACTAGGGTGAAGGAATTGCTGTACTGCTTGGGGCAGTGAGACTACCTGGGTTTGTGTCCTGACTTCCTTGTGAGCTCTGTGACCTCAGACAAGTCATGTCTCTGCCTTCAGCATGGCCTGCTTACATGTAAGATGCGGATGCTCACCTTCCTACTTGATGGAAACAGAGAGGCGTCGGGCACCTGGCACGCGGCTAAACGCTGGGCCACGCTCATGGCTCTCATCGTGGACAATGTGCTGCCCTTTGGGTTCCCTTTCCCTGTGTCCATCTCCTTGGATTCAGAACCTGTAATTTTACTTTTAGTGAACAAGTTTAGCATGCACCTTGTAAACATCCATTTAAACCAAGTGCTCAAGATAGATAACTAGTGAAGAGTACCTGAACTTGGTGGATGATACACAAATCTTATCCAAGTCAAGTAAATAATGCCAGGTGTGTTGGCACACATCTGTAATCCCAGCACTCAGGAGGCTGAGGCAGGAGGATTGTTGCGAATTCAAGACCAGCCTGGGCTACAAAGTAAGCTGAAGTCCAGCCTGAACTGCATAGTGAGAGCCTGTCTCAAAAATACAAAACAGGAGAAAAGACTCTTGGACTAAAATAGATAACTCCCTGTTGATAGAAGCTCATAATGTCCTTGGGGCTGGGCATTTTTCTCACCTTGATAGTTCCACTAATACTTTCTACATCCCTTCTAAGGTTATAGGACACATGCACTCTACTCTTTGGTGAACCATTTTCTGTGTACCTCTCCTAGAACAGAAACTAGCCTGTCCTGCATGGTCACACTCATTGTTCCAAAATGTGCTTTTCTTGCTTCAATAAGAGAAATCTGAGTTACATAGAAATAGAGAATAGAATTCCGTCAGTGTAACTGATCTTAGCAGTTTAATTTGTTTGTTATTTCAGTGCTTGAATAGATTTAAGATTGAAACGCTTTTAACTTAATGAGAGTCAAAGCAGAATTTCTGAAGTGCAATGCACTAATAATAGTTGACATAAATTTTTCTGAAGGGTCGCATGATTAGTGTTAAGAAGAACATGTTATTTTTGCCTCTCATTATGGCAATGACACCGGTGCCTTTTAGAAGGCACAGAGCTGCTCTAGGAGTCAACACTGGAATTAGATGCTACATCACGTGACCTGCGCTACTGGGCCTCTAGGGTCTGATCATTTTCTTTATGCCTGGCTGTATTTTGTCTTGAATTTTAGTTCATGTATTTGCTATTTGACACAGGAGTAATTACCCAAGTTTTGATTTCTTGCCTTTTTAGTTGTAGAAAAGCTTTAGGTCATAGAATTATAAAGTTGGAAAGGAATACAAAATATATTCCACAGTTCTTTTGTTTTATTTAAGGAAGAGAATCCAGAAGCTTTACCCCGCTTGTGTGAGACCAAATTGACCAAATCAGACAGGAACAAATGCTTTCTGTTGCAAAGTATCTTTGAACTTGAGAAACTTTTTTTTTTTTTTTTTTTTTTTACTTTTTTATTTAGGTATTTGGTGCAGGGTCTCACTACGCAGCTCTGACTCATAGTGATCCTTCCATTTTCAGCCTCCCCAGTGCTGGGATTACAGGCATGTGCCACCGTGCCGGGACTTGTCGCCAGCTCACTGTGCCTCAGGGAGGGGCTAGTGTGGCATGCGGGACCAGGGATCAAAACCCTGGTCCCCGTGCTTGCCAAAGCAGGTGTTTAGTCTGCTGTACTACCTGGCCAGCCCTGAGAAAGTCTTAATATCAATGCTAATTTAAGTGCACATGGCTTAAACATTTTGGCATGGACTGCTGTAATTGTGTCCCTACTTGAAGGTGAACAACAGTGTCTAAGTAGGTCAACATTGTGTTTTGCTGCTAAAAGCAACCACCAAACAAAACATACCCAGAATCTTACTTATGCCTCCTAAAGAACTGGTAAATCCTAAAGTCGCAATGTCCTCAGGTCTCTAATGTCAGATGCAAATTATGACTCTGAGACCCAAGAGCTCTCTACTTAACCTCTCTCCCCACTTACCTAGTATCTGTCCACAGCCATGCTCCTCACAGTCCCTACCTCTCGCTAAGGCACATTGTCCACCTGTGCTATGGTCCTTGGGCTTCGCCATCAATTATTCTTGTGCCTTCCGGTCAGCTCTTCATTCTTAACAAGTAGATTTATGCAGATCTCTAGTGCAGCAGCGAAAGGCTTTCACCCCTCTGCTGTGCTGTGCCTTTTGAAGCATCCCCTGCTTTCACTGTCACTATGGATAATGAGCACTTTGTCCCCATTTCTTCCACGTCACTAGCTCAGGCGCACCCCTCAGACAGTTCTGCTCTTGGTTTTCATAATTTGTACAAATTAAGACAGTATTTATTGAAAACAGATGTATACCTGTGTACTAAATCATGACATGAAAGTCAGTAAATACAATTCGTACGTAAGTGGCAATGTAACAAGGATTTATCTCTTCTCCCAAAGGAAGAAGAGATGTATTGGTGATATGTGTTGTAGAAGGGGGTGTGTGAGAATTTGACTTTGGAAGTAATATTCTTTCTGCCCTATTTTTTGTCTTACCAGTGCTTGGACAACAGCCTCAGAAGTTGGAGGCTCAGGGCTATTTTTTACTTAAATCATAGTTCAAAACAAAAGTGGAGAAGGCTTATTTTTGATACAGTATTGGCAAGATTTTCTCTAAACTAACACTGGAGTACAAAGGTCTTTGAATAAACAATTCTGAATAAGAAGAATTACATTCTTCTTATTAGGATTCACATTAATCAGTTTTTAGTACAATCTTTTATTTGCATATGGATGTACACTAAACATTGATGGAAAGAGTAGAGTCCAAAATTGTCTCATGCATATAGGACCCAATAATTTCTTTTTTTTTTAAAGTTAATTTTATTGAGAAACAAATAGCAATGAGACAGTTTCAAAACTGATTAGTAGGACAGTTTCAATGATTAATACATTGCATATTGTTGTCTTCGTAGTGGTTATTCATAGTACAAGATGCAGACATGATATCCTGTCCAAATACTATTAGTACAAATCTTTCTTCTCATTGAATTAAGAGAAAGTAGCTGTATATCTGTCCTAACTATTTTGTATCTACAGATACAAAATGAGGACCAAATAATTTCTAACTATGTTGCCCATGTAATTCAATTAAGAAAGGAAAAAGAAATTATCAATTAATGCTGGATGCTCTGACATACTTGAGGACACATTTTAACTTGGACCTCAGGTCAAATATAAAAATTTACTCAAAATAAACATAGATACACACATCAACTAAATGCATATGTTTCTAGAAGGAACTATAAGAGCATGTTCTCTGTGACCACGAAGTAATATATAGATTTGTTAGAATACATAAAAGCACACAGCACAAAACAAAAAACTTGGAAACTGTCAAAACCATTTGCTCTTTAAAAACATTGTTGAGAAAATATGACTGCATAGCCTCGCTTTGTAGGAGACATTTTCAAAACGGATATATTACAAGGATTTGTTTTCAGAATATATGAGTAACACTTATAAACTAGTGAGGAGAAAAACAGGTAAAATGAGGGTAAGTAACTGGAATGGTAATTCACAGAAGGACATATGTAAATGGAAAACGGAACCACAAAACTATGTGCAACATTATTATTTATGGTTGAAACTTAAGTTAAAACTATAAAAACATATTACTACCCTCGCATTAGAATAGCTAAACTGAAACAAAGACCAAGAGACCCAACAACAGAGAATTTTGGCCAAAGTACAGAATATCTGAACCCAAGTAACTGCTGCTCAGACTGCAAACTATTTTGGTTCCTTGGATAACAACTTGGTCATTTCCTTTCAAGTTAAACATACATTTACCAAATGACAGAGAAAGTCTAGTCACAGCAGCTGCCTTTGAGAAATGAAGACCTATGTCCTTGTAAGTGCTGTGCTTAAAAATTCATCACAACTTTGTTCTTAATTGTTCAAGCACGAAACAAATCAAATGCCTAGTTAGTGTGCAAATTGTTACAGATCCAGTGTATGGAATCGTACTCAGCAATAAGAAAAGCATTCACAGCACACATGAGAATGTGCATTAATATAAGGCACTTTGCTAAGCCAAGAAAGCCGCCCCGGAAGCCTGCACAGCGTCCTGCTTCGCATGCATTGAATTATGGAAAAATCCCGCGTGACTTCAAGGATCGCAGGGCGTGTCAGGACCTAACGTTTGGGGGCCTTGTCACACACAGGCCAGAACGAGCTCTCCGGGACTGTTGAGGGACCACCTCTTGGCTCTCGGTGCGCGGCTGTGTGCATTGCTCAAACTGATGAAGCTGATGAATTGTAATATGATATTTTTACTACATGTAATTTTACTACAGGTGACACTGATTTTAGAAATGGCACTTGAACAACTGGGTAAACATGGAATACAAAATACATAGAACACGCTGCAAGAAAATAATGGTAATTGGACTTGACTAATATTGACACTCTTTAAAAAGTCCCTGAAAACTGTAAGGCTGGAAGAAATATGTTTGAGAAAGGGCGTTTATAAAGACAGGCAGAATTCTTGCAAAAATGAGTAATCAAATGTGAACCACCCGATTAAAAGTGGTTAAAGCACTTGGTCACGGGCCCGTAAATCAGCACCGCGGAAGGCCTGGTACTCAGAGGATGCTCCATGTCCCCAGCCACCAGGGAGGTGCAGATGGAAACCACAGTTCCAGGCCATTTCACACACAATACACATGTTGGTCAGGAGCTGTGACTACTGGAATTCATCTAAAATATTAAGTCTCTTTTGGAAAACTACTTGGCAGCTTTTGTTAAATTTGAGCATAACTGAATTGTGTTGCAAAGTTTCACTCCTAAGTAATGTCAGAGTGAAATAAAACCATGTGAACACCCAGCAACCTGTATGAACATTTTTGCAATATATTTGTCACAGCGCCAAGTGGTAGCGGCCTGGTTGTCTTTCAGTATGAAAAAGATGGCAAAGAAGATGTGGCCTTGTTCATACAGTGGGGTCTTTCTCAGGACTGTTACAAAAGAGCGAACTGCTCAAAATACAGCGAGTAAAGGGAGCTTGCTGTAATTGAGCTGGACAGAAGCAGCTACTCAGAAACTTACGTATGGTAACAGCACACATCTGTAGTCCAGAAATACAGGTGGGGATAGGTGAAATGTATTAGTGACTAAAATTCTGTATTGGAATCTGCTTTTGTTTGTCTGTTTGGTCTTGCCATGTAGCAGAACCGACTTCAAATTTGTGGTGATCTTTCTGCCTCAGCCTGCCAGGTGCTGGGATTAGAGGCGGGTGCCACCATGCCCAGCTCTGTGTTGGAATCTGCAAAGGTCCTTGTCACATTTCTGAATCCCTCAACTTCACAAGATAGGATCATTATGGTCACTTTTCCCCAAATGGTATTGTATCATTTTGTTCTTTTTCTTTTTTTTTTTTTGCGGTACCAGGGATTGAACTCAGGACCCTGTGCTTGCCAGGCAAGCGCTTGTTTTACTGAGCTATCTCCCCAGTCCCTCATTTTGTTCTTTTTAATGATCATGTATTTCTAGAAAACTATCGATAGCCATACTTGTTGCCTTTTTCAAGCTTTTGTTTCTCTTGCTGGGGAGACTGCTTGGTTGCGTGTCCACTGCTTTCTGTACTGTCACGTCAGGTTTGTGCCTTGTGCTTCCGCTGTTGCTAATTTTCCTTTTGCACCTCCAAGCCGTGCTTTACGTCTGTGCTGATTTTCCTGTTCATTTCCACCTTTGCGCCGCACATCACCAGCCCGTGTCCCACTGCTTCTGTCACCTCACAGCAGTTATGCACGTGACAGTTATTTACTGGGCGTCTGCACCACCTTAGCTTGTGTTTGCTGCTGTGACAGAACACTGGCAACTGGAACACTGCTGAAGAGGGAAGCAGGATTCCTTACAGCCCTGGAGGCTGGGGAGCCCAAGGCCAAGGTGTCAGCAGGGCTGCTGGCCAGTGAGGGTTGGGTCTCGTGGCCACGTGGCGCTTGGAGGTGACCTCTGGAAGGAGGGTTGGTCTGCTTCTGGCCGAACCAAAGAGCCAAGAGAGAAGAGCTGTTCCCCAAATCCATTTATAAATGACCCCAAGCCCGCCCTGCTGGGCTGATCACCTCCTCAGGGCGCCACCACCCAATAGGTTTAGATCAGCTACTAGGGCTTTGCACAAGTTTTGGAGGAGGCAGACTTTCAAGCTATAGTCACAACCTCGTGTTATTGTCATAGTGTCCCTGCTGTGTGTCACGCTCTATGGAGGCTCTCTCGCTGTGCCTCTCTCAACCAGCCTCTTCCTCAATCTCTCTCTTTCCCCCCTTCTTCCCTCTCCATCCAAAACACGTACAATCTAACGACAACGCGCTTAAACGTTTTTATCTAGTCACGTGACAGTGTTTTCCATATAATAGGCTTTGCCTTCCATGAACTTCTATAAATCTTTATTTTTTTTTCTTTCAGTTTCTTTGTGTCTATCTTGTATTCTGGCCTTTTGATTTTAACTTTTTTTTTTCTTTTTTTTGGCAGAAGCGGGGATTGAACTCAGGCCCTTATGCTTGCCAGGCAAGAGCTTATTCTACTGAGCCGTCTCCCTGAACCTTTTGATTTTAGCTAATCTTTTGAGTAAAGTGAATTTCTGACTACATTCATCGGGCATTCACATGAGAGCTGGCCTGGATCTTGCTAGGAAGAAGAAATTCTGTGTTCCTTGCTCTTCCCCAGGAGTGTGGCCAGCCTGTCTTTGTTCTCATTTCACACGCCCAGCCTACACTAGCTCTGCAGGAATGGCTTTATTCTGGGTCCCACGCAGGGATACAGCGGAATCTTTTCAACTGTGAGCGTTTCTTGTATCCCCCAGCCAAGCTTCTGTCTCTGTTATCTTCTGAAGACGTTTCAAAGCCAGCTAATGGGCACCTAATTTAGTTGATTAGTAATCGTTTCTCAATCCTTCGCTTGTTTGACTTTCCTGTGTTGTAAAGGTACACTTGTTATGCCTCTTTCTTAAAAATCTCTTCCATCCTTTGTCTCTCCACTACTGTCTCTTTGTTGTTTCCTATCCTTTTGATGTCCAGTTAGCCTTCTCACTGTTCTTCATCTAAAAGTCTACTCTTGTCAGATTATTCTCTTCTTGCCACTAGACTATATCTCTAATAGTGCAGAGCCACACATTTGGATCCCCACTTGCAATTATTCAACAGAATTTCCCTCCATTATATATGGAATAAAGTTGATACCACTTAGCGTTAGCTTAATGTACCAGCATGCCTGTCTCCCCATCCTCAGATCCTGTTCTTCAGAGCCACTTCCAGCCCACCAGGCACCTCATTATATCGAACTCTCTGGCGCATTTCTCCTGACTGGATTATTCCTTTCCTGTGGTGGAGTCCATCCCTGCCGTGGTACCACGCTCCGGTGGAAGGCTGTGGTCTCGTCTTCCCAGCCCCGGGGTCCCCTCCCCGCGCTGTGATCAGTAGCATGCACAGGGCTCATCGCTGCTGCCAAGCCCTGCCTGTGATCACGAGCTCTTTGGTCGGAGGAGGCTGTCTTCTGTCAGCAGTGGCTGTCGAATCGTAAGTAGATCCTTCAAGGAAATGGATGACCGTGTCCGAAGAGCTAGGATGGAAGCCAAGGCTTCATTTCTCATCAGGAATTAAAAGTTATGAGCGGGAGAGCGTGAAACAGGGAACTCACAGATGTAAATGGTAGGGCATGAGAGGAACTTTCTTTCTATCTGGCAGTCCTTCGCAGAGTTCTAGATTTAGCAAGCTTAACAAATGTTAATGGTAGCTATTTGATTATCACATAGGGAGAGACAAAAAGGAAATAACCGCGCTACCCAGAGTCATCTGTGAGAGTGCCCTAAGATGTGAGGGATTTGACATAACTTATAATCTGTATTTGAAGTTTGCTGCTATTTTTTTTTAAAGAAACTGGCTCTCTATTTCTATTTTTAATATATAATTTCTGCAACACAGCCAATGGAAAATTCTTTAGCCCGTATTGGCAGTTGTCAGTGACCCATTTTTAATGACAATCTGAGAAGTAGAAGGCCAGTGATATTTTGTAATCCAGGTAATGCTATTCAGCTTGTTGATAAGAGGTGGGCACTGCTTCTTCCTCACTGCAAGCGTGGTGGGAGAACAGCTCAGTTCCTGATTTCTTGTCATCATCCACGAATGTAGTCTAACAAACTCGAGGTTAATATTATCCCAGCCACAGCATCTGCTCATCTTATTTTTTGTGGTTCTGTGATGTTCTAGTGTTTACCTTGTCAAATTCATCTCGGCTTCTGTCTGGCTCTCTGGAGTCTCTCTCCCTTGTCAAGCATTTGTTACATTTTCTTGTAATAGGAAAATTCTGGCATAAATAGCATGAATGGAGAGTTACATAAGGTCAGGCTATTTCACTGTTCCATTTTTTGAAAAGGAAGTGAGGGTGAAAGAGGGCGTCTTCATGTATTAATGGGGCTGGAACCCAGCAAACCACCCAGCCAGGAGCCGCTGCAGCAGGACCCTGGCAGCGTGGGTTTTCATTCACTGCCTACAAGGCCCAGGGAGCTAACTGGCCTTCATCAGTATTTTCTAAACAAGGACATGGTTCCAGGGAGCTCACACAAATTGCTGAATGTACCATGGCTAATTTGTGACACAACTGGAATCTCAATTCAGAGTTTTCTGAATTCATTAGGGGAGAGTTTCCGGTGCCCTGAATGGCACTGAGGAGAGGAGATGTTGGGGAATCTTCTAGTGAAACCAGAAATTCTGCCCTCGTCTCCCCAGAGCATGCACCATTTTAACATTTCCTTGCATTGATCATGTACGATTGCAGCCGTATCAGGAATATAGACAGACAACCAATAATTATTGTTCACCAGCAGAAAGAATTTATTAAAGACTGCATAACCACTAGTCGAGCGCTTACAAATAGCAAAAATTAGCATGAAGCCTTGTTTGATTTATCAATCAATCAATCTCTTCCATTTCCCTGGCAATGCTCTTGTCTTACAAGAGAAAGCTTCCCTGGGCCTCTGGGCAGGCACGCGGGAAGTCACGGCACCTGGGTGCTGTTGCCACGCCCCATGAGCATTCCAGGCCCCCACTCAGGCTGGGCGGCCCTTCAGGACAGTCGTCCTTCTCGTCCATCCTCCACCCTCGATGCTTCTACAGTAGGCAGCATGCATTTGTGTCAGGAGATTGTGGTCGGAGGAATGAATGAATGAATGAATGAATGAATGAATGAATGAATGAATGGTGCCCGAGTACGTACACATGCATGCGCACTTGCACAGGTGTGCGCCGTACACATCTGAATTCGTCCGTAAATTTCATGGTGTTGCAAGTTTCTTTTTAAGTTTAGAGTGCTCCCTAAAGTATGAGCGAGAAAAGCCCCTTAGTTTGGAGGCAGCAGATACAGACACTGGACTGGAACCGGGGTTTTAGTTCAACAAAGCAGTCAGGCTCAGGTTGCTTGGGTTCGATCCCCACAACACAATACAGCCAGTCATGCCTTGAAGGCATTCCGAGCAAAAAAAAAAAAAAAAAAAAAAAAAAAAAAAAAAACCACTTCTGCCAATTATGCTGCCAACCAGATGCTGGCTTGTCATCTTTTATGCAGTGGTGTATTTCTCCCGCAGCATGTGGGGTGTGGATATGGCAAGAGTTAGAAGATGGTGCTTGGTAGATGCACTCGCGAAGTTGCAGCTTTTAGGCATTTCTGGAGCACACTTCAGGCAGTGCCACGGAGGTTTTCCAGCTGTGCATTTTAGGGCGCGGACCCTCTTGTCCACTAAAGTCATGCACAGGTCTTTAGGGCATAGGCTAGTAACAGCTGCGCAGCTCTGCCTGGGGAACCCCGCTGGGCTCCAGTACCGGCTCGTGTGCTTGCTTCGTTGCCTGCATCTGCAATGGAATGCACGCCGGTCGGGATCCTGGGCGGGTCGTACCTGGCGCAAGGCCTCATTTTATTTTTTTAGAAAATTTTATTATTTTAGAATACATGTCTGTGTGCACCTTTCCGCCCTTTCCTCGTGGCCCGTCTGGGCAGTGTCACCTGTTACTTTGTTTTGAGCACGTCTGTTTCTGCCTCCTGCTTCTTTCTTCCTATGTTCATACAGACCCGATACCCTGCCACTTCAGTAAGTTGGGACAGCATGTTTGGCCTGCAGTTGTACTTCTGCCTTTAACTGTGGAGGAATCAGTTCCTGAATTAACGTAGTTACTTCAGGCAAAGCAGTAAGCGTCGGTTCACTTGCGGTCCTCAGGCTCCCAGGAGTCTGCGATGCTGTCCCGCTCAGGCTCCTGGGTAAGGGCCGGAGAGCCGGGAGCTCGCGACTGGAAGACGCTGAGCTGTTGGCTTTCACTGTTTCAGCCTTAGTCACCCCTAAAGACAACGTTTTAATCAACAATGAACACTTATGTTCTTTGTGGCTAAAAGGAGAATTTGGCCGGATTCTGTCTGTCTTATGCAGGCCCTATGAACCTGTCTGGACAGCGTGGTGTGGTCACTGCTTTAAAGTGTGTAGCAGCAGCACCAGCAAATGTCTCCTGTATTAAGTGTCTTCTGCATTACCTACAAAATATGTAGCTATTTAGGCAAAGGCCCGATTTAGAGGGAGATATTTGAGTGTTCTCAGTTGTACAGTAGCTAATGCAGAGGCAAATTGTTATGCCTTTTAAGAACTATTTTGGAGCGATAGCTTGCACTCGTAACCTAAGTTTTCCATCTCAATGTCAATTCTTGTAAGAGTAGCTCCTGGCAGGTTCTACTTGGCTTGCAAACTGCAGTCTTCTCTCTTTTTTGTTTGATCATTTTAAAGAAATTGGGGCAGGTGAGCTAGCAAGCCTAAGGACTCACTTGCCTTTCTGTGGCCAGAGTTCTCACCGACAAAGAGATAAACATGATTGAGAGAACTGCGTCAGAGGTCACACTGGTGCCTGCGGAGTGGTGGTGCCACCACGGAGCTGTTCACATCGCTATCACAGAAGTAAGGGCACGTGCACGGTGAGCGTGTACTGCGTGGCAGAAAATTCTACCTGCTCCCTTTGGAGGGCCCCGCCCCCAGGGCACGCTGAGACCGCAATTGAGACTGGGCGAGGTGGCACGCACCTGTAATCCCGGCGCTTGGGAGGCTGAAAACAGGAGAATCAGTATGAGTCCGATCCCTGTAGACCCTGCACTAAATACATAAGTAACTAAATAAAACTATTCATGCCTCGTGACAGCTAGCTGTGGAGAAATATCATGAATACGAGAAAAGTCATGAGAAGACCTTGTGAGAAGCAGGAGAAGTCAAGGCTTTTAACAAGAAATTACCTTAGAGCTAAAGGAGGAAGCATGGGCTACCTGGGCAAAATGAGGGAGGTGACAGGTCAGAGAGCTCCGAGAGCACAAGGCACAGTGCATGCGGTCACCACGTCCGGGAAACACCTGGGAAGCAAAAACTAACAAACATGCCACAGTGGGAAAGCTGTAATAATGAAAGGAATCACCCAGGGAAGCAAGTGGGAACCGGAAGAACGTTGGGGCTCTAACGGCAGCAGGAGCCAGATGGGTAGGAACTGGTATTATTTATTATTAATTAGCATCTTGAAAGTTTTACAATGTTCTTGAAATACCACAAAGCCGCAATGAAAGCAGAGCAAGGTGTGATGTAAGGAATTTCGCGTGGCTAAGAGAGCCCTGTGGGAGCAGGCTGGGAGGGGAGACAGGCTTCTTTCTTTGTTCCTTAGTTGCGGGATTTGTCACAGGACCAGCACCTCCTCAATGCCGTGTCCTTGGAACTGTGTTCCTATAAGGTGGCCTTCACTCCTTTGCTCGGTGAATGAACACTTTGTTGGGCCCTGCAGCACTGTGACACACACCAAGGACGTGTTCTGCATTGGGTAATCAGCGACTCTCCTCTTCTGAGACTCAGCTGTGGGCGTTTGAAGGACAAGATGTCCTGTGTGTCCTGGTAGCACTCACACCATCTGGCAAGTGTCTGCCGCATGCTGGGGTCTCTGTCGCTTTTGTGATTTTTGTTGTTAAGGAGCCCACTGAAAAGAACGGGTTGATGTTCATGAAGGATGTAAATGGGGCTGTTTAGGTCATGCGTGCCGTAAGTTTTTAACCACCATTGAAATTTGTAAATTTTAATTAGGATCCAAGAGCAGCCTACAAAACTTACCAAGTAGCTCCGAGGGTGGCATGAGAAGATCGCGTGGTGCAGGAGTAGGTCCAGTGCTTGGCAGCGTACTTATCAAGTGAGCAGGATGGGTTTTAGCCCTTTTATGTCTTTGTGTACCATGTACGATTCATTTTAGGAGCTAGTAAATATTCCCCAATCCCTCCTCAACTGCCCCTAATTGCATCTTCACTTTACTGTGAGATCTCAGAGATAAAAGCTCTTAGACGAGGAGAGAGTTTGCAATACCAAACTACTCACTGATCTGAACACAGGTGTTATACTAATTTGGGTGTGAATATCCCTGAAAGATCACTGTGGTAAAGACTTGGCCACTGACGCCAGTGCTTTTAAGAGGTGATGGGACCTTTAAGAGGTGGGGCCAAGTTGTAGGAAATGAGGTCATTGAGGGTGTGGCCTGCAAGGGATTATTTATACTCCTGGCTTTTCCTCTGTTTTGCTTTCTGAGCACCCTGGGTAAACAGACCGCCTGTACCATGTAACCCCACCACGTGGCAGGCCACAGCAGCCAGGCTACAGAACCACGGGCTGAAACATCTGAAACTATAATCCAACATAAATCTTCATATAAGCTGCTTATCTGAGGTGTTTTGCCACAGCAACGAAAAGTTGATGAATACAGCATGGCTTCTTTGCTTGGTTCTTCACATTTAAGCTGAGGCTCAAACTGGTTGGAAAACACAACAACCTAAGTATTACCTCATAGTATTTTAATCAATAAACAATGAGTACCGCTAGTTAGTTTTTCTTAGAATAGGAGAAGATGATTCGATTCCTTAAAACTTCCCACTTAATATTTCCTATGGAGATATTCAGCAGAAAATCCATGAAGGTGTAATGTTCATAAGGAAAAACATGAAGTTAATTTGTCATTTTCTCTCTGTTGTGCTATTGCTGAAATTAACATTCATGTAAACAAATCGCATATGATACTGCTCTTTCTTTTTTGGCCACATGGGTATTGATTTCAAGTTCGTACACGACCAGCAATTTACAAAGAACGTATTTAATGGCGATTTGGATGTAAGTGGTTGTTAAAGAAACAGTCTTCTCCAAGCACCACTTAGCACTGTGGCTTCGCTGTCTGAAGACTATTAAAAGAGTGCTATTATCTCTTCGTTACTTATAATTTTCTCAGGCTAAGCTAATGGCTTAAGCTCATATTAATTCCCAACATTTTTCAGTTTTTATCTCCAAGCCTTTGGTGCTGGTTGCCTAATGGAACAAGCTGATTTTTCTTCCCAAGAGATGCTTAAATCTGAATTGTAGTAGCAAGTCTTGAACAGTGTCCCACAGAAGCTGACTTTTCTTATGGCGAAGACTTTTCTCAAGTCTGTTAGCTCTCCGCTGTCTCCTTCCTCCTCTCCCTTAATCCGCAGGGGCAAGCATGTCTGTCCACTCTGCCTGCCTCCCTCGCATCGAATCTGAAAGTGGACTAGACACTGAGAGTAGCTGCTCGGAATTTCTGAAACTGATGAGATCAGCAAACTCCAGGGGGGTGTGTAGTGCTGCCTGGGGTGAATTTTGGACGTTTTTACCTGGCTGTTGAGTCCTCAGGATTGGGCTTTATAGTCTGTGTTTTCTTCCAGTACTTTCCCGGAATGGCCTTAGATGGTACAAAGTTTATAGCTGTCTAGAGTCCCTCCGACAAGCAAGGAGACTAAAGGGGAGCAAGGTCTTCCTTCTCACATGGCCTGTATCCCCCTTGTCTCACACCTGCTCATATCCTCCTGGCCAACCAGAGTCTGTCAGAGCTGAGAGCTGAGAGCTGAGAGGGCTCCAGGGTGTTTGCGCAGAAATCCAGTGTACGGATAGCAGTACCCAGGCAGAGGGCACGGCTGTGGGTAGGGACTGCAGCGCGGCTCCTGTTTGCCCAGCATTTCTTCCTCCAATTCCTTCTACACCATTTGCTAGGTCAGACCACACTCTAATTTTCTTGCCCTGGCTTTAATGTTAGTTACTTTAGAAGGTCAACGCCTTCGGGGCTAGCGCAGACATTGATATTGAGAAGGCTGACCCAGAAAGGTTCATTTAATTGTCTCAGTTAATGTCATTGAGAAACAAAAGGAAGAAATGTCCATGCCTCATTTTATTGCTATTCCCTACCTGGGCCTCCGGGCTTGAGGAGGGTTGTGGAGGAGGCTCTCCTGTTGGAGAAAGTGCAGCTGCGGCCCTGGCGCGCAGAGCCGGTGCTCCCGGCCTGCAGGAGGGCTCTGGCCAGGGACGCAGGCCGCCCTCCTAGGAGTTTCTGGTCCCAGCCACACCCTTGCGGCTCACCTCTCCTCTGCACAGACTGGGGGTGGGCGGAGGGGAGGAGGGTTAGCGCCGCAGGGAGTTACTGGCCAGAGCGAACGACGAGCCATTGCACAGACGGAGGCCTCGCGTTAGCCGGCGGGGGGCCAGCTTCTGAAATCCTCCCGGGCCCCTTCGGACAGCAAAAGGAGCTTAAGGCCGCACAGGGAATACACAGCGATCGGATGATGAGAGTGAAAGAGCCGCTAGGAGGTCGCAGCTGGAGCCTTCCAGAAGCAGCCACGCGGCTCGGGCTGAGGGAAGTCCCGGGGAGGGCTGCCGCGGAGGCCTGGAGGCGGCGCAGGGGCCGGCCGGCTCCCCATCTCCTCGGAGGCGGCGCCACAGGCCGGTTCTGGGGCCCGAGAAGCGGCTCCACGTCGCCCGCCGCACCCGGAGGCGGAGGCCGAGCCCCCTCCGCTGCTCTCCTCCGCGCGCTCGTCCGACTCGCTCCGGCCGCGCTTGGAGGCCGCCAGCTGGCCAGAGTCTGCGCAGAGCTGGGAGCGCGGGTGGGACCGCAGACGGCGGAGAGCCGTGCCGGTCGGTGGTCGCTCTGCGGACAACGTCTCCTTCCGCTCTTTTCACTTTCTTCAGCAACAAGAAGCAGAAATCGAGGAGCAGGGCAGGGCAGAGGGGAGCGGCCCCAGAGCAGCCTGCACCTTCGTCGTGGTCTGGATCAAGCAGCCGGAGCCATCGCCTCCGGCCACGCTCAAGAGCACGATCTTCCGGGCCGGGAGCCAGCGGGCAAGCGCTCAGCGCGGGCCAGGGCGTGCGAACCCCGGAGCAGGCGAAGGGGTCCCGTCCACGTGTGCAGCCGCCACCCCATCCTGAGAAGAGGCAGCCTGTGGATACCCGCTGTGCAGAGGGCACGAGTCTCACTTGCCACAAGAGCGTTGGCGCCTGAAAGCCGGCCACGTGCGATGTCGAGTGAAGCAGAACTCTGCCCCCTTCCACTAAGTCTTGTTCCCTGCCACGATGTGGAAGGTTAGGACCTGAAGAGGAAGGCAGGGCCAGGGATACAGCTGAGTGGCTTAAGTGCCTGCCTGGGAAGTGCAAGGTCCTGAGTTCAATCCCCGGCACTGAGAGAAAAACAAAAAACAAAAAACAAGAAGGTAGGGAGGAGGATGATTTATTTCCTCTTCTTACTCCAAGGTGTATACAATGGCCAACAAGTAGGAAAAGGGGAAAGCGATGGGGCTGAAAGCAGTTGTAGGATTGAGCCTGGGATGGCGCTGTGCACCTGTAGTCCCAGAGCCCTGGGAGCCTGAGGCAGGAGGATCACAAGTTATAGCACAGCCTGTGCAAATTAGTGACTGAGTAGGATCCAGTCTGAAAAAATAAAAAGGGTTGGGGATGTAGCCCGGCCCAGCGCTCTTGCGCTGCACCTGCTGCAAAACCACAAAAAGGACTGGAGTCATCCTCTCCGTCTGTGCTGTTGTTAAGGAAGAGGAAATAGACTTGACACTGCGGAGGGGGGCAGTTGTGGAAGAAAAAGTAAACACCAGTTGGTTTGTGTCTGTGCTCTCCCACGTCCAGAATGTTCCATAAATCAAAGCAATTGGATCGGCCAAATAGTTCCGTGGATTAAAGCACCTGCAAACAGGCACAGGGGCCAGGGGTTCAATCCCCAGGCCTGCCGTGCTGGCCCCACGTGCTGAGACAGCAGTTGAGACTGGGCGTGGTGGCGCATACCTGTAATCCCAGCTCTTGGGAGGCTGGAAACAGGCAGATCACTAAGAGAGTCTGATGTAGTAGTGAGACCCTGAACACGCTGTAGACCCTCCCCTAAAATACAAAAAGCAAACAAACAAAAAAGCAAACCAGTAGGATGAGATATTGCTGCATACCATCTCCAGAGCAAAGGACAGCCTCTAACAGGAGAGCCGCGTCCTAGGAGCTCAGGGGTCGCCTTCTTTCTCTCCTCCCTGTGTGGCGTGGTCTAGCATGTGGGTAGAGTTCAGGGCTCTTAAACAGTTACTAGAGCCCACTGAAACTCCTATGAAGCAGCCATCACTAGAGCTGACTGCTACAGCCTGCTGCAACCAAACCCCACCAAACCCGCACCAGCGCCATTATATTATATATAATACAGCAGTCGCGCCCTTTTCCTCTTCTTATGCTTTAAATCTCATGGAGAAAGGGAAATGCAGAAAAGATGAAATTAGATAAAGACGACCACAGTCCTTGGGGGTAACACAATGCTGAAAGCAAGTTTAGAAGCATCTTTTAAGGAGGATAATAAATTATCAAAATATACAAGAAATTGAACTTAAAAGTTGTGACACTCATCACATTAGATATTCTTAAAAATATTTTGTTTGGATTAAATACTTTGTTTCCTATTTACTGGCAAGTAAATTTTATAATGGAAGAATAATCTTTTTTTCCTATTTTTTATTTTATTATATTTTTTAACATCAGTTATTTTATTTTAAAGAAAAAAATTTAAAAAATGGTACAAAATATCAAAAAAAGATTTTAGGAGAGTAAGAATGGTTAGTACATTGTGTATTGTTACTACCAAAGTAGTTTCTCATATTACAAGATACAGGCAAGAAATAATAAATAAACAACATAGGTACAAACCTCTGTTTTTTTTTTAAAGTCAACAGAAAATGGAAAATACTTTTTAAAGTTTCTAATACTAGGAGAAGATATCATACAATGTCTTTTAAATAAATTGTAAGTCAAAGAT
>NW_004524633.1:4652088-4658516 GCF_000260255.1 Octodon degus
TTTTTTATCAGTGTATTCTTTAGAAGCACTTAGTACTTCTTTGATTATAGTTACCACTACATTTTTTAGTTCCGAAATTATTTCTGAACTGATTTCTTCTATACCTTTCTGCAGTTGATTCTTTACTGTCAATGCTATTATTTCTGAGATATCTGGCATGTGATTTCCATTTTCCTCAGTGCAGGTGTCTTCTGCATTTGTACTGGGTGGACTCGGGGCCTGAGACTGCATTTTGTTCCTTCTCTTTGTCAGTTTGTATACCACTGTCTTCTGACCTTTGGTGTAGAACTTGGATAAAGTTATTACCTTAGCACCAGGTCTGGATCTACGAAGTTCAGACTCCTCCAGGTAGGTGTTTCTTGGATCTGGCTGCTGTGCTCCACTTCTTCCTGCTGCAGCTGTTAGAGTTGAACCCTTTGTGCCTCTCTGGCAATATGTTCTGCTCCTGAATCATTTGGGTGGGTCTTGCCTCTAGCTTCTTTGCAGGGTGTTCTGCTGAAGGGTTTGTGCTGGGCCTGCCCTCTGGGTCTATTCAGGATCCCTCGGACCCGGTGGTCTCACTCACTGGCAGGCCTGCACTCTGGGTCTGTTCAGGATCCCGCTAGGCCCTGGGTCATCTCACTCACTCCCCGGGCCTGCGTTCTGGGTCTAATCAGAATCCCGCGGCCCTGGTTGTCTCATTCACTTGCCAGGCCTGCGATTTGGGTCTGGAAGAATAATCTTAAATGAAGAAAATATAACCTATCATTTTACAGTGTTGATTTTAAATTTGACAAATTGTAAAACTTTCGTATCTTTTAAAATATGCTTTTTTTTCTACTATTAAGAGCACCATTCTAAAAAATTAATCAACTTAATTTATACTTCCAACATCAGAACAAACAAAAACATTAAAATTGTTTCACTGACTTCTACCTTGAAAAGAGATTTGTAAAATCAGTAAGCTGTGTGCTATCAGGTTAAGAGAGTGGTTTTAGAACTAGAATTTTTTTTTTATTACTTTTCATCTTGAACAGTGGAAAGCCTGCCTTTGAGAATGTCCCATTACCGCTCTGTTCCAACATTTGATTTCATTGTCTGTCAGATAATTATGCCGGCCTCATTTGCTCTCAGAAGATCTTTGAAATCACTTACGCAGAACACCCACACTGGCACAAAGCAAGTCCTCTATCTGTGTTCATTGCATGAAAGGCAAGAAGACCAACAGTCTGCAGCCAGAGAACAAGTGTAATCCTGCTTCTCATGTTTCTTGCAATTCCCAGACCTAATCAAAATTGGTACCCATGAGTGAAGATGTAAAATTGTTTTTCTACCTCACAAAAGCAACTCGAGACAATGCCCACTGACACTTTCTTAGAGTACTAAAACTATTCTAGAGCTTTAGCTAGATTCAATTCATTTATTCTTTTTTAAAAAAATGTATTTGGTACAGGGTCTCCCTGTGCAGCTTGGACTCATAGTGATCCTCTTGTTTTCAGCCTCCCCAGTGCTGGGATTTCAGGTGTGCGCCTCCACGCCTGGTCTTGATGGCCAGCTCAGTGTGTCTGGGGCGGTCGGGTGCAGCATCTGATTCTGGGGATTGAACCCGGTTCCTGCACTTGCCTAAACAGGCACGTAGTCTGCTGAACTATCTCTCCAACCCACGTTTATTCTTTGAGCAGTTATTTGTGGCCACAGTACTTGTTCAGTCACTGTGCTGGACACTGAGGGGGGATATTTCAAAAATGGCCACCTGGCATTCTCGTCTTGGGGACAAGCCTTCCTCAGGCAGGGCCTACTCTGAGGAACACATTGCAAAGGGGTGAAAGAGGGATCAGGGAGGCGCTGTTTCCAAGAGACGAACCAACACTGAGGCTGACGAGATAGTGTGGCGAATCACCCGAAGCCAGCAATAGTGGAAAACGTCTACCAGTTCTGAGCAAGAAGATAGTGTTCAGGAAGCTACCTTGGAGAGGAGTGGACTTTATCTGTGGCTGTAAAGGGTTAACAGAGTTCTGTGCCTTAACTGTAAAAAATTATTTAAAAAACCCTTGTGCTTCCTGTTATCTACTCTAAAAAATATATTCTCCCTTTCGGCTCAAGGCTGCCCAACAATAAACAACTGTTTCTTGTCAAGGCAGCAAGCTAACACAAACTCCCTCCCCAACCATCTCCTATAACATAGTCAGCTTAAGATATAGCTTATAAAAGTATACACTTATCACTAAGCTGTGAAAGACCTCTTAGTTATAAACAGTTTACAGCTGTGTCAAATAAATATAGTTTCTGTTGTTTTGCGCTAGATAACAAACTCGCTTACCAAACTAGATGTGATTTCTGTTATAAATACCCCCCTGCTACCATCGTTCGGGGCCGATCAGCCTTCTCCTGCAAGAGAAGTGGCTGACGGACCTGAGCTCAACAAATAAAAGGCTCTATTCAAATTTCTATCTGGCTGATCTGGTTCCTATGCAGAGTGACCCATAACAGTGGCTGCCTGTGGCCATCAGAGAGAGCCGCTCTTTGCTCTTTGGATCCCCTGAAACTGGCTGCCTCCCTTTGGTGGAACATGCGCAGGAGCTGTCCGGCTGGCAGAGCCATGGCACAGGTCAGCATGGAGAAGGAGGACGGGGTCTGAGGGCCGACCAGCAGTCTTGTTCTATTTTTTCTGTTCTTATAAAACATGTTGGAGGGTTTTTTTCCCTGAATATAAATATAATATATGTTTATAGTAGAATGTTTGGAAAATTGCCACGTAACTCATAATCCTGCTCTCTGTTAGGCGTGCTGTATATCCGATGGAGGACACAGGACTGTATCCAGCTAACTCTTTCTCAATTAATTATAATATATCAAATTTATTTTCATGCTTGAGAACTCACAGAATTACTCGAGCTTGTCAGCAGCACCTACTGGTGGTTCTCTGGAGCGCGCTCTCTCTGGCTGTCCTAAGGTTCCTTCCCACGGCATCTTCCTATGCGCATCACGTCCTCGACACATTACAGTCGCTTCCGTGTTTTGGGCACTGTGTTTTTCTACAGTCTCCATGAAACATTCTACCCATTATTCAGTAGCAAAGAGAAAATCTCCCACAACCCGTACACAGCTCCTCTGTTAGCCTTGTGTACAACTTCTTTAATATTTTTTCTGTGTTCACAGTTTCCAAAGGGTTATTGTCATTGAATGTTTGTACATAAATATTTCACATTTAGGGCTGAATGTACTCTTGCTTTTTTTTTTTTTTACTTTGAAGTGTAAACATTTTTTCCAGGTGAGCCTTATAGAGAAATGTGATTAAGTAGAACTGTAATAAAATGCCTGGGCACTGCCTCTCTTCGTGTGGCTTCCAGCATCCTTAGTGCATAAGCTCTACACTTGGTGCTCTGGGCAGCCAGAAGAGTGCGGCTTTGATAATCATTCCTTGACATCTTCTGAGGAAATTCCTTTCCTTGGCAGATTGAAGCAAACACCCAAGAACCTCTGGGATTCTTTCCCTCATGCATTCACAAAGGCGAAGGCAGTGTTTCTCCCTCCCCTCCACTCTCTTACCTACTCTGTCAGTGGGGCTGCCAACTCCTACACGATCTAGTCAAATCAGGTGTTAGAAGTTCAACCTTGGTTTCCCGGGCGATGGCTCAGTGCCGCTACTTAGCTAGCGTTCCTAGTCACACAGCTGTAATTCCATCTCACTCTTTATATATATCTGCATGTTAGAGGCAGGCTTTCCAAATCAGGCATAGATTAAAAATTTAACTGTAAAGAGTGAGCAATATATAGGAATTCTTGGCTCAGCGACACAGGCCATTTCTAATGCCAAAATCTTGTGAAGCTACCATACGGACCAGCCCTCCCCAGACTTGGCCATCATGGGGTGTGTCTTTCCAGCCCAGTTCTGCAACCTCACAGTCCTTCCTATTTTCCTGTCATCTATTGCATGGTCAGGAATTTAAATTTTAACTGTTTGAACTGCTTGAGTTTTTATAAGCCCAGGATTAGTGTTCTTTTGGACCTTACAGAGAACCCGGGTGCATTATTTAAGCTTTGCTAACCTCACGGAAGTTTGCTGTCGCTGCGAATGACCTACGTAAACCAACGGCACGACCACCACATCTCTACCTCAGAGGAGCAGGGCGCTCTGGCTCTTTCTCAATGCTGGTTGCTAACACTATCTGTGACAACTACTCTGTATTTATACGTACAAACCATTTAACTGTTGATAAAGACAGATTAAGAGTTTTCTTCACGGTCATTTTGTTTTCGGTAATGGTTTCCTTTTCAACAGTTTCAAGGGGTTATATTTTTAAAATTCTGAATCTGATGCTGTTTAACTGTATTATTTTGGCCAAATATTTTTTCTGGCCCCCTCTTCTCTCATTAGAGAACAAACCATGGAAACAATTGTACAGGTATGACAAGGATTGAATGAACGATTTTATGGGAAAGTTCTTAGTAAGCTATAAAGCTCCATGCAAATGCGTATTATTTTATGTTCTTCTTGCTCATTGATTAGTGGGAGCCTACCTGCTCCATCTGTTTTGTTTATTCTCTCCTCCCAGGGTCTTCCTACCAGCCTCTTGGGTTATGTATTTTGTGAGTCTCTTTCTCAGCATGTCAAATTTAATTGGCTCGGCCAATTCTGGTGCTGTCTGTACATGGACAGCGCGCACGTTCCAAGCGGGATGTTGGAGAAGATGCCACACTTTTTGGCTAAAGGTACCCAGCTGCGCCTTTATTGGGTCTTTTTCTCTTGTAGGTCTTAGCAGTCGTCAGCAGAACTGCCCCAGCAGCAGACTCCCCGAGCGTGGATCCGCCCGCCTCGACGATGAAGAAAAGCCGGAGTGTGATGGCCGTGACTGCCGAGGGGGTAAGCGCAGCCCCGCGCTGTGCGCTCGCACGGGGAAGGCCGGGTGGCCCCGCGCCAGGGCAGACCGGGGCGCTGAGGTCGCCACTCTGTCGTTAGGTCTCTTGGTGACGTGGGCCGGCCAGCACCTGGACCCCGCGCTCTCCAAGGCAGCGAGCAGTGGAGCTCCTCTCTGCAGCCTGCCAGGAGGCTGCCGCTCAGCTGGGTTGTTTTCGGTCACTGAACCACCAGCCTCCGGGCCACACTCACCCGCTACCCTCAGTTACGTCCTCTCTTTACGCTGCTGCGTGACCCTGATGCCGCTGTTGGGACATCTAGCCGGGAAGCCACTCCCATGGTAGGGCCTCCTTCAAGAGGCCTGGCCGTACCTTTGGTCCTCTGCTGCTGGAGTGTTGCTTCTCCGGGTGCTTCCCGGAAGCGCACCCCCTCGGGCCACGGCTCAGATGTCAGATCAGACTGCGCTTTCACAAGATCCCATGGCCGGCATCTTTTGTCTGAGAAGCCCTGTTTTGAGTCATTTGAAGAAGTCTCTAAACTCACTCTGTTCCTAGCTTCAGAGTGTGGCCCTCTGAGATGATCTTGCCATCAGGTGACCTGTCACCCGTTAGTGAGTTTTAATTAGCTATTTTTAACCCGGTTGTTTTGGTAGTTGAGCTAGAAGCTATATGCCTCTAATTGGCTGTGCAGAAGAAAAGAAGGGTGGAAGGAGGGAGAGGAGGGACTCATCACGCGCTAGCTCCTACTTCCAACGTTGGGGAGGGGCTGCAGGGGACTCGGACCTGCTGGTTCACGGGGAGTGCCCAGTTCAGCCCAGGGCAGTCTGTCAGCGTTCTTTTTGGCTCTTGCCTTAAATTGCATGATGCGTGGGCGAATGGAGGTCCTTCGCGACCAGCAGCCGGCTTCCTCGCGGTGTTACTGGAGATACAGTTAGGTCCCGGTGCCAGCCAAGGGCAGGTCTGCAGTGATGCTGTGCTGTCTTTCTCGCCTGCCCTGTTGTTCCAGTCGGGGTGTAGCTCATTTCCGAGGTCCCCAAGGTCTGCCCTGGCCCAGCGCTCCCTGGGGTGGTGGCACGTGTGCAGGGGCCGGTGCTGCGGGGCAGAGCAGCGCGCCAGAGAGCCAGGTGTCCACCCAGCACTGGCAGAGACATCCCCCTCTCGTGAGCGGAGGGGTGCGCTGTTCTGTTTTCTTCATCTTCAACAACATTTTTCTTTTCTTTTCTCCTTTCCCTGCTCCTGCGCCAAAGGGAATGTCTCTTGTGTTCTAATTTCTCTATATCAGTCATGAAAAGCTACAGTCAAATTTCCATGCACTACTTAGAATCACTAGAGAGAAACTTCTAGAATTTAGAAATTATTTTTCCCTTTAAAAAAAGGGAGGGTGAGAGTGTCTCTTCATAATATTTACAAATTCTGTTCCTAGAGTCTGGTTTTTAGAAGAATAAAACTGAGCCATGTTTGTAAATGATAGCCAAACCCCCTTTCTCTCTCTCTCTCTCTCTCTCTCTCTCTCTCTCTCTCTCTCTCTCCATTCTCCCTCCTTTCTCTCTCTGTTTCTGCCTCTGTCTTTCTGTCTCTGTCTCTGTCTCTGT
>NW_004524633.1:4658720-4661669 GCF_000260255.1 Octodon degus
TCTGTCTCTCTCTCTCTCTCTCTCTCTCTCTCTCTCTCTCTCTCTCTCTCTTTTTCCATTCTCCCTCCTTTCTCTCTCTGTTTCTGCCTCTGTCTTTCTGTCTCTGTCTCTCTGTCTCTCTGTCTCTCTGTCTCTCTGTCTCTCTCTCTCTCTCTCTCTCTCTCATTGTACACTTAAGAGAAAGAATCCTGCAGGAGTGGTTGCCACAGTTAAAAGAGGAGGAAGTCTGCTTGCAAGAACCTGCAAAGCCCCCAGAGTGGCTAAATGCCACCTGGCCTTGTCCTGCCCCGTGCAGGAGCCTCTGGATGTGTGCTTGCTGAGCACCAGCTGGGGAGCGAATGCGCGATCAGCCCGAAACAGACACAGAGTGTAAGCATTCGATGTAAACATTTAACAGTGAGGGTGCCTAACGTGACGTTGTGTGTGGAAATGATAGTATTTACATGTGAGGGGATAAAGAAAACATATCATTCCCATAGTGCCCACCTGTCTCTTCTGACTTTTGAGCGTGACTGCCGTGTCGGGAGCTTGTGGTGCCATCCTGGCCCCACTGAGCTGCGGGCTGGCTTGCGGGTGGGCAGTGCCAGCCCCAGACTCCTGCCTGCACGGCCTTTCCTCCAGGGCGGAGGGCGGACCAGGCTTGCTGGAGGAGCACGTCCCTCGCGGTAGCACCCCTCTCGCGGGCTGTGTTTTCCATCCCATGCCCAGATTATAAGGTTTCACCCATAAGTTATGACATTCTATTATGTTTGCTTTTGTTTTAATTCAGCACAATTTTATTCAGCACTTTAAGCATTTATCTAATATTAATTCATCACCTTTTGTGAGTCAAATGTGGGTTTAGGGGGTCAGAAAGATACAACAAATGTCCTTGTTCCCTTGGAGTTTATAATCCAGAGGGAAAGAGAAATAAATTAGCAAATTATAAAATAACCTCAGCGAGGACAAGGGTCCGAGGAGAAGTGAGGGTGGGTGGGATGCACAGTAGGAGTGCTTGGTAAGAACGGGGTGTAAGGGGGAGGAGGGGTGAGGAGAGGCAGGTGTGCAAAGAGGGGCGCAGCAGGCAGGGGGCTCCGCACGGCTCCGGGAAGGATGCCCGGCTTCCGGTGGAGGGCATGGCACATGCGGGCCTTTCCTGCCTGCCAGACGCAGGCTTGGTCCGTGTGGAGGGACTAGAGCATACGCGTTGTGCATAGATGCCTCCTGTGGCCGGCTGGGCCTGACAAATGTGCTGAGGACAGTAGGCGTTCAGTGCTTTGCATTTGAGAACTAAATTCTAGAAGGAAGAGGTAAATTAAATGCAACCCAAGAACCAAACTCAATTAATTACGATTTATGGGATTATTTATGGGGGGTGGAGCTGGAGGCTTGGGGAGGAGTTGAAACGGCAGGATGACTAAAAGGTCTGGGGGAACCAGCGTGTGGCAAAGTGGGAGCGTGGGCATAGATAGCGGGCACGGGTGCCACACGTAGTGTAGTTAGGGGCACGCCCGCGCCTGTGCTATACCTGTAGCGTGTATGTGTGTGTAATTGTGTGGGGGGGTGTGTATAATATTTTAACCAAAGGACAGATGGCCACGTCTGTGCTCTAGTTGTAGTTTTGCTTTTTTTTTTTCTTTCTGTATTTTAGGACAGGGCCTACAGGGTCTCACTGAGTAGATCAGAGTCATAATGATCCTCCTGTTTACAGCCTCCCAAATGCTGGGATTACAGGCGTGCGCCACTATGCCCAGTCTCAGTTATCATCTCAGCACACCCTGGGGGCAGGGCCAGCACGGCATGCTGGGGATTGAACTCCCAGCCCCTGCGTCTGCCCAAGCAGGTGCCTTACTCTGCTGAGGTTTTTGGCTGACCCTTAGCTTTGCATTTCTAATCATGGGCATCAGAAGATTGTTTTGAACAAGGCAAAGTAGCCAGGAACAGTGACAAGAATTATTCCCAGGCAAGCAACTCTTGCAGTGGGTGCTGACCGTCTAGATAAAACCACATTTTTCCAAGGGAAAATCACTCATGGACTATGATGACACGGAACCTTGATAAGGACTCTACATATCTGCTGCTGGTGGCAGTGGTCTCCGCCCCTGGTTTCACAGAGCTGAAAGTCCCTGGGCCATGGCCCACATTGGAAGTGACCCTCAGAGCTCTACATGTCCTTTGGAAAATGCTTTGTCCCATTTTTTAGTTGTGAGATTAGTTGGAAGAATTAACTAGGAGCAACCCCAAAAGGACCTAAATAGACAACAGACACAAACAGAACCACAGCAACAAACCCTGTGCTCCGTGTGCATGAGTACGCGGATGCCTCAGAGGTCCTCGCTCGGCTTTGTTATGAGGACGGGACAGAGACCTGTCCCTTCAGTGTCCCCTTGCCCTCTCCCTCAGGCTTTTCCTACTCAGGGGAAGAATCTCACACTAGTTTTTCCACTGTGATAACTCTTCGAAAGCAAAAACAATGACTTGCAAACAAATGCACAGGAAGTTACAGCTGATCCAGAACTGGGCTGCTTATTGAAGGGGTATTCAGTCATCTCAGGCATTTGGCCCAGTGTGATGCGTGATCGTGGCGACGCCCCCAGCGGCAGCATTCAGAGTGACATCCACGCTGAACATTCTCAGGTGAGAGGCACGGCCGGGGCCCAATCCCAGGGGTTAAAATAGGAAAGTAAGGCTGTTAGCACGGTTCCAACACTTGGGAAATGACTTGACTCTGTCTAGCGTCGGAGGTTGTTAGTAATTTGGGGGAGTGTAATATAAATTACAGGTATGAGTTATAGAATTAGAGTAATTATGGACAGCAGTATGGGAGTCAGTGAGTGTTTCAAGGACATATCAGTTTCCAGTATTTAATTTAGTTTCTGAAAAGCTAATCCATTAAGCACCTCTTCTGTGGCACCACATTTCAGATTAACTGGGGCCATCTTTTTTTTTTTTTTTTTTTTTTTTTTTTTT
>NW_004524633.1:4666286-4685846 GCF_000260255.1 Octodon degus
AGCATTTTAGCAGGATAGTCTCATGTAAAAATATGTAATTGTTTATTCCTATTTTTAATTTTTTTCTTCACGTTCTGTAGGGATTTAAAGTTTAACATATCACTACTTGATGGAAAATACCTGTTCCATGTTATGTCTAAGATGTTTGATATTCAGACAGATAGTGAGGTTTAGCTCAACTGCCTATGTTATAGGGTAATAACTTCTCTTCTGGAGGGTGAGCAACTTAAGTTTGCAGACCAAAAATTAGAGAAAAAGAAGGGCTGCAAGGACAGCCAACATTTTGGCCCTAGCCTACGAAGGTCAGTGAGGACTCAGGACCTAGGAGAACCTGCACTGTAACATCACGTAACTCAGTTGTGTCCCAAATTTTCTGATCAAGGAGATCATGGGGCCACAGAGAAAAGTGATCGATGATGTAGAGTGTGCCTGGGGAGAGTCACATGGAGATAAAAGATTCTCTCAATCTTTCACAGAGAGCAAACTGGTCAAGCAGTGCCTGTGACTCATCCACATGACTGACACTGACAAAGAATCTACAAACTGCGGTACAGGGTTTCAGGGTAAAACCTGAGGGGATTTGACTGACCTTGTCATATACAGAAGTCACGTTTCTTGTTATATAGGTCTTGCTTTATCTTGGTCTTAAGAATGAGGTATAAAAAGTAAAGCTATATTAATACGCTGAGCTGTAAAAGGCTCAAGTCAACAACTTCTGACATTGCCAGTCCCGCGGATGACCCACTACTATTATGGACTACTGGACTATATTGGATTATTTTGCTGAATTCACACCTACAATATTTAAATGGCAAATGGAATACCCATCTCTGACAAAACTAAACAAAAAAAGGGGATACAGAATTGGTCTTGTGCGGATCGGATATGTGTAAATTGCTGGGATACATTTCTGTGAGATGCCAGGCTTTTCTTTGCTATGAATTCTTGTTAAGGAGCACAGTGCTAAGCTACACCAGAGGCACATCAGATATGTATTGAATGAGCTCAGCAGGAGCCCAGCTTTCGGTGAGTTATTCTTAGGTGAGCTAACTTAGTGTTGGTTGAGCACGGGGGAGGGAGGGCAGAGAACTGCGCTAGTCTACACCTCAGGATATCGGGCCTCAGGTCCTCGGTGTCCTGCTGGATGCGCTGATGGGAGCCGCCTGTGTTGCTAGGGTGCAGGGTGGTTTCCAGCTGAGCAGCCTTGGCCTGGCGGTGAGGGTGTGCGTTCTATTGAGCCCTGGTAGGCATGGAGGAGGGAATCGCAGCTTCAAGTGCACGCTGCCCTCTGCAGCCGCCACGTTTGCCTTTGAGTGGAGAGGAATGGTGCCCAATCAGAGGTTCCTTTGGGAATCCCACTTCCAACTCGTCACCAGGGGACCCTGAAGGATATATACGCGTGATCATGAGTTGCAGTGCAGTGTGTTTGTCCCTTCACATGTGTTCTGTTGGAGTCAGCCTCAGGGCAGGGGCTCCAATGTGTGAGAGTAGGACTAGACGGTCTCTCTTCATGAGCTGTTACCTAAGTTGGCAAAATCAAACAAAACAAAACAAAACAAAATCTCAACCATGAGAAGACTTTTTTTGTACTGGGATAGGAAGAGCCAGTTGCCCACAGTTATCAACACTATGCTGCCTTAATACAGAAAATATTTTTGCTTTAGGGGCCGGGGAGATGGCTCAGTGGAATAAGCGCTTCCCTGGCAAGCGCAAGGGCCTGAGTTCTATCCCCAGTTCCACACCACACACACACACACACACACACACACACACACACAATATTTTCACTGTAAAACATTGGACAAGGAACTTCATCTCGGATTGTAGTTTATTTTCATGTTGTGGAATGACATTGATTTCCAGGACATATTGGCAATTTGGCAACTTTCCTTCTAGCAAATTAAAGCAAAAGCCAAAAGAAGTATGAAAAGAAAGATGCAGCCTTCCGTTGCCCATGCTGGCTGGCAGATGCTGTGGAGGTGCCCGAGGCCTCCAGGAACGCCAGCTGACAGGCGGGGCTGGCAGTGCAGGTTAGCACTGCCTCGTCCCAAGCTGTGAGCGGCAGCGTCAGGCTCCCACTGTGAGAAAATTAACCAGAGACGCCCAAGTGACAGCTTGACCGTCTATTTTCTTATTCTACTGTAACGTTTTACAGTTTGCATTTCCTTCTCTTGTTTTTCTTTTCTCTTTTCCTGCACCTCCTCCAGAATGTTAAAGATTACTTTGAATGCAGCTTGAGTAAGTCCTGCAGTTCATCCAGTAACACACTCGGGATCGACCTCTGGAGGGGCAGAAGGTGCTGCTCCGGAAGCCTGCAGCTGCCGCCGCTGGCGCAGCGCCAGGGCGACAGGGCGAGGACGCCCGAGGGCGACGGCCTCGCCAGACCCACCACGCTGCCTCTGACGACGCTTCCCAGCATCTCCATCACAATGGTCAGCCAGGAGCGGTGAGCAGTCTCCATGTCGCATGCGCAATCTGTTGCTTTTTCTGGTTACTCCAAATACGATTTCACCTATCACAATGTTAGTTATTTGTGGAATGACTAAGACCGCTGACATGTGGAGAATTTATTTTGTTCTGAGTAGCAACATATGATCTTTTATAGTGACAATATTTTCTACTTTTAAAATTTTTTAAAGAGAATACAAAATAGAAAAAAAAAAGAAAAAAACATTAGAAACAATACAGAATTTCACTGAACGATATAATAGGAATTCAACAATGGCTGTTGCATTACATAATGTTATCTTCAAATTAGTTGTTTAGATTACCAGATAGAAACATGCAAACTTGGTAAAAAGAAATTATAAGAAATTACAAAGAAGGAAAAAAAATCAAGGATTAACTGCTTCTTTCAATAGACCAGCAGCAATCAGCATTCCAATTAGCCAGGCTGTCCTGCGTAGGCAGACACCTCTTTCCCCTCCGTTCTTTGGGCCCTTTCCTCGTCCCAGCCTTTCCTTCCCATGGAGCCGATTCTTTCCCGTTCACAGCATTCCTTGGGCCTTTCAGCCCATATTTACTCTTTCAGGCTTTCTACTTCATAAGATGGAAGAAATGCTCTACGCAGAACCCGCTGAGGGGGGAGCGAGACGCATTTACATTAACGTCAAGGAAAAGCAAAATTCTTTCCAAAAATACTATTCCATGTGGATTACTTTTTAATTTACATGAGTATAATTATTTCAGTCTATTAAACTTTGTAGGTATCTCGCTTTTTATTATACTCATACTTTACTAATTTGATTTTGATTATAACACACCACTATAAATTAAAGGAGCAAGGAAAATTGTGATGAGAGAGGTCTGGACTTCTAGTGTGTATTTGTGCGATAGCTGTGTCTCACGCGTGTAGAGCAGGGAGATCGTGAATGTTTCCGCTGCGCTTTCAGTTGTGCAGGCTGTTACTCCGGCGTGTCCTAGGATACACTTGACCGTCGGAATTTTCTACCTGCCCATTTCTTTTCTCTCTGTGTAATTTTCAAGTATTTTAATAACAGCTTATATATACAACATGGAATTTTGTCATTATAAGGAAAATATTTTCTCTATGTAAACTTTACAGAATTTTAAATTATAATCTTGTGGTACTTCCAAAATCACTTTCTGTTTCAATCGTTTATTACAAGGAAGGACTAAACACATTATTGCGCAGAATCACTTCCCTCAGTTCCTATCAGTGGGCTTTCTTGGGGTGGTGGCGGTGTACCTGGTGGCCTGCCACACACAGCCTCCGGTGCTCGCGAGCGGAGCAATACGGCTCTCTGAGGAACAGAGGACGTCTTTCTTCCTGGTGCGTGTGCAGCGTCCTGAAACTCAGACGTCGCAGTGCGAGTGGATCAGTAAGCAGTCCGTGCGTGGCGGAGAAGCGCGTGCCGGCGCTGCGAGAGCGCAGGCTGGCACCCCGCGAAGCGCTGAGTTAGCTCTTGCACTCAGAGTTGCCGGTGAAAACCCGAAGCGGGCTCACTGCTCCCGGGGAGTGCGCTGGGTCGCACAGCGCCCGCCTGGGGGATTTGCTTGGGCTGCGCTCCTGCAGGATTGTAGATTTGGAGCCCTGACGACCTCTAGGGGCTGAGGATGTGGCTTGGTGGCACAGCACGTGCTTAGCTGCTGGTGGCTCTTTCTTTAGCTCTAGCATTAGAAAAGCACTTGCATATTTGGTTTTCAGCCAGTAGGTGCTGGTCTAGTTACACCAATGGCTAAAATGTTCAAAGGCTGCCGTGCCACCTCAGAAGTGGATGTTTTCCTGAGTTCTCTGATGGCCTGGAACAGCCAAGACTCCTCCCGTAGGCTCCCGGGATCGCCCACGATCCAGCAACAACGAGGTGATGACAGCCAGGCGCAAGTGTGGTTTTGGTGAATGCTGGCTGTATCTGTTTGGGGGCATCCCGAGCAAAGCCTTGATAAAACGTACCGTGGACACTTCCCGCTCATTTATCTCAGACACGTTTTAGGCCTCGTGGAGCTGTGCCTCCCTTAGAGGCGCCAATCCCGGGCTCTGGTATTTGAGGCGCGCCAGGGCATCTCTCCCAGGGCATCGCAGACTGTCGATGTTTGTGCAAAGATGGGCACCACACTTCCTCCACAGGCTGCTGAGAGAACCGGTGAGTGATAGTTTGAAAGGCCATGAACTTCATGAAAAGTGCGTCGGGTGATTGGCAAGGTCCCGCCTCCTGACCATTGTCCAATAAAACCTTGAGAGTTAGAAGCCACGCCTCTCAGGAGCTTCGCGCTGGCCCGCAGCAGAGCAGTGCGACGTGCAGGAGTTTGCTATTATCAGAGACTCTGTGCTGCGCAACAGCTAATACCATGTTAGTAATTCATTCATACTATGTCTGTTTTATTCTTTTTTTAAATGTGTCGAGTACAGGGACTACTGGGTCTCACTACACAGATCAGACTCATAGTGATCCTCCTGTTTCACCTTCCCAAGCTCTGGGATCGCCACCACACCCAGTCTAGTTTTATTCTAATTAATCATAAACTCTTAAAAGTATAAGAGTATTTGGTCATTAGCTCTAAATTTACATTTAAATATGAACGACTGAAAGGATTCTACATGTTCCTCAACAAGGCTTCCCCTGGCATACTGATAGCTGAGGACTAATGAGATTGCTGGCGGAGGGCTCCAGTTCGCAGGGAGCTGAGGAGGCTCCAGCCTGTGTCATTGCCTTCGACTCCATCGATGTCTGTAGGGGAGGAAGGCGGCCTGGGACTGTGTGTGAGGAAGAACTGCACCCAGCCCTGAGAGCCCTGCTGGTGTGGGATTAGGCTAAGGGTCTAGACTCGCAGTCAGCAAGGCTTTCTGTGACGTTTGAGAGCAGGTATGCCCCTGTAGTAAGCTTTCACGGTTGCAGTAACCATTCGACGCTTCCGCTGCTGCTGCTGCATTGTGAAAGTTGTCACAGACAGTGTGGAGATGCAGTGCCCCAGTATAAGTGTTTGCACAAGCAGGGAGGGAGCTGGATTGGCCTGAGCTTGTTCACCCGTGTGCTAGAGTAGGAAAGATCGCAGGGACCCAGTTCCTAAGTTTGTCACTGCTTTGACACTTACCAAGCCCAGAAAATGCCCTTGGGACCCTGGCTGGTATGTCACCTTCAATGTGAGTGTGGGCCTGTGTGCCCTGGACCTGCCAGGGAAGCCCGTGAAAGCACCTGAATGAGTGTGAATGGAGGGCACTTCCCAGCTGTATACTAAGTTAAATATGAAAACATCAAGGCAAATGGAATCCATTTGGGAAGGGGCCTATTGGTGAGGGGTGAGGCCAGCGTTGCAGACGAAAGGCCTGGAATGCCAGCGCAGTGGTTTATGTATCCTACGGCAAGAAATAGAAAAGACCGAAATCTGGTTTCATTGGGTGACTTCCATCCTGTAGCCTTATTTCTTTACCCCTCAATAGACACAACTGAGTCAACCATGGGGATGCTCATACCTGCTTTTCAGAGTCGTAGCAGGAATAAAGGAAGTGTTTGCGATGCATAGAGTCCAGTAATGAGCCATTAATGCCTGTTTTGGTGCGGCGATCATTGTTGCTGTTTCCGTCTTTATGTATAGATGGAGTAGAGAAAAATATGTGTTTTCCATTGTGGGGGGTTCTTGAGAAAGCTCCCCGTCTGTCTGTCTGTGTTCTGCAACCAACATGGAAACACATCAGAAAAGGAAGTCAGATGCAGGACGAGACGCTGACCTGGAGCATGGACTGTGCTGGGGTGGGGCAGCCCTGCACACTGTACCCTGCGAGACACACACTTAACGTTCGGTGACGGGGGTTCTGGACCTGGGCAGGCCCCCTCGCCCCTAAATACAAGTACAAAGCAAACCTCCCCGATGCAATGTGAAGCATGTGGGACCCTCAGAAATCCTGTTCATATGAGAAAGAGTGGTGCACAACGAATTTCTCATTCTGGAAACACCCCTGAGATGAAATTGTTCCTTCCTTCAGGGCAAGAATGAGGAAAGAGGAAGAAATCCAGGAATACTGGGCTGGTGGAATTCCTGAGACAGGAAGGGGTATCAAAGAATGGATGTAACACACTCTTCTTTAACACTCGCACCACATTTTTTGCGAATCTTGTCACTTTTATCTAGTGGCTTAGCAGGGACACAGCAGTTACTTAGAGGGAGACATCAGGAATATTCTGGGCCCATCTTACTGCAGTCTTTGTTACTTCTTCTCAAATTATCAACCATTGCCCTTTTGAGTATTCCAAGAAAAACTGAACCCAAAGTTTCTTGCCCTTCCTTATAACTAAAATTCAAAGAATTTAAGGCCTAGGATTTATCTTCTTCATCGTCTTGATGTTCTCATTTTGATAGTGGGTCATCGAAGTTCAGTACAGTGTGGAGGTTTCGCATCTAGCTGCAGCCTGAACCAGCTTTCCAAGTGAAGGCTGCGACTTCTGCAGTCACGTAGAAACGATGTTAGTGCAGCGCCAGGCCTCTGACTTGCTTCACTTTTTTAAATAATTAAAAAAATTTTTTTTTGATCTATCAAACTTATCAAAGCAGTATCCCATAGCCAAATTAAAAAAAAAAAAGCCGACTCTGAACCTTGGAAGCCTATAGTTCATTAGAACCTTAACCCTTTCTCCATGAAGATGTGACATTTGACTTCTTCTCGTACTGTGGTGCAATACTTTTTATGTATTTTATTTATTAATGTATTTTACCTCACAAAATATTAACTTTTTCTGCTTTAAGTCTTTGACCTAGACTTTTGAAAGAATTTTCCAGTATCTTTGTTTTTAATTGCTTCTAGATTTTCCATGAAAGGCAAAATATTTGTAATAGAAACATAATACTCAAAAAAGAAGAAAGAAGAGGATGAAACAAAGGGGCATAAAGGGAAAGGGTGGGGAAGAAAACAACCGTAAAAGCTGGAGCGCAGACCTTCCTGATTCAAGACTTACCACACAGCTATAGCAGCAGAACTAGTTGTACTGGAAAAGCGGGACAAATAGATCAATGCAATAAAAGAGACCCAAATTTACTCACAAGACGTAGTCAATTAATCTTTGAAAAGATGAATCTAATTCAATGGAAGAAGCATTAGATTGTCAATAAATGGTGCTGCAGCAATTGCCAACCCAAATGCAGAGTAAAACAGGACACAAATCTTATATCTATCATAGAAATTAAGCAAAATGGATCATACTCCTAAATGTAAAGCACAGAAGTATAAAACCCCGAGAGAATGATATAGCAGAAAATCTAGGCTATGTTCACTTTTGCATTGACCTTTTAGATCTGTCATGAGTAGATCTAAGACTGCAAAAATGGTGAATTAGACCTCATTAAAATTTAGAACTTATTTTCCATGAAAAACAAGGCTTCATGGATGAAAAGAAAATTCCAGAGTTGGAGAAAATATTTTTCAAGAACATACCTGATCATGGCCTCGTACCCAACAAAACACAAGAAACATTAAAAACCAAACAACCAGAAAACTATCCAATTAGGAAGTGGGCAAATGATCGGAACAGACACCCTGGCAAAGAAAGCATGCAGCTGGCACATGAGCACTTGAAAAGGTGTCCAGCATCACCAGCCATCGGAGATAAGGAGGTCAGGCAATGACGGGCGCCACTGCACGCTCGACAGAATGGCTAGTGTTCAGAGAGCTGGTAATGTTAGGTGTTGGGAAGAATACAGAAAAATAACCACAAAAGCTGTCATTTATTGCTCATGGGAGTACAAAATGGTGCTGCCACTTTGGCAGCTCTTATGGTTTATCTAGTTGTCCCCTCAAAGCCTCATGTAGTCACAGGACGGCTTTTAGAGTTTATGATTAATTCTTGATCCAGTGCTGGGATTGTGGGTGTAAGTGAATGCTACACCTGCCCTGGGGCAGGTAATCTGCATACAAATGTAAGGAGGGGAGAGAGGCCACAGCTGCTGCTCCTCCCTTTGCTCTCTGCTGCTTTCTGTGGCCTTGAACAGCCGCCCCCTGCCATGTGCCGCTCTGCCTTGGAGCCAGCCCCGTATGGACTGAAACCTCCACTAACTGTGAGCTAAATGAACCTTTCCTTTCTTCACTTTAAGTGTTGGGTATTTTGTCCCAGCAAGGAGGAAAAGTAACTGAGATAGAAGACCTAGTGATAGTGTCCCATGAAGCTAGGCTGCTGTTACCACATGATCTAGCAGAACTGCTAGGTACTTACCCACCTGACGTGGATAAATTCCCGTATACTTTGTCTGGCTGATTGTATCTATACTGAGACCTGCACACATATGTTAATGATAGCTTTATTTGAGAAGAAATCTGCCAAAGCCCAGAAGCAACCGAGACGTCCTTTAATAGATGAGTTTGTAAATAAGTCATGGCACCTCCATGCAATGGAGTATTACTCAGCGCTCTGAGATAGAACGGTACATTCAGGGCATGCACGTGTCTGTAAGGTGGGCAGGTTATGTGAGCAGGTGAGGGTGGAGACAGCTTAGATAAAACGCTGGGGAAGCTAAGTTTGAAAGGTGGCCAGAGGTCAGATCCTTAAGGATGTAAATGAAAGCCATTGAAAGTTTTTAAAAATAAAGTGAATATCGATGTGCATGTTGGTGGAGTAATAGGGCCAGCAAAGAAGCTGCTTGATAAGAGAGACTGGTTAGTATAAAGCTAGAAAGGAAAGTTTCAGAGTGAAGCAGGGCCTTGAGCAAGGGGGAGCTGTGAAATGCGGAGGAAAGGAAAATGTGAGCAATGGGCGGTCGAATGGGTGGCACTTGTGCTCAGCCAAAGTGTAGGTTTGGGGATGGGAGTGAAGTCATCCGTCAGGCAGAGGTCTCTGACCTGGTCAGCTAGATGGCTGGTGATGCTATGAACCATGTCAGCAAAACTAAATGTGGAGGGGCTGGGGAGATTGCTCAGTGGAATAAGCGCTTCCCTGGCAAGCACAAGGGTCTGAGTTCAATCCCTGGTTCTCCCCGCCCCCCCCCAAAAAAAAAACCTAAATGTGGAGATGGTGACATACAATGGGCTTGATTTTGAATAGAGTCAGTCTGAAGCACACACAGGACATGGGCTCGGTGGACATGCCTGGATATTTAACACGTGTGGCGTCGGCAAGCTGCATGAGCAGTCACAGCTGGAGATGATTTGTGGAAGGAGCAGTGAGGCGGTGGAGTACGCGATTTTCCAGACCAAGCACGCTGTGATGAATTGGTACCAACCCTATCTGGAACGAAGAACCTAGACTGAGAAATAAAGGCAGAGTCAGAGATGGGGAAGAGCAAGCGAGAGAGAAGGCCAAAGATAAGCAAGAAGGGGGAAGCGGAACCACAGTAGAGAACTAGGATTTAAACAACCAGGCGTCAAACCATAGAGAAGGGTTGGTTACCAAGACACACACTATAGAGAGTGCCGGCTTCACGGAGACTGACAGAGGACCAGTGGTGAGAGCTCTGGTGACTACAGACTCGGTGGTGGGGCTGGGCTCGGCCTGCCTGCACTTCCCTGGAGTTTGGGACGAGCATAAGCTGTGTGCTGGTGACGCTCTGGTACTGTCACTGGCCCGTTGCTGTGCATATGGATGTAATATTAAGGAAAACTGGGAAAGAAGTATGCGTGGGGGCTGAGGAAGAAGGGGTAGCAGTTGGGATTACTCTTCAAGATTTTGGTGGGTACCAAGAGTAGAAATAGAAGCGGGTTGGGGATAAGCGTTCGGTGGAAAATTGGTTGTACGTGTGGAATAGAAGGGACCAGTCCATGAAAAGATTGGCGATAGGAGTCCCGGGCAGTAATTGGTGTGGAGTCCAACAGGTGCTGCACAGGGAAAAGAATGAACTGGGGGAGATTAAACAGTCCTCTACTGAGATATGTAAGTCCAGGGAAGGAAGGATGACTCGGAAATGCCACCGAGAAAGTAGAGCCTCGTTTCTGCAGGTAGCAAGCGTTAGATTCGTTAGAATCACCTGAAATGCTCCCTGAACTACAGACTTCCAGATTTCTGGGGTTGAGAGGGTCTGGGAGTTTGTATGCCTATGAAGTTCCCAGGTGATCCTTGAGGTATTGGCCCAGCAACCAGGTTTTGAGAGCCATTGGTGATGACGGAGGAGGATTGCTTACTTGCTGTGAGCAAGCAGGAGCGGGCTCCCCACTCTCCTTGCAGCCGTAGCGGGGGTGGTACGGATCTCAAAAGCCGGAGCTTTTGCATGGAGCATTTTCTCTTCCATGCCAAGCCAGCAGGCATGGGTGGGCTTGAAATGGCAGGGGTTAGAAACAGTAATTCTCCATGCTTAAGGGAAGGCTGCTGTTAGCCTTGTTCTCAGTTGTGTAAGAGGAGGCAAACCACAAGAAAGCAAGAGAACCTTCTTTGGGGGAGAGGCCTTTCGTGTGGTGTGCTATTCATAGAGTTCTGTTTCATCGTTGCCTCAAAGAAGATCAGAATTAAACTTTGTCTCCCGTCTCTGATTGCCTGAGGGCTGTGCTTTGCCTTGCTAAGTGATTCACTTGTGGACAGGGGATTTTCTTCTGGCCAGTGATGTCCGGGATGGTCTTGGCCCCAACCTCGCCCTCACTGAGGAGGGTGGAGTCCGTTTGCCCGCTGCTGCAGGCTGGCTGCCTGGAAGCACCTTTCAGGGTTCTCCTGGGGGGAGGGGAGAGCCTGGAGGTGGTGGCTCTGCATGGGACTGATTTATCCCACGGTCTGTCACGAGTTGACAGGCTCACAAGTCCTTCCCTACAAATAGGACCTTCCTTTCAGCTGCACATCTAAAGCCCTGTTTTAAGGATCAAAATACCCACAGATGTTGTATGCAAATATGTCAGTGATCCAACAAACGTTGGTGATTCGTGCATGGGTTCTTGTTTGCAGAGGACAGGTCAGATGGAGAGGACTCTGGCTCTCACCGTGGGTGCCTGAGTTTCTGGATGACGGATATTTAATATCTTGTAGTGCCCTTCACACTCCTCATTGCTTATATGTTCTGCTACCAAGGCGGGTTTTCTGAGATAGGTGCCTAGGGTAGATTCTGGCTTATCTGCTTCTAATAATCATGCAATATTTTATAGTGCAGATAGTACGATCACTGTAGTACTTAAATCAGATATTGTGTCCCCCATTTTCCTTATATTTAACTGCACAACAACCTTGCAAAGTGGATATTATTCTTTAAGAGTGAAAACAAACAAGTGGCCGTGAGGACAGTGTGGTAATGGAGACGAGGGGTTGCATACATAATAAAGAGGGCCCTGTTTTTGTTTGATAATTGCTGGCTTTCATCTCTTACCTCTCATCTTTCCCTTTTGCCCCAAATCTAGGAAAGATTTTAAAAAACTGATGTGTTTTTGTTTGCTCATTTTTTGGTACCAGGAATTGAACTCAGGACCTTGCGCTTGCTGGGCAGACGCTATGCCGCTGAGCTAGATCCCGGGCCTGATGTACTTTGGATGGGATTACATTGTATTTGTAGATCATTTTTTAATAATATGCCCATTTAAATAATACTAATTCTGCTGATTTTTGAACATAAGAGATCTTTTAATCTTCCAGTGCTTTTCTCAATCTCATTTTTCGTTGTTCTGTAAGTGTCACTGTAGAGGTCTTTCACTTCCTTGGTTAGGTTTATTCCTGGTCTTTTAAAAAAGCTGTTGTGAGTGGAATTGTCTTCCAGATGTCAGTGGACTTGTGCTGGTATACCAAGCTATTGATTTATGTATGTTGGTTTTGTGTCCTGCTACTTTGCTGAATCAGAATGCTAATGCATTCTTCATAGAACTAGAAAAAATAGTCCTAAACTTCCTAGGACACCCAACAGGTTCGGAATAGCCAAAACAATCCTCAATTTAAAAAACAAAACACAACACTGGAGGCTGTCACAACATCAACTTTCCAGCTGTCCCAGAGCCATGACATCAAAATCAGCGTGGCTCTGCCGTTACAATCAGACCCACAGAGTAACAGAATAGAGGAGCACAGACGGAAACTCCCACAGTTACCACCAGCTGGAGAAAGATGCCCCGTGTAAAAGTGGTGCTGGAAAGGCAGCTATCCACGCATAGAAGAATGAGACTAGTCATCTCTCAGGAGTCCTGTCTGAAAGCTGAAAATGGATCAAAGACCTGAATGTAAGACCTGCAACTTGGAAACTACTAAAGAAAATTTAGGGGAAATATTTTAGGAGGTAAATACTGCCAACAACTTCCAAAATGGGATGCAAGTAGCTCAGAAAGTTCTTAAGTAGCAAGAACTGAGAAATGGGGTGCATCAGATAAAAAGGCTTCTACCAAGTGAAGGAATCAGTCAGTGGAGCCAAGAGAAGGCAAAGCGTTCTGGGGTGCTCGTCTAGCGGAGGATTAATATGCAGGATATATAAAGAACTAAAAAACTTAACATCAAAAAAGACAATAAAGAAACACATTCAGAGAGGCAAGTGGCAACTAGATTGAGATTCCATCTCACCTGTCGGAATGGCTGTCATCAAAAATATGAAAAACAGTAAATGCTGGCGAGGATGTGGGGCAAAGGGGCTTTCTACACTGTTGGTGGGAATGTAAGTCAGTGCAACCCCTGGGGACCTGACAGTGGAGGGTCCTCAAAAAGCTCAAAATAGAGCTGTCATATGATTCAGCTCTGCTTTTGCTCAGAATCAAAGTTGGCATGCTACGGAGATGCATGTGTGCCCATGTCTTTGGCAGCGCCACTCACAATAGCAAAGCTGGGAATCAGCCTCATGGCCAACAGTGGACAAATGGGTAAAGAAAATGTGCTACATGTATGAAGTAGGGTATTAAAGAAGAATAGAATGAGGCCTTCTGCAGGAAGCTGGAGCCCCCTGTGTCATGTGAAATAAGCCAGATGCAGAAAGGCCAGCATTGGATGGCTTCTCTTATTTGTGGAATCTAGAAAAGGGCCTTGGGTAGGTGACATGGAACTAGAAAGGAGACTGTTACAGAAGAGAATGTGGAGGCAGAGACGAGATCAGAGGATGATCCATTCGGGACTGATTATGCCGCCATGAAAGCCATTGTCCTGTAAAATCAATGACACTGATTATGAGAAAGAAAGAAGAAGAGAAAGTGAGGAAACCTGTGCGCACTCCCCAGTGGGGCCCGTGCTGCTGTGCAGACTTCCACTCATCCTTAGGGCTCTTGTGCCAGCCCCAAGTCCCTCAATCATAAAAAAGAAGAAAACCCTGAGCCGCCATGACTTCCGCCTCTCCTTCTTTTACCTTAGATAAAACCTGAGCCTTTTTCCAGGGAAGAACATTGGCTTAGTTACTTTTTTCTTGTTGCTGGGACCAAATACCCGACATCTGTAATTAGGAAGGAAAGGCTTAGTTAGCTCACAGTTAGTGGAGGTTTCAGTCCATAGTTCGGCAGCTCCAAGGCAGAGTGGCACATGGAAAAGAGCTGTCGTTCATGGTGGTGGAAAACAGCAAAGAGCAAAGGGAGGGGTGGCAGCTGCAGCAGCTAGCAAGCCTCTCTCCCTCCCTTATATTGTATGCAGATTACTCACCCAGGGTGGGTGTATTGTTCACACCTATAATCCCAGCAGCACTTACACCCACAATCCCAGCACTGAATCATGACTTAGTCACAAACTCCAGAAGCCACCCCATGACTTCATGAGGATTTGGGGGGACAACCAGACCCAAACTATAACAAATGTGGTCAGTAAGCATTGTTTCATTTCTGTGATTATGTGCCATTCACCCCACATTCAGAAATTCCCAGATAGGGCTTCCCAGTGTCCAGCAGGCACATGAGGTGCCCAACAGAAGCCAGCTTCTTAGTGTCAGGGTGGCTTAGTGTAGTTTTTGCCAATAGAAGGGACATTCTTGTAAATTAAAACATAGTGGAACAGTGCCATATGCCGCGTGTCTCAGGTAGTGTGAGGACACAGAAGGAGGAGCAGACAGCAGGAGTGTGGAGTGGGAGAACCGCACAGAGCATGGCCCAGCAGGACCCTCACTGGCACTTCGTTCAGCTGCAGAACTGGGTGAGTGATGAGATGCCGTTGGAAGGGCTTCCTGTCCCTGCTGGGAGTCTGGACTTCGTCCCCGGTTGATGGTGAGCTTTCAAAGGGCTGCTCGGAATGAAGCACAGGAAGCATGTTGGTGCTTGGTTCACTTGGATGGCACAGGCAAGACGGCCTGGAAGAGCGCAGACAGAAGACGGCGCGGGGTGCTGAGCCCTACTTTAGTGCAGCAGGGCAGCGGGCTGAGAGAGCCTTCTCCTCTCCTCCCCTCTGTCACATCAGGCAAACTCCCGAGATAGGCTGAGGATGTGGCTACCAGGGATGGGTCGCATTTGAACTTTGCTTGCAGCTTCTGCTTGGTCTGGCTAGAAGCTCCTGCTCTGGGTCCTGGGCAGGTCATGCCCTGGAAATGCAGAGGCTTCCTTCTCGCTGCCCCCACTCACTTGTCAGGCCACTGGTCCCATGCGCCTGGGCGTGGAGGGGCGGCAAGGCCAAAGCACGAAGGCTCCAGTGTGACAGTGTCGTGAAGCAGAGTGGTCACACTGGACTAGGGTCCGGTATGGAATAACTAAAACCGGATCTTGCTGTTTAGGGGTTCTCTCTGTCACAGAAACTGAACCTACATTGGAGGTGATCTTGGGTAGGGGTCAATGATTACAGCGGAGATTTAGGTGAGCCCCACTGTAGGACAGTTAGAGCGGAGTGTAGGTTGGGATGATACAGGACATGACCCAGGTGGCTGGTGGTCATGCGTTTACTGCAAGCTTCTCTTACCGTGAAATGGTGGCCTGTCTTTCTATGTGCCCTTTACCCAAACTTTTCCCCTACACAGGAACAAGGCTGAGACTCTCGTTGGCCTAAATGATACAGTCACTGTTAGGACAGCCCACCCTCACGAGTATGAGCACAGAAGTCCCGGCCCCCACGCCCCCCTTGCTTGGCAGCCGCTCCTCACACGCTCTGCTTCTCTTCGATGCACCTTGGCCTGGTATTACTTTCACTGTCTTTTTCAGCTGGAACCTGAATTTCTCACTCTCTGCTGGGGCCTTGAGCGCTTTGCTCCTTGAAGTGAAGGTGAGGAACCGGGACGTACAGAGGGGAGGGCCGGGGCAGGAAGCTGCTGAAGACCCGCTCTGCCAAGACCACCAAAGGCGGGCACCTAAGAGTGCAGCATGTAAATGAGCCCCTTCCTCACAGGCAGAGGCTGTGACGCTTCCTTTAGTTGCTGGCTGTACTGTGCCTGGCAGGAAGCGGCTTGTGGGCTCCCTGAGCTCCAGAGAGTGGCAGGGTGGACTTTCAGGAGCTACTCACGTGTGGGTGTGCCAGCCGGGGGCAAGGGGCAGCCGGAGCAGAACAGCCCAGTTCTGTGTTTTTGTTACTCACTAATTGTGCATTAAGTAAGTTGGTTAATTAATTGATAAAGGCAAGAGTCAATTCTTCCCAGGGTAAGCTGATTGCCATCATAATTACAGTAATTAGCAAGAAGACTGTGGGCTGAGACAGCTGCTAAGAGGAAGGGGCAGGGTGCTGCACTGGAGGAGGATGAGCTTGAGCAGGGGAACTGCTGCTACAGGGGGGGGCTGGGGGGCTCCACGACGAGGTCGCGCTCCCTGGACACGCAGGTGGTACAAGGCAGGCGCTGCAAGGGTAGGAGGCAGGAAGGACGCTTACAGGTAAAGGGGAGAAAAATACAAAAGGCAGGGAAAGGTCTGGCATAGCGGAGTAGGAGGACACCAGAGTGGACGGGAAGCTGTGGCACCGGCAGCAGTTAGGTCATCTAGCCCCTTACACACTGTGGTGAGGGAGTTGGTTTTATGTTTTGTTTTCCACCTAGGTGAAGAATGATGTCAACAGGTTGTTCTTTTTAAAATCCTAAAATTTTATTTTCAATGGACAAATGATTATTATGCGTATGATGGTGAATAATAAATTATGGAATGACTAAGCCTGGTGCCGGCACCTTTCTGCGTGGAGGACACTTAACGCTGTCACTCTTTGCTCTGGAAATAAGCAGCACATTTTTATCTTCTTGCATCCATGTGTTGTGCCGCTGGATGCCGGAGCTCACGGCTCCTGTCCGTGACTCTGCACTGCTGACTGACCTCTGCCTGGCCTGTCCCCTCTCAGCACTCTGAGACCCCAGCCCCTGGTGACTGACTGCCAGCCACGCTCTGCCTCTGAGTCCAGCTCTCCCAAGTGCGCATGGCACCACACAGGTCTCAGGAGGACTCTCTGCTGAGCTTCTCTCACTGGCCCCTTTGTGCTCGGACAGCCTAAGAGGCAGAAAGGATGGACTCGCCCTTCTGGCTGCCACCTAGCACTTGGAAATTGAGGACTGGAATATTGCACACATGGATGGAGATGTGAATTTGGGGATGCTCCTGCACCAGACTCATTTCACTTAGCGCCATGTCCTCCAGCTTCAGCCGTGTCCTCGGAGAATGAGTTCCCTGGAGTTTGAAGGCTGAAAAGTCTTCTGTTGCACCCATGAACCACGTTTCAGTGATCTGTTCAGCTCCTGACGGGCCCTGAACTCATTCTCACGTCATGGCTTTTGTGAATGGTGTGACAGTGAGCACAAAATTGAGGACACCAGAAGGTATCAGAGGGGTTTTGTTCAGCAGCAATGGGGAAGCCATTCTAAGAGGTCCAACAAACATCCGAGGTGATATGACTTTTAGAAATAGTGTTTTACTCCTGAGCCTGTGGCTTGGTGGTAGCATTTGTGTCGCATTCACAATGCTCGGTTTGATCTGTAGCATTTAAATGCACAAGTAAATAATCTGACTTTTGAAAAAAAAAAATAGTGTTTTGAGTATGGGTAAAAGGAATGTTAGGGGTCGGGGAGGCAGAGAGAGCAACAGGGAAGCGGTGCCAGGGGGCTTTGTAGACACTTAGGAGACTGCAAGAGCCTGCTACAGAAACGTGTGGAGATGCCTGGGAGAGGAAGCCACGAAGAGCCAGAGCTGTGGCTGCTGGGTGGGTGGTGATGCCATTTGTTAATGTTGAATAGGGCAAGAATTTTGGAAGCTTAAACCAAGAGATTCTTTTTGGACAAGTTTAATATAAAATTGCCATTGAATTGTAAGGTCCTTAGGCATTTGGCATACGAGTCTGACCTGTAGAGGAGAGCAAGAGGTTTGGTAAGTATCAGGATATATGGTATTGGTTCTCTAACATTCATTTTGTTAGGCCCCCACGGTGGCGTGCAGCTTTAATCCCAGCATGCTCGAGGGCTGAGGCGGGAGGACCTTAAACTCCAGCCAGGGCAGGCAGTTTAGCAGCATAGCAAGACCATCTCTAAAAGAATAAATAAGGGCTAGGGCTGGGCTTAGTTATGAGGCCCTGGCTTTCAATCCCCAGTATAGATAAAACATTCACTTTATTTATTAAATATTGCAAACAAACTCAAAGTACAGAAAATTATTTCACAGTCCGTGTTTATCAATGTACCTACCATTTAGACCTAACCAACATGGATACATTGCTTTGGCGTGACAAAGAAATTTAAGAAATAGTACAGTGCTGTGCAGTTAAGGGAGCGGACCCTCCTAGGGACCTGGGAGGCAGGGCCTGCAGGCGTCTGGCTCTCGGCCACCCCAGCTCCACCTCTTCTGCCTGGAGACTGGTCCTGGGGGGCAGGCCCGAAGCCTCAGATTGGTCAGCGTCTTGCCAGAGAGAAGCAGCGCAGGGCTTTCCTGGAAGAGGAGAGCCTCGAGGCAGCGCCACAGAGCTGCAGGATGAGAACCAGATCCGAGGTCAGCGCATCTGTCAGGAGCTCACGGTCTGCAAGAGACTCACATCTATAGAACTATACCTAGTGTCCTGTTCCAGGATTCCAGAACACCGAGGGGCAGCCACGCAGGGGAGCGAGGTCCTTTTTCCTTCTCGGTTGTGAGACCTTGAAGAGGCCAGAGCAGGAAGATCACAAAGGGTTTCTCCTGCTGGCTTTGTTCCGTTTGATAGCACTAAAGTGCTTGCTGGGTCACTACTGAATTATGAGTAGAGACCTGCAAGCCTCCCACTGATTCCTTGAAGCCCCAGTGAGCAGGCCAGGAAAGACGCCAGGACAGGAAAGGATTGTAACTCACCAGAGCAAAGCAGAGCAAGGAGGAAGACCAGAAGACAGACATGCAGCGATCTAAGCAAATACACAGTCCTCAGGGGATTCAAGACTGGCACAAGAAGACTTGCTAGCAAGAAAAATTATTTTTAAAAAATAAATAGCAGAGGAATTGAAGCAAAGTCTTTGTTAGTATGAATAGTGCACACACAAACAAAACTGGAGTTCTGTAAGATGAGAAGGAAAACCATCTCAAGCTGCAGGGAGGATGTGCCAGGGAGATTTTCCTGGAGGAGCTGGGGTCTAAGCTGGGTTTAGAGGAAGGCTTTGGCGCTTAATGCGTGAGTACAAGGGAAGAGCCGGAAGCGTTTTCCAGCATTAAGGACTGGAGAAGTTGACCAGTGGTTGTATTGAAGCTAGAATAAGAACAGGACTGACAGCAGGGACTTTCTAGCTTGGAAACTAAAAGGAAGCCAGCAGATTATAAGTATGGAAGACACAGCAAAGGCTGTGCTAGAAAGGTCGAGCTAGAAACAGCAGAAGGGGCCAGAGCCAGGTAATTGTTGATGAAATTGTTGAAATATGTCAGGGTGAAATAGGGTGTAGGCACGATAATGGTACCCTGATATCCACCTGCTCCTCGGTCCCCAGAACCTGTAAATATGCTAACACCATGTGGTAGAAGGCGCTTTCAGGTATGACTCAGCACGCTGCGATGGAGGCCCTCTCCTGGATTACTCAGGTAGCCCCAACTCAGCACAGTTTCCTGCAGTAGAAACATGGGTCTTCTTTCACCTAGTCTAGACTTGCCTTGCTCATGCACGGCATCCTTTGAAAGTGTGGTGGGCACATCTCCTGGGCCATGAGCTCGACTGTGCGAGACCTCTGGGAACTGGGGACAGGCCTTGGCTGACAGTCGACAGGAACAGCAAAAAAAGGTAGAACCGAATTCTCAGTTACCTAAATGAGCAAGGCTATGGGTCTTCCCTTAGAGCTTCCAGGGAGGAACTCAGCTGTACTGCCACCTTGCCTTATGACCTACAGAACCATACAATAATAAATGTGTTTTTTTTCCTTTTTTTTTTT
>NW_004524633.1:4686486-4702139 GCF_000260255.1 Octodon degus
AGAGAGAGAGAGAGAGAGAGAGAGAGAGAGCACCCAGGGGTGAACAACTAGCAGTCAATTGTATTCGAGAGGTGGAGAAGGTCATGGCTCATAAATTGGAAGGACCTTTTTGGATTTCTGACCCACAGAATTGTAAGTTAAAGCATTATGTCTTAAAAACTTTGTATTAATTTATTATAGAAAGAATAGAAAACTCATAAAACTTTAATAGGGACAAAAAAAGAGATTTTTGGGGGGGTAATAGAATGGTTTACAGTATTTATTACCTACATACCCAGGCTAAGAAATTTCTCAATAAAATTTTTTTAAAAATAGCAAATTAGGGGTGAGGAAATGGCTCAATGGAATAAGTGCGTCCCTGGCAAGCGCAAGGGCCTGAGTTCAATCCCCGGTTCTGCAAAAAAAAAAAAAAAAAAAAGGCAAATTAGAACACTCTAGCTAGTGGTTTGGAAACAATAACTATAAATGGATCTTGCAGTGTTTATAGTGAACACTAAGTGGGCAATTGTGCATTCTTGGGGGATACATAATTGATAACAAGAATTAAAAAATAAATGGACAGGAGGAAAGGAAAACTCCTAAGAATCTGGAAATAAACATAATTCTTTCAGCACAGCCTACGACTGGAGAATTTTAGTGAAGGCTTCCCAGAATTCTTTTCCTAATAGCTTGAGGAAGGACCCTTTGGTGAGGGAAGTGTAGAAGTCCGCCGCGTCTGCAGGTGCCTAAGCACAGCACGTGTGGGTGGGAGACGCAGCTCGCATCTTGTTCTCATGTAAGGCAGTGTCGGTTTGATTTTAGGCCGTGGAAATATAAAGTGGCTAATAGTGGACTACAAAGGCGCAATAGCATTTCCAAATTAAAATGAGGAAAAATAAATGTGAATTAAGTCAAATCAGTAAAACAGTAGGACGGGGTCACCACAGAGCAAACATTTCCTTTTGCTTTAGCTTCATGGTTGATAACTGTAAAGGTGACTATAGACTAAAATACATAGGATTTACGACTCAATGTTAATGAATGGGTCTCATTAAAGCCCAGGGGTTGTAAAATTGTGTTCTATGTCCCCCCGCATCATCCTGTCATTTTTGAGAAATAGTCAAAATGAAATGTTAGATCTCAGCAAAGGCCGTCCAGTTTGGGTAACTCTGAAATGCCACAGGGAAGCCCATGGAATCTCTTCACACAGAGGATAAGGATCCCAGGAGGCGCCTGTAGGGGTGCCAGAGGCCCCCCGCCCCCCGCTACTGGCAGCCTTTCCTAGCTGCACACAGTGTTCTTTGTCTCTGGACTGTGAAACATCAGGACATGCAGGAAGACTTGTTTCAGTAGAGCTCTGGCAGCCAACGCAGGGAACCCTTTTTCCTCCCTCGGTGTCCTGGCTGCATGGACACCTCAGCTGGTGGTAGGACTTGGGGGCCCCAGGAGAGAAGCTGGCCAGTGCAGCGCGGAGCTTCGGGGAGCGGGCCCCTCAGCAGCCTGCTTAGTGTTGTCGGGACTGAGAATGAGCATCTGCCTTTCCCAACCCTGTCCTGGGCCAGCTGCTGCATGGCTCACAGTACACAATCTCTCTCTCTCTCTCTCTCTCTCTCTCTCTCTCTCTCTCTCTCTGTCTTTTTCTCTGTCTCTCTCTGTCTCTCTCTGTTAGGACATGATCTACAGGGTCTCACTATGTAGATTGGACTTGTAATGATCCTCCTGTGTTCAGCCTTAAGTGCTGGGATTACAGGCTTGTGCCACCACGCCCAGTCTCAGTTGCACCCTGGGGGCAGGGCCATCACGGCATGCCGGGGATCGAACCCCAGTCCCTGTGTCTGCCTACGCAGGTGCTTTAATCCTGCTGAGCTGTCTGGCTGGCCCTGTCTGGCTCCTTCTTGGTCAAGCCTTTGTCATTATGCGTGGCTTATTATGACTTCCTTTCCCTACAACTTTGGCCTATTTATGGAAGAACAACAAAAATCCAAAGTTCAAATGTCAAAATACTAAATATTGATACTTTCTAAGAGCACAAGGTAATGCTTTAAATAAGCATTTCAGATTCGCATATACCCACCGCACCCTTTTAGTACGCATGCCTGTCTACCTGTCCACTGCCTTTGATCACTAAGATGTGAATTTTATACAGAGCATCAGTAGATTAATGCATTGTGAAGGTTAATCAAATGCGAATTAAATCTAGTTCCTCGTGTGACAATCAGATTGTATGAGAAGAATACTTGTGAGTTCAACCCCCAGTACAGAAAAAAAAAAAAAGTCCTGTTCAGATAAACAAACTAAGGGCGGGAAGTGTGATCTGAGCGTGGCCCTCATGTGCGGACCGTCTGTGGCCTCCTGTTCCTGCTTAGCCTCTATGACTGGCTGTCTTGGTTCCTAGATGAGGGATTATTTATGCCAACAGACCAGCATAAATGGACGAAAAAGAAGTTATGGTACTGGCTGAGATAATGGCCTCACACATCATAGGAAAGAGTGTCTCTGCTGTGTAATGGGAAGAGGAGACACAGGTGTCTCAGCTCATGGCAGCTGAAGCACTGTCTGTTTTTATGCCTCTACTCCCTGGCCTGTGTGCTTGCCCATTTGACACTATCGAACCCTGTGCTGTCTACCGGCTGGGCCTTCTGCCCAGTGAATAGTCCCCTCCTTGCTGTGGTTTACACTGAGATGTCTCTTGGGAGGACTTGCGTGCTCATAGGAGGGCTTTGGAAGGCGATGGGCCCACGCGGACCACACAGATGACCTCCACTCAGGAGGCGGGGTCTGACTGGGAGAGGCGGGGCTGGGGGCGGGGCCCGGCGGCTTTGTCTCCCTCCCTTGCTCCTTGTTTCTCTGCACTTCTTGGCTGCAGGGATGCGAGCAGCCTCACTCCTCTGTGGCCTCTGCCTTGCTCTTTTCTTTCTCAGTGCCACACAACTGCATCCATAGGAGAAAATAATCCTCTCTCTTCTTGAAGTTGCCAGGCCAGGTGCTGTATCTCAGTGACCAAGAAAGTGGATACACAAGTCGAGGCTGTCCCCTCCATACTGGCCCCTCAGCGCACATTAATTAAGAGCTCCTTCTATGCCTCTGTAGGCTGGCCTGGGGTGTGAGTCAGTCTACTCTTTGCTTACTGCTTCTCCACTGCACTTGCTTTGCTGGGGAATGAGCCCTTGGCTGACAGTGACATTATACTGGGTTACAGTGAGGTCATTGTCCTGGGTCCTTGGATAGTGGGCTGGCCGGTACCCTGCAGGTAGGGAAAGCAAGCCCCAAGCATGAGCGCACGTCAGTTCTGGCTAGATCGAACGTGGCCTTTTCCTGGGTGAAAGAATCCTGTGCCATCAAATGACCATCCCCTGAGAGATGGTGTCTACACGGCTTTGTGCTGGTGGCAGTCACAGCAGTTACAGGACTAGCTTTGAATAGATGCAGCCCACTGTGGCATCGTGGCTGCAAGGCCACTGTCCAGGCATCAGGTGGCCAAGAACAGAAACCGACTGATATGTACTGGGCAGGTCACCTTCTGACTCCCCTCCATCCGCGGTGTGAGCATGCGATACAGTGATTCCTGCATGCTGTTCCCTCCCCAGCGGGCTCATCTGCGTGCTTCTCACCCCAGAGTTTTCATCGCATGCTTCCAGCGTGGCTCAATCTGAGGCCTCACCAGTGAGTCATTAGTCGATGACGTGGGTTGTGTCTAGACGTCCCCCCAAGCTTCATGTGCTCAAAAGGCTGTTTTCTGAGGTGGCTGAATTTGGTGTGTGATTGATTTGTAGTGCGATGCTGGGATTAACGTGGGTGGTTGCTGAACCAGCCCACGGAGCGGCACTGCTCTAATCCAGTGAACTGGATATGCTATAAGGGACAGGAAGAGGCTGGTCCCCCTTCTGCGCTTTTTGCTTTCAGTGTCTTCTGCTAGCGTGGCCTCTTCATGCCTGTGACTGGCCGTGAGCCGCTCTGCCTTGTAGCCTGCTGATCATGGACTGAAACTACCACATGCTGTGAGCTAAGTAGGCCTCCCCTCCTCCCCTCCTTTCTCCTTGGCTGGCAGGCATTTTGTCTCGGCAGTGAGACAAAAGCGAGCAGGACGGCCCGGGTCCCACAGCTGCGGGCCGCCCCTTCTCTTCTCACCATAGTGAGGGCTCCCCCGCGATGCCTTAGCCACCCCTGTTTAGCTTCTGCCCAAACACTGCATCAGTCCATCTGTGAGCCAGCTGGGCTTGGCCTTCCTCCTCCACCACGGGTCACAGGAGACTTCCATGAGTTCATAAGCATGAAACAAGGGGGCACAGAAGGCAGCAGCCACAGCTGGCAGCGGCTTGGAGCATATGCCATTCGGCTTTCTCAGGCACTCCGGACTGAGTTAAGTGGGATCCCGGGTGTATCCTGTCCACTTTATGGTGGATTGCCGCCAGACTAGTCACGCCTGATGGAGTCTATTAGAAGCACCATATGCTGGTAAATATTTAATACTTGCTCTAAGCATTCCTGCCCTTGCAGATAACTTGGCGGTCTAAGTGCCTGCCTGGCAAATGCAGGGCCCTGGGTATGATCCCTGGTACCACATGCTGTGCTGGCCTGGAACCCTGGGTGCCTCGTGTGGGCCACCAAAGCCAGGTGTGGAGGTGCACACCTGTGATCCCAGTACTGGGGAGGCTGAGGCAGGAGACTCACTATGAGTCTGAGCTGCACAGTGAGACCCTGTACCAAATAAATAAATAAATAAATAAAGATAAAAAAAAAAGAATTCCTGCCCTCCTTTGAGTTCTACAGTGTAAACATTTCCACCATGGGTGAGTCCAAGGGCCAAAACACAGTCACAGGATATAGACATGGAAAGAGACATTCTGGTAGAACCTCTGTGTACACTCTCACTGTGTTCAGCTTCTGATGATCAGCTCTGGCACGTGGTCACTTGGTGACCATTTCTCGTGGGCCCAGTGGCACCAAGAATTGCTTATCATCAACAGTTGATAGTGGTGTGCTGCCGCGGCGGCGGCGGTGGCGGCGGCTTGGCTCTGAAACCTTGAAAATAGGCACTGTGGACAACATTTTGACACCGCAGAGGACCTAGTATGGGTCTGAGTAACAGTGGTGGATCTTACGCAGTCCTGCCTTGCGTCGGGCACCACGTACAGTGAATGTTTCTTTGCATTATCGGACAGACAGACCTTTGCAGTATTTTCCAACCTATCATATGCTGCCTTTCATATTCAAAGATGCCAAAATGCTGATGCTTTTTCACTGCTGATGATATAGGAGGATATAATTCCCTACCTGCTAGATGTCAGATTGCTGAGTTCCTGTCCCCGAAGAGTGAAAAAGGAACTCCAAGGACAAAGCAGGTTACAGGTAGGAAAGGTTTGTCAAGAGAAACTCTGGAGAGACAGGAGGAGCCCTGAGTGGGACGGCACTGAGGCTGTTCACTGGGGGTAATTCATACAACAAACTCACCATGCAGGTGCAACATGGGGCAAGCCTGTGGGATTACAAGCTTAGCCTACGTTGATTCAGCAGGAAAATGAGTCCCATAGCAAGGTACATGACAAGAGCAAAGACACTGTCCGAAGGCAGGGGAGCGTGGGTGCGGGACTTCTGGCCCACCTACACCTGTTGTCTGGCCCACACCCGCGCCTGTTGTCTGGCCCACCTGCACTGTTGTCGGGCCCCCACCTGTGCCTGTTGTCTGGCCCACACCCACACCTGTTGTCTGGCCCCCACCTGCACCTGTTGTCTGGCCCCACCTGTGCCTGTTGTTAGGCCCCACCCGCGCCTGTTGCCGGGCCCCACCTGCGCCTGTTGTCTGGCCCCACCCGCACCTGTTGTCTGGCCCCACCTGCGCCTATTGTCTGGCCCACCTGTGCCTGTTGTTAGGCCCCACCCGCGCCTGTTGTCGGGCCCCACCCGCGCCTGTTGTCGGGCCCCACCCGCGCCTGTTGTCGGGCCCCACCCCCGCCTGTTGTAGGGCCCCACCTGCGCCTGTTGTCTGGCCCACCTGCGCCTGTTGTCTGGCCCCCACCTGCGCCTGTTGTCTGGCTGCACTCACTGGCCGCCGTGGTGCTAGATACAGAACCTCAAGCCGCCGCTCACCGTGCAGGCCTGGCCATTGCAGCTGTACCCTGAAGCCGGGTTCTCTGCACATTTGCCTCCAGCCACAGCTCTCTGTCTCCGTTTCAGGGCTGACATCCTGAGAGCCCACTGCCTTTCTGATAGTATATTAATTTTTATTTGATTTAGTTGCCTAGGAGACCATCAGTAACTTATCCTTTACCTCGGAGTAGATATTCCGGGAGGCCTACAACTCCTGCCTGTATGGCAGTCTCTCTGAACTTTTGTCTTCCTTTGGAACACATTTAATTTTCCAGAGGATCCAGGGTCTTGCGGCTTCTCGCTCATTACACACAATTAGCACGACAGCCTCAATATCCTGGACCAGTGTGATGGTCTGCAGAATTCCGGGCGATCCAAGGCTTGTCTGACAGCAAGACAGTGAACATCAGCGCTAGCCCCAGGGGAAGACTGAGTGTCCGCTCTCATCTGCCCGCGTGAACGGGCACTTATTTTGATTCCTCCTCCTGATAAGAATGAAAAAGAAAACATTTATTTGTTCAGTGGCGACATGCCGGGCAGTGAAGACTGCTTTACTCTCTAACAAACCCATCGCGTGCGGTTCATCGGCCACAAGAGGCCTGATGCTCAGTGGCTGCTCGATGGTATGGCCCACCGCAGTCTTCTACAACAGCTCCCCTCACTTTGGCCCAGACGTGTCCAGCGGATCCTACCGGGGACCTCCGCTCATTACTGTCCCCTTCCGTGTTTCCATAGGCTTAGGAGCATGGATCCTTACAACTGTCTCGAGGGCTCAGTACCATCACCTGCTGGACAGGGCGTAGCTGAGGGGTGATCGGCTGTTACAGATGGCCTGGGGTAGAGCGAGCTGTGCTCTTTAGGTTTGCTGCATATGACTGTGTCTACAAAGCGACCCCTTTGCCGCCTGTCTACTGACCTTGCTCCTGAGCACAGAATGTCCTGAGAGTCAGTCCCATCAATTCGGGGTGTCAGAACTTACTAACTCACTCTAAGCAAGCCAGAGATTAGGGCAATTCTGTCCACCTTCCTTCTGATGGGCTTGTGCTGCCACTTGGTCTCCGCTATGGTCGGATCTGGTCATCGCAATCCCTGTTATGTCTGATCTACCATTATATCCGGGCTTTGGGGCGATACAGATGTTCTCCTAACCTTGCTGCACAGTTAGGGGGAGTGTCTTTGGGTCTCCTTAGGACGTGCAGATGCAGTGTTTCCTATTTGGTAGAATGGACCCCTTTCCTGTGTTTATGCTTCATGGAGTCTTTTACTTTTGTCCTCCATCATTTTCTGCCGCTATTCTGGTGTCTCTGTGTGTCAGCCTTTTCCTTTTTCCAGCTTTCAAGCACCGTTCAGTAGCCCATCACAACTGTCACTTGTTAAGTCCTGTTCCACTGGAAATTCTCGCTGTGTTGCAAAACTTTCCCTAATGCAACTTTAGATCAATTTCCACCTTGGTCTCTCCCCTTGGCATCCACTCTCCATTCCCCATGGTAACTTGTTATCTGGAGCCTGAGGCTTTGTAGGCCTTTGTCTTAGCTGGCCCAGCACTTCAGAGTGAGGTTATGCTGATGTGTGATTCTAGTCACAAGCTAAAGGAGGAAGGAGGGCAAATCTTAAGGATCAAAAATGATGCAAGCCTTGTGTTTTTGAGGCTTCTGTGTAAGTTTAAGAGGAGAGGGAGAGAGGGAGGGAGGAAGGAAGAGAGAGAGAGACAGAGAGAGAGGAGGAGAGAGACAGGGACAAAGACTGGGAGGGAGGGAGTGAAAGAGGGAGGGAGAGAGAGAGACAGAGAGACAGAGACAGACAGAAGGGGGAGAGAGAGACAGAGAGAGACAGAGACAGACAGAAGGGGGAGAGAGAGACAGAGACAGAGAATGGGAGGGAGGGAGGGAGAGAGGGAGAGAAAGAGGGAGGGAGAGAAAGACAGAGACAGACAGACAGACAGACACAGAAACAGAGACAGACAGGGAGGGGAAGAGAGAGACAGAGACAGAGAAAGACTGAGAGGGAGGGAGGGAGAGAGGGAGAGAAAGAGGAAGGGAGAGACAGACAGAGACAGAGACAGACACAGGGACAGACGGGGGGAGAGACAGACAGAGACAGAGAAAGACTGAGAGGGACAGAGAGAGAGAGAGAGAGAGAGACAGACAGACAGACAGACAGACAGACAGACAGAGAATATCTCACCTTTCATGAAGGGAGAACTGGCCACTTAGCACCTTGGATTCCTGATTCCAGGACAGCTATGTGCAAACATATCCCATCCAAGTGTCAGCCCTACTCCTGCCCTATAGACCAAGGCAGGCATCTCAGAAACTCTGCCAATAATTAAGACCTGTCCTGCTCTTCCACTGTGTCTGCTGCAGGACTGGCTGTTTTCTTTAAATGCTTCCAGAGTAGCCCTCTCACCCTCACCCTTCATGTTAATTTGTTCAGTAATAACAGAGCCTGCTGGTCTTTACTTTTGCTCCTCACTCACTGGAGCTTAGCAACAGCGACCGAGTCCTCAGCTCCTTTAGTCGCTGTTTCTTCGTGCCTCCCGAATACCTAGGCTGCTGTTCCAGGTGTTACGTCTTTGGTGGCCCGCAGTGAAAGGCAGCAAGATCTCTGGCTTTGCAAGGACTGTCATGGGGGGAGGCGGGTGAGCTCTCACTGTGAAAGCCACTGGACAGTGACGGAGCTTCGTGCTCTCCATCTTCCAAGTCTGCTTCTGAGGAGCGCTGCTGGTGTCAGTCATCCCAGACAGATAAGGATCCGGGCTTAGAGAACTGGTGGGCAGCGTGCTTTAAGGAAAAGGAGGTGAAGGACGCAGTGGGGACAGGGAACTGCCCGGCGAAAGCGTGCTCTCTGTACATGTCATCTTCAGTCTGACCCCACAGGACACTGCCAGAGAAGCTCCACAGCACAGTGGCCCCACCTCAGGCCAGAGGGGCTGGCTTGCACATCTCCGTCCAGCGAGTTATTAACTGAGTCAGCCCTGGTGGGAGAATGGGAGGGGTGAGGCCGCTCAGCTCTGGGGCAAGGGTGCAGGCCACTTCTCTGGAATAGAGTTGAGTGGTTAACTGCTGTCTCTGTCACTCACAGAGAGTAGGAAATGCCTCAGCCATTCGCGGGGAGCTGGGTGGACACAGCACCACTCACCACAACTGCACAGAGCTGTTCTGCACTCGATTGTCAGCAGACTGAAAGCGGGATTCTGTCTCCTGGTTGAGAATTATGTTCTTCTGAACTGTTCAGAAAGCTTTTCTGAAAGTCACTTTCTCATCTGGGACAAAATGCCTGACACACACAACTTTGAAGAGGAGAGGTTTATTTTGGGTCATGTTTCAGTGCATAGCCTGCTGACTCCAAGGCAGGATGGCATGGCCAAGGGCAGAGGAGGAAAGCTACTCACGGTTTCAAGGGTGGGATGTAGACAGTGGAGGGAGAGACCAGGAAATGGGAGGCGTACCCCACCAGGTCGTGCCCCAGCAACCTTCCCGCGCCCCACCAGGTCGTGCCCCAGTGACCTTCCCATGCCCCACCAGGTCATGCCCCAGTGACCTTCCTGCACCCCACCAGGCCATGCCCCAGTGATCTTCCTGCACCCTACCAGATTGTGCCCCCAGTGACCTTTCTGCACCCTGCCAGGTTGTGCTCCCAGTGACCTTTCTGCACGCTGCCAGTTCGTGCCCTAACAACCTTCCCTTCCCGTCAGTTCCCACTTCCTAACATCACATCCAGGCACAGTGCCCCCATTATTTAATAACCGTTCAGAAGCCCCCCCCATAAGTGCATGAGGCTTTAGGGCACATCTACATATAAAATATAACCTTCTGCCCCTGCCCACCAAAAGGCTTGCTAATTACATTTAGTCCATCTATAAGAGTAGCAAAAATCCTAGTAGTTGCAGCATTTTTGAAAAGTCCAAGTCCAAAGTCTCCTCTAGTGTTCAAAGCAAACTCTTCACTGTAAGCCCTTGTAAAAAATAAAAAAGCAACTTAAACGCTGAGTGCATGCAATGCCGTGAGGAAACATTGCCTTTCCACGGGGGAGATAGGGGACTGGAGAGTAGTCACACCAAGCCCAGACGCAAACCCGGCAGGGCCAACCCTGAATACTGTAGCTTGCATTCCAGCATCTCCATTCCAGTAACCAGATGTGGGCTCCGAATGGCTTTGGTGCCCCAGCTTCCATGGCAACTCCTGGCAGCCCCACAGTTTCTTTGGGGTAGGCTCCGCTAACAGCTTACAGCTTTGTGCAGCAGACATTCTGCGTGTGTGGCTTCTGCAGCCGCCGGGCCCCTGGGCTTCTAGCTTTATGCTTGCAGCTTCACGCACTGCCCTACAGGGGCGGGCTCCCAGGCTTTCTTTTGAAATCTGGGGGTGGGGGGAGAACCTCCCTGACCACAAGACTCATATATTCTGCATGCTTATAAAAGCAGCACACCACACGCATGACAGTACGTCTGCTGAGAAGCCCCTCCGCCCCATGGCTCCGGAGCCCTCCGAGAGCCCGGCTGGCTCAGCACTGTGAAGTAAGTCCCAGCACACCAGTTCCTGAGGGAGCCGCTCTTCAGCGTGGCGCCCCAGGGCTCTCCTCCAGTGCAGGCTGTATGGCCTCGCCGCCCCCCCCCCCCCCCCCGCGATGGCGGGGTATTACAGCATCCTCACACGTACTCAAAGCACCTTTTCTATTGTCTTAAGCAAAATACTTAGATTCCTTTTGATGCTGCTCTTTTTAGTAATCAAGTAATCAAGAGTAATCTCCTTAGCCAAAGCTTTGCAGGCCCTTCTTTTCTGGGACAACTAAATTTTTTTTTTAAATCAGGTATTGAGCTCAGGATCTTGCTCTTGCTAAGCAAGCACTTAGGCCGCTGAGCTGTCTCCTTGGTGAGAACTGAAAATTTAAAGCCAGCAGGCTGCAGTGTAGATCTTAGAGCACGATGGACTTTCTACAGCTAGTGCAGTTATTCTACCACAGTCTCTTGGCCGAGCAAAATGCGGACGAATTTTCCACCAGAGCGTAGCATCCGATCCTGAGCCCATCTGCCGGTACAGCCCTTCTCCCCAGCGGACAGCTCCTGAGACTGGCCCTTACCAGCTGCCACCTTACCTGCGTTCTGATCGAAGCTCTGACAAGACTCTCCCGTAAGTTTTAGCTTACAGGATTCCAGGGATTTTCTAGCCAGCGTCTCCAGGCCTTTCTAAGCTCCTCCCCGAGCCAGTTTTAAAGGCATCTGAGCCCCAATGGCACATTCACAGCAACAGCCCACTTAGGTGGCACCTGAGTGGTCTCAGTCACCTTTCTTATGGCTGGGACAAAATGATGCCCACAACTTAAAGGAAGAGAGATTTATTTTAGATAACAGTTCTGAATTTTCAGAACTTGCATGGTGGCCTGGCAGAGAGGAAAGCAGCTCTTGTTGGCCACTTAGGCTCATACTTGCCTCCTTCCTTTCTATCTTTATTCTACAGTTTGGCTGGAGTGAGTGAAAATCTGCTGTCAGATGCATCGTCCCATTTTGAATAGCATGGGTGCAAGAAAAATGCTTTGCCATTTTTTTTTTCTATGTGCAAGTAAAAAACATTTTTAAATGTATTTAGTACAGGGTCTGCAGGGTCTCACTATACAGATCAGACTTGTAGTGATCCTCCTGTTTTCAGCCTCCCAAGCCCTGGGATTACATGTGTGCCACCACGCCCAGTCTCAATCACTGGCTCAGTGTGCCCTGGGGGTGGGGGGGCTGGCACAGCAGGCCAGGGACCCTGTGTCTGCCTAAGCAGGTGCTTTAATCCGCTGAGCTATCTGGCTGGCCCTTTATGTATTTAATACAGGGTTTACAGGGTCTCACTACACAGATCAAACTCGTAGTGATCCTCCAGTTTTCAGCCTCCCAAGGGCTGGGATTACAGGCACACACCACCACGCCCAGTCTCAATCGCCATCTCAGTGTGCCCCGGGGGTGAGACTGGCATAGCATGCCCGGGACTGAATCTGGTTCCCATCATTTCTGGAAAGGGGACAGTAAGAAAGGAGAGAGGAAAAGGGTGATCCAGAAGTGGTGCAGGGTGGTAGAGGACGAGGTTAGAAGTCTCCCGAGTGAGTTGATGTTAGCAGTTTATAATGAGGATCATCTTGCTCCTTTTTATTCCCCTGAAGTCTGAGCATGCTACTGCAGGAGTAGTCTGTGTCACTCGAAACATGGTGACACACGCTGAAGTGTTGTGAAAACTGTGGAAATAACCCTATGTAGATATTAGGTACTACAGCTGCTTTAACTGAACTTCTGCGAAGGGTCAGCTCGAGTTATTTTCACCTTCGTCCCACTTCCTGCATACATAAACCCCTCACTCCAGCCGAGGTTCTTCTTCCCGTTTGCAGCAGAATGGCCCTTTCATTCTGCTTCCTCGTTAGGGAAATCCCCCCGCCCCCAGCTGATCTTGGCTTGGCCTGAAGCCACTCACCAGGAGGAAACAGACGCTGACACTCAAAGGACAGAGGGCCGGATTCTCTGTGGGAAGAGTGCTGGCAGACACTTGTGGGCTCCGCCCTGTCAGTTAAATTTTCCTTCCAAAGAATTATCCTTCAATAAGACAAAGTTCTCAAAGTAAGGATTCCAGGCTAGCATCTTAGAATCTCTAGAAAAGTTGTTAAAGATTTAAAAATGTTGGTACCACCCCATGCCTAAGATGTGGACTCAGGGCTGGGGAGGTAGCTGAGTGATCAAGCACCTGCAAGAACCCAGATTTGATCTCTGGTACCACAGGTTGTGCTGGCCCTGAAACTGGGTGTGGTGGTGCGTGCCTATAATCCCAGCACGGGGGAGGCTGAGACAGGAGGATCACTACAAGTCTGAACTGCTTAGCAAGACCCTGTAACAAATAAATAAATTTAAAAGTTTTTTAAAAGAAGATATAGAGGCATCCTAAGTGTGTATCAATACATGAATGTATAAAAAATGTGGCACATATACACAGTGCAGTATTATTCAATGATAAGGCAAATTGAAATCCTGTCATTTGCAGCAAAATGGATCAAAGTATTAGAGGACAGTATTTTAAATAAGCTAGGTGTGTTGTCTCACCTCTGGAAGCTGAATCAATCATGAAAGTAGGAATAGATTAGTGAAAGTAGAATAGTGATTACTGGTTGCCAGAGCTACTAGGGACTGGGAAGGGGTTCTGGGGATAGAGACAGTAGAAAAAGGGTGCTCGATGCGATCAGTGTGCTCTGTGACTGCATATGGGCGTGTCTGTGGATGACTGACATGGAGGTCAGCAAACTGAGGGGAGGAGGCCCATCCAGGTTGTAGGTGTCAGCAACCAATAGGCTTGTAGCCTGGATGGAATAAAAAGGGAAAGAAGGGCAAGTCTCCATTTTGAGGAGCTGCAGTCTCCCTGAGGGCCTTGCCTTTTGCTGCGGTCTCCTTTGGACATTGTTCTCCAGGTCTCTAGTTCCTTCAGCCTTCCACCGCAGTCTTCCACGGATGGCCCTCTGGTGAGCTTCCAGGCCTTGGACCTCGGCCTGGAGCTGCACTTTGATCTCTCTTTTTTACAGCTTCTTTCTGGTCATCGAGACACAACACCTGAGACCAACAGTTTGAAGGAGGAGCGGTTCCTTCGGGCTCACAGGTTTTTTCGGTCCACAGTGGGCTGATCCCACATGGAAACAGCTCAGTGGAAGGGCGTGAGGGAGGAAAGTAGCTCATGTCCTGGCGGGCAGGAAGCGGAGTGAGAGAGGCGAGGAGGGGCACAGGAGAAGGAGCTGGCCCAGGTCACGCCCTCCCAAGGCCTCTGTTACCAGGCCCCGCCGTGAACTCCTCAGGGTATCCATCCAGTGATGAGCAAGGGGCCCGCATGAGGCAGCGGCCTTCCAAAGGTCCTCTGAACGCTTGAGGCTTTGGGGGGATGCTCCAGGCCTACGTGATAATAGCTGCTCCATCATCCATGTCTTAATAAGCTGTCCAGGTGAATCTGCCAACGCCTGATTGCGGGAACCTTTGTTAAGTGGGGTGTCCTACCAGCTGCCTTCCATACCATCCTGGTGGCCTCGAGGAGACGCCCCAATTTAGCACACCAGGCCAAGTGAAACCATAACACAGTTGGAACACTTCAACTCACTTCGTTATGGCTTATTCATGATAAACAGGAAATCCCTTTCCAGAGCATCGTATAATTAGCTGCCATGATTCATAACCTATGGAAGTAGCTATTGGGTCGGGAGGGCCATACTTCTAGTCAGACAAACTCGACTTTGATTCCACTTTGTCACTTAATCATGCTGATATTAAGTCTCTGCATCTGTGAAATGACAATAATGACAAACCTACTTCTTAAGACTCTCACGAATGTGAAGTGAGACCCTAAAAATAAAGCTCTCCGCAGAGAGCCTGACTCAGAAGCTGCCCTTTAAATGGCAGAAAACTGCTCCTGGGTTGTCGTCCGCGGTCAGCGCACCCATCTGCAGCGGGCTAGTGAGCCCTCCTGGGCACCTTCACGGGGCACAGGGCACTTTTTACCCTTGAAGCCCAGCAGCAGCCCTCCGAACGTCTTGGGCCCATGGCCGAGAGATGGAGGACTCCTCTCCTTCACCTCTCATTCCCGTCACCCAGATTCCAGTTTGCCGCCTCCAGGCCTTCTTCTTCCGCCTGGTTATTGATGTTGGACACATCTGACCGCTCTACGAGGCCCTGCAGCAAGGGCAGGAAGGCAGCCGTGCTTGGTGCAGGCTCATGTTTACAGTTCTCTGCACAGAGCAAACTAAAGTTGTGCTGTCCTCGAACAGGTGGAGTAAGATCCCACGACGCCCAGCATTACCTGACGGGGCCTTGGCATGCATGGTCAGATGCAGAAGCTGAGAGGGGGATTTTCCCAGGTCCTCCAGGCCAGTGTAATCGCCAGGCTCTTGGTAAGAGGGGGACCAGAGAGTGAGAGACATCAGTGTGACAAGGACGCAGAATCGAGAAGGACGCAGGGGCTGGAAGGGGGAGGGCCAGTGGCTCCCAGGAGCTGGAAAAAGGCGAGCGATGAATCCCGGCCTGAAGCTTCCAGGACGGACCCAGCCCTTTCGGCTTTCTTACGTTAAGACTGAAAGGTAACACACTGTGTCTCTGGTGATTTATTATTGCAGTACTGGAAAACTAATATCTTTCCTGTCTTTGTAGCAAGAAAAATTTTAAAAGTGTACAAATATGTTTTCATGACTGTAAGTCACAAAAATATCAATGGTGATGGAACTGAGTCTTGCGCGCAGCAGGGAGTCTTTGGGTGGCCACTAATTCTGTAAGGAACAGTGAAAAGGTGCAGTTTATTCATTCATTTTATTCCATAACACTTACTTTTCTCCCCTTTATTTCAGCACAGTTGAGTTGTATTGTTGAGAGAACTTTTTTTATTGACAGTATTAACAAGCTAGATCAACGTTCTGGATTTTAGTTCTGAGGCAATTTTTAAAAAATATTTCCACTTTGGAGAAGCAGCTTTATTAAGGCAGTGGAGACTGAGTGAGCGGTCATGAGAACTCTGGAGGACAAGCGGATTTAGGGAGAGATCAGCAGCGTCTGTACCGTGTCTGTGCTACCGTAATGATTGTGACACAGCATTAAAATA
>NW_004524633.1:4702293-4709264 GCF_000260255.1 Octodon degus
TTTCCATTTATCTTTAGCCTTAACTAACAGACTCATTCTTCCTCTCACCATTCATACTTTCATGATTACACATTTTCTTTTGGCCAGTAAATATTTTTTTTTTAATCGTTAAGAAATAGTCCTGTTTTTTATTTTATTGAGAAGCAAATAGCAATGAAACAATTTCAAAACCAATTAATAGGACAGTTTCAATAATTGATACATTGTATATTGTTGGTTTCTTAGTGATTATTCGTAGTACAAGATGCATTCAGGGTATCCTGTCCAAACACTATTAGTACAAATCTTTCTTCTCTGGTAGATTATTTCTATATTGTGATTTTCAGTTGGCATAAAGTAATATCTCAGTGTACAGAATTTTACTTTAATTCTTTATTTCCCCAACCTTTTCAAACATAGCATATTAAAAATAATGCTTGAAAGTAAGTGTTATGTCCAAATTATTCAAATCTCTGACTTCATTTGAAACTATAGGTAGATCCAGAATGGCTAGGATAGAGCCTCGATTTATCTGTACTTTAGTCCTGTCCTCCATGTGGGCATGAATAATTCTGTCCCCTCTCTAATTTCTCTATACTTTAGTTGAATGTCACTTTGTTACCTCTTTTTCTCTCTCTGTCTCTCTCTCTCTCTCTCCCCCGTCTCTGTGTCTGTCTCTGTCTATCTGTCTATCTGTCTGTCTGTCTCTCTCTCTGCTAGGAACTGAACTCAGAGCCTTGCACTTGCCAGGCAAGTGCTGTGCCCCTGAGCTATATCCCCAGCTGTTATTGCATATTTCTCATGCTATTTATTTCAATTTAGAAAAAACTGGAACTAAATAAAAAATACTTCTTGTTTTAAGATTCCCAAACTTAGGTCTATGTGTGTTTCGTAAGCTTTTCTAAATTATGGATGACAGCGTCACTGTGTGAGGACTTTGAAACTGTGACAGGAACATAGCGAGGCGTAGGAAGATGACCTTGGCCACAGGAAGATCCAGCGCACAACTCTTCGAGAATCCGCTGTATCTGCGCTACATGCGGGGCAGAGCTGAGTGAGAAACTGTCTGTTCTGTGACCCCGTCCTGCCCTGCCGGCACCCTGCGGCTGTATGTCTCCTGCCTGCGGTTCCCCAAGGTCTCCTAAACCTTCTGGCATTGGCACACAATGACCTTTTCTTCTGAGGACTGGGACAAAAGAAAGAGGAGTTTCTCTGGGGTGTGGGCAGTTTATGATGCCCCCCAGATGCCCAGCGTGAGGCTAGAGGAGCTTCTCTTTTATGGAGCAACGAGTTTCCTACCCACAGAAATGTGTTTTCTGCAACAACAAATGCATGTTAAATTACTGAGTAGCACATGTGTGCATGGACACACACACACACACACACACACACACACACACACACACACACACAGCATTAGACAGATGCCCACACGTGCATTAGGAGCAAGCAGACCTGGGAGTCTTGGCCACCTTGGGCTCATGTGGATCTTACCCTGGTGCCCAGCTTCCTTCTCAGGAGTGGAGCCTTGTGTTCCTTTCTCTAGCTTAGCTGTCAAACATTTTAGCTATGCTTGTCACAAGAGCTAGATTCAATCTGACTTCCTGAGGGAGGGAAAGCCCCTTGGTTCTCTTTCAAATTTTTATGCGTCAATCTGGTGTTAGAAGTCACACATGATTTAATCATTTATCAGTAACATTCTAGTCTACTGGGCCCTGAATTTTTTCCTTTTTTTTCTTAGACCAGGAATTCCATCCAGCGCCTCAAGCTTGCCAGGCAGGTGCTATACTGCTGAGTTATATCCCCAGCTATGGGCCCTGAATTTCTTGAGCACAGGGGTTGTGTGTTACTAATTTCTTCATTCCAGGAACCAACTAGAGTACAAGGAATATATTAGGACACTTAAAATTTTTTAAAAATAGTTTATTTGGTACAGGGTCTCACTACACAGCTTGGACTCAGTGGTCTTTCTGTCTCAGCTTCCCGTGAACTGGGATTATTGTTGCGTACCACCACGCCTGGTTGCTGTGGCTGGCTTAGCACGCCTGGGGTAAGACCAGTGCCGCATGTGGTGCTGGAGATTGAACCTGGGTCCTTGCGCTTGCCAGGCAGGGGCTCAGACCGCTGAGCTGTCTCCCCAGCCAGCTCATATTAGGACACTTTTGATTAAAAAGAAAGAACTTTACTAGCCACCATCATTCAGCAAACATAAAACTCTGAAGTACAGGCATGACATTCAGGAATCCCTCAAATGTCCTAATGGCCCAGCCTCAGTCTTTGGGATATTTTAAGAGAAGTCCTGAAGAGATTCCATAGTTTTCCTCAGTTATTCATGCACATACGGGCTGTTCTGTGCTCTTAGAAAATTACTTCTGATAGTCAGCACGAAGCCGTAACCTGCAAATGCTATCAGAGGCCTGAGACAGTGGCTGTGACGGCCAGCGATTCACTCTCACTGCTGTGGTTCTGAAGTAAGGAGTGGCCTAACTCGGCAGATTTAAAGGGCAGAATTTGTGGCTTCTTGGGAAAATTGCCCTGTTTCAGTGTGCGTCACACGTGGTGGTGGCTGAACCAGTTGTCCAACAGCACCTCAAATATCATTTGAGAGTCTCCGCAGCCTTTCCCTCGGTCCCTCTCCTTCTCAGCCAAAACATCCTTTTTCCATGTTTTTGAAGCTTCTTTATTAAAAACACACGTTTCCATGCCCGTGGGAATGTGTGACCCTGGTACCCTCTGCATTGCTATTTTAGATAGAGAAGGGAAGGCTACAGATGGTAGGCTTTTGAGTTTCGGAGGGGTTGCTCCTGTGTCCCTCCAGTGGCCTGACTCCCAGGAAACGTGCACGACGTGAATGCTAAACAAGCGCAGGTGAGAGGGAGCACTCCCCGGGAAATCCGCCTCTGCCTTCCGACTCTCCTTTGCCTGCAGAGAGGCGCCCTGGCTGTGGGAAACCTGCACCCGCGTCTAGCGAGGTCACCGTCCCTGTGCTTCCAGCAGGGCAACTCACGAGGACCCCTGCTGACAGCTCCGTGGGCCCGCGGAGTGAAGCTTCCAGTGGCTGTGTCACCGTCAGTGTCTGGGCCAGCGTATCCCATCACACAGGTCTCACCACACCGGGCAGCCCCCTTTCCTAAGTGTGAATCTGGTTGAAAGCCTGCTTCCCTGGGAAGCTTTGACCTAAGTCAGTCTTGTTTTCAAAAATATTTAGCTCTAACATGGGTCCTCACACCCGCTAGAGTAGCACTTAAAATATTTACACTATTCCATGAATTTTAGGCTCGCATTCATTTAAATTTTTTTGTTTATTTTATGTATTTGGCACAGGGTCTCACTATGTAGCTCAGACTCCTAGTAATCCTCTGGGGATCAAACCCCGTCCCTGCACTTGCCTAAGCAGGCACTTGGTCTGCTGAGTTATCTTGCCAACCCTGGAATGCATTTTCAAAAATCTCAAATAATATCATTCTAAAACGTCAAGACCTAGAGTCTTATTAATTCACTAACTTGCTCTGTTGGCTCGTGTTTTTTTTCCAAACAAAGACACTGAATATTGATCGTAGAACCGTAAGTTCTGCAATTCAGGTTGCCTGCGGATATATGCCTTAGACACCAAAGCACTCACTGGCTCTAGTATTGCATGCTGGCCTGGTCTCTTTGTTATATTTTTTTATTCTTGTCAGATATTTTTGAGCTGCAGTTGTAGTGGTCGATACATTGTGTCAACGTGGGTGGACCGCCTAGTGGTTCTACACCCTGCGCCATCCCCCCGGAAGTGACTCGGCACAAACAGGGTGTATAAAGGGGTCTAGGATGGATTCATCGCCACTTCCTTTGAGGACCTTGGATGCTCGCAGTCGGCGTGGAAGGAAGAGAGAGAGACTTGGTAGATGCCGCAGCTGCTGCTCCTCCGTTCTTCCTTGTTTTCTGCCACCATGAACTGCTGCTGTTTTCCTTGGAGCTAGCGGAGTATGGACTAAAACCTCCACTAACTGTGAGCTAGATAAACCTTCCTTCTTTCACTTTGGGTGTCAGGTATTTGTCTCAGCAACAAGTGAAAAGTAACAGAGACAGTAGCCATAAAAATGGATATAGATAAGGAAGACAGTATGTTTTACGGTAGAGAAATTTAACATGTCTTGCTTGTTTCCCACAAAGCACTTAAAACCACTGGGCTTCCAGAGCTGGGTTCATGGTCTTGGGCTCGAATCCCACAGTCTCGTTTTCAGAAGTTCCTAGCTCCAGGGGGCAGGGAGATAGCTCAGTGGCATAAGCACCTGCCTGGTAAGTGCAAGGTTGTGGGTTCAGTCCCTTATACAAAAAACAAAACAACATTTTCCAGAAGTTCCTAGCTCTGGACTTAATGCCCCACTGCATCTTGAAATTCATAACCACTTTCAACAAGAACCCCCATGTTTGCTTCTCCATCAACCTTCTGATAGGTCAGCATTGTGCAGCCAGTCACCTTCCCCCTGCTGGGACGAGACCCCACCTCCCACACTCTTAGAAGAGGCTCGGCTCGTAGTGCAGGGGGCTCAGCCTGGGGTCGGCGGTGCCAAGACAGGAAAGCAAGGAAGGAGCTTGGGGGACGGAAGTGCTCTACTCACGGCACCCAGGAAGCGGAGGGAGGGGGAGAACGCACACTTCGGGTCCCAGCTCCCACGGCCCAGCCCTCCTGGCCCCCTCCCACAGCACATTAGGCTCTGAGCCCAGCGATGCAACCATCAGATCAACCCAGTCACCTTCCCCAAACTCCACCTCTGCGTCTGTGAGGTTTGGGGCCATTTAGGTCCATACCATGGAGGAAAGTGACCTCTTGTTGCTTAGGAGATGTGAGATCAAATCCCGCCTCTGAACCTCCTCCTTCACGGAAGAAGTCTTTACAACAGGCCTTGTACATCCTGAACATTTGCAGGTGAAAAGTCAATGAGAAAATATTACTGTAGTGGCAATAAACCAGAATCAGTTTCAGTCAGTTGGTTCTGGAATTGGATTTTCTAGATGCCTGTCTGCACCCTGTGATTGGCTAACAGTGTGTGACAGGTTCTTAAAACACTCCTTATGTCTCGTCTGAAAATCACAGAATTCTTCTGAGTGTTACACGATTTTACTGCAACTTCTCAGCGTGGTACCTGGTCGGCAGGGTTCATTCCAGTGGTGGCTATCACTGCCTCAAGTCACTACCCACACCTTTCTAAGATACACAGGCTAGGGTGGAAAGTAAAGCAATCGCTTGCAGGGGAAAGAGTGGACATGTTACAGCACTAAGTGAGGATGCTCCAAGCCACTGAGCCAATCCACCTCTGGACCCCCAGCGTGTCCCTGACGAGGGGGGCCGTCTCTTCTCAGATCCCCTAATGAGATGGTTTTGGTGCATAATTTCATACAGTTCTGACTTTCTTTCATTTTTAATTAATTTTATTGAGAAACAATTATCAATGAGACAGTTTCAAAACAGGTTAGTAGGACAGTTTCAATAATACATTGCATATTATTGTCTTCATAGTAGTTATTCATAGTACAAGATGCAGACATGATATTCTGTCCAGACACTATTAGTACACCTCTTCTCATTGAATTAAGAGAAAGTTGCTGTATATCTATCCTAACTATGTTGTATATACAGATACAAAATGGTCCTTGATTTGTATCCCTTTTTGCTTAGTTTTGTCAGAGATGGGTATTCCATTGCCATTTAAATATTCTAGGTGCATGAATTCAGCAAAATAATCCAATATACTCCAGTAGTCCAATATAATAGTAGTGGGTTATCTATAAGACTGGTAATATCAGAAGTCGTTGACTTAAAGTTCTCGTATTGAGAAAAACAATTTCTTTCTTTCTTTTTCTTTTCTTTTTTTTTATTTGCAGAACCGGGGATTGAACTCAGGCCCCTGCACTTGCCAGGCAAGCACTTATTCCACTGAGCCATCTCCCTGGCCGGGAGAAAAACAATTTCGATTGTTTAGGCAACCCAGGTTCTGTCAGATTGTGATAGCAGCCTGCGCTGGGCAGTCACTTCAGATAATTTTCTTCCATGATGTATTTGTTCCCTTTTGTCACCTGGAATGCCACTGTGTGTGCACTACTAGGTTAGCCACCAGAAATATTTAGGTAAAAAAATAGAAGGATTTCTCCTCTCGCAAGAGCTTGGAGAGCATTTGCATGTATTTCCCTTTTTCAACACAAGGGGGCACCGTTGTTGCACTGTTCATTTCCTGTAGCTTTAATGCTGCGTGTGCGTAGGTTTAAATACACAGTGCTTTCTTTCACATGAATCATCATTTGGTAATTGTGCACACACAGACCCAGGGTATTTGTTACCCGCATGACGTTCATTTCAACACTAGTTTTGAGAACAATGCCCTCCGATTAGCATTTGTACGCATTTCATATTTGCTTCCTTGTTTCTGGTTCTGTGATGCCATCCAGTTCTAAGAAGCCTTGGTACCACTGTGCTTTGCAGCGTTTATGCGTGACGTCTTCTAGAAACATGAATTCCTTTAATCCACTTTTCAGTCATGCTGCTGGGAAACAGGTTGGGTGCCTGGAGGTGAGACTGTCTGACACCAAGGGTGAGTCACCCTCGGTGCTGCTGGGTTTCCTGCCACTTGTGACGACCTCTGGAGAGAGTGCTGGCAGGTCCCCACAGTGGATGCCTTGGAGACTCGGGTGGGAGTGCGGTCCCGCTATTAGTGACAACACCGGGCCACTGGCGTCATTGGTGGCTTCTCTTGGTGTCTTAGCTCTTTATTTGCTTGACTTTACATTTTCTTTTCTTTTCTTTTTCTTTTTTTTTCTTTCTCTGTAGCTACTTTATTTTATGACATCAGTTATTTTTATTTTAAAGAAAGAAAAAATAAATAAAAACAGTGGTACAAAATTTCAAAACAAGATTTTAGGAGAGTAACAATGGTTAGTACATTGTGTGTTGTTATTGCCAAAGTAGTTTCTCATTTTATAAGATATAGGCAAGAAATAATAAGCAAATAACA
>NW_004524633.1:4711094-4717273 GCF_000260255.1 Octodon degus
GGTCTGTTCAGGACCCCGCGGCCTGGGTCGTCTCACTCACTCGCCGGCCTGCGCTCCGGGTCTGTGCAGGATCCCGCGGCCTGGGTCGTCTCACTCACTCGCCGGCCTGCGCTCTGGTCTGTTCCTTGACTTTACATTTTCATGATGAAATAGTCTTGCCAGCAGCGTGTTTACTGCTTCTATTTTGGCAGATGAGGAGGCCTGACCGTGGCTTGGCCCACTCACCCCTCAGTTCATGAATTCAGAAGTGACAGTGCTACTGGGGACCCCAGGCTGTCCCCACAGCTGTACACTGCTGCTCCCTCATCGGGGGAAGATGTTAAATTCGGGTTTCAGCAAAAATAGTAATTTGCTGTCTTCTTTACCCATGACTCCATCTAGGCCGTGAATTTGATTTTGTCTAGGCGAGTGCAAGCAAAATACAGGACGCTGCGTAAGTCTAGGTCTGATTATTCGTGCCCTGCTTTCAGCATGTCACCTCCAAGCAGTTATTTAATGCTGTAGGTCTGGGGAGCGTGATCGCAGGCGCAGCACAGGGGAGAAACCAAGTAGACTCCAGCGTCGCACAGCGGTTGCCTCATTGCGCTCTTGACCCGGTGGCCAAGAAGAGGACATCTGCCTCCGTGGGGCCGTAGGGCAGACTCACCTAGCGCAGCAAGCCCAGGGCTGCGATGACGGCGACCACCATCCTGGCATCTCACAGGGTGGACATGGGAGCTGGAATTCCACGTTGGCTTTGGAGAGCCAGAAGTTGAAGGTAGGTGGATTGCTGAGGCAGGTGGTCCAGGATCGCTAGCAGGCGAAGTTCTTGAGCTCACACTGTCATATTCTAACCTAGGTTAGGTTGTAATCACTGTAAGAGTAAAACATGCTTGAATTTTAGTCATATTTTTGCTCTTTTCTGTTGTTCGGCCTTGGACGAATTCCCTGAGCATCAGATTCTTCAGCTGTAAAATATATGAATAAATACCCATTCCTCAGCTCTTTGAAATATATATTCACATATAATACAATTCTGCATGTACATACACTCTGTAAATCGTGGCCATATTTTCCTAAGTTCCCCTGCTATGGGTTGGGGACACCAATCGTTAACTGAAAGCCACCTGCAATCTGAGCAGCGCTCGCTGAGCCCGCTAGGTGTCTCTAGAGAGCTTCATGTTCAGGGGTAAGAAAAAGCATGTTTGGGAATGTGGCTCATGACCCGGAAAGACTTCCAAAAGTGGGCGGTCACCGTCATGGCTGCTCTCTCTGCCTCCCCTCCGGGTGATAAAAAGCCCTTGTTCTTTGTTCTTATGTGGTTAGTTCCAGTTGGCACACATTTGTTAGGTGCCTGCAGGGACCGTGCATGCATTTTACAGCTACTGAGATACTTGCTGTAGGCCCTGAGGTGTGAGCAGAGCGCAGAGGCGACAGCCCCGGCCTGGGAGCGCGCCCTAGTCAGATAGGGAAGCACGCGCGCTTGTAGAGAATGCTTGCTTGTATAAGAGAGAAAAAACCTGGGGCCAGAGAACTGTGGGGGCTGCTGCCCGTACAGCAGAAAGGACCGGACTTTCTGCCTAAGTCATCGTCCTCTTCTATAGCTAATACCTATTGGAGCGCCATTTGTAGCTCCACCTTTTTAGGTGTGATTGTAAGACTGACAGCGATTTGTACTTACTGAGCGTCTGCCATGGGCTGGGTTAGTCCTTTGTTTGATTTCCCCAAACAAATATAATTATTTGCTAATAATCAAAAACTCTAAGTAGCTTTCTGTAGGGAGCCTGTGCTGAGAGCTGGAGAAGTGGTCCTGTTGAGTTCCTGTGTACAGGCTCCGGTCACCCCGAAGGAGGAAAGGGCTGAAAGTGTGTGATAGCGGGAAAGCTGACGGAGATCTGCCACAAGGGGTACCACATGGACTGTGCCACGTGGTGTGGTAGGGGTAGAGCCAGCCCAAGCTGCAGGGTGTCTGCATGCAGGAAATGGCGAGGAATTAAGTGAGGCTGCAGGGTGTGCCACTCGGCCTGCTGGACGTGTCCTGGTGCCTGTGGACAGAGAGAGTAGACACTGCCCTAAGGACCCTCCAGGCCATGGCCGATTGGGCACAGGGGGAGCTGGCCCAAATGTCGCAGGGTTCGTCTTTCACTGGGGACACTGGTGGAACTACATGCTCTCAAATCTCTGAAGCAGGGATCTGCAGACTTGCTACTTAATGGAGGACCTGGAATGAGGTGTCTATTTGAACAGGGGGCTCAGGAAGTCGTGTGGGGCCATCTGCAACTTGACTGGGAAGCTGCCTGCAGGAGAGGAAAAGGGCGCCTGGACAGGAAGGCTGGAAGACGGGATGCCAAGCGGGCTCCTGACAGAAGAGAGGACAGAACAGGTCCCCAGGTCCTGGCGGGTTTCGGTTTCTAGGTTTATAAGCTCCATGCGTGGCTATTTCCTGTCCAGGATCCTAGAAGCTGTCTCATAAATTAGGAGGACTCTCTAACCCCAGATGCAAAGCAGCACACTAGGACTGGATGGGGCCTATTATTAGTTACAAAGGGAGTAGTTGAAATGTATGGTAAATGTTAATATTTTAAAAAAATTATTACAGTGAAAGACACGATGCTCTTAACTCCCCTCAACCTCGTCCTCCTGCTCAGGCGCACTCAGCCTGTCGATTCTGCCGCTCTCTGATAGAAGTCCTGTTCTCCTTTGTAAGTGCTTTTACAAGTTGTGATGAAAAAAAAATGTGACTGCGACCGCATGCTGCCATCCAGCGGAAGGGTAGCTCACAGGAACACGACTGTGTCCTCGCCCTCCGTGTTCGTCCGGTCTGGCACTAAGCAGCTTCCGGCTCTTGCTCAAAAGTGGCCATGAAAGGGAGACGCTTGGAATCAATTGAGGACACACAAGCATCCAGGACAGCCGAGCTGCTGACACTCAGGAGAGAGGACACCAGAGCGGTTGCAGGACGTGGGAGGGCATTTGGATACGTGTGTGAAGCAAGAGGGAGGGCTTTGAAGGGCGTTAATGGAAGTGTGTCGTATGTAATGCATTATTCAAAAGCTGAAATATTCCCCAGACTTTTCAGCTATACGTGCCACACGTAAGCTGGGGACCCAGGGGAACTAAGAAGTGTGCAGGAGAGACCGCTCACAGCGGCCGTCAGTAGGCAGGAATCTGCCGGAATTTTCCGATTCCCAGGGTGTTTTTGCTTCCGCCACGGCCAATTCCTCCGCCTGTGTGGGACCCACAGGCCTGAACCGTCCTTGAGGGTTTGGGTCCACTGTGTCACGTTGGTTCCTGCCTGTGACCCTCGCTGTCCCCCATTCCACCTCCTTTTGTTTTTGTCTGGGAATCTTTTTACTATGTGAACCTCGGAATTCTAAACATCCTGAGCAGGATGTAATCTTACCCTTGGACCCGCGTCCAGGCTATGGGCAGCCAGCGTCCACCCCGCCTTGCAGTTCTCCCAGGGAGAGATGGTCCTGCGCGTGCCCCGGGTGCCCCACCGTGTACAGCGCAGCGAGGGGCAGGCAGTGGCCGGCGGTAGGTAGCGACCTGCTGACTCGGGGCAGCAGGTGCCCAGCTGTGGCTTACAGTTTGCCTGTCGGTGGTGGGAAGGTAACCTGTCACCCAGTCTGTCCGCTCCCAGGGGTCCCAGGGACCTGGGCGCTTAGAGACCTATGCAGGTTCCTTGATTTTCAAGAAGTCTCTCAATTCAGTTCTGAGTGGCCTGACGCGGTCCCTACATGAGCCGCAGCTGGCGGTGGGCTCCTCTGCTGCATCGCACTGGCCGGGGACAGGCTCCACCCTGCCCTTCCTCCAGACGGCCCAGCGCTTGTCTTCCGCCGAGCAGACTCTTCCAGTCTGCTGCTTGCCCGAGCTTATTGGTGGAGCTTGGATTAGTCACATACGTCCTTACCTGGAATCGAGGTTTTTCTGTTCCTCCATTTCTATTTCCATCTCTCCCCCATTTCTGTCTTTCCGTTCCTGTTTTTGTTGATTGTATGTGAAGATGTCTTCACACTTCAATGAAATAGCAGAAGAATTCAATTTCTACCAGATTCCTTAAAAGCTTTTATTTTATGTGTTTCTGAGAAGTGCTAAGAACGGGAGCCATTTCCTGTGAATGTCCTACATGTATTAGATGATTGATTTGACAATTATGCTTGCACAGGCAAGATTTATGTCAAGTCAAACATGTGTATGGGAACACACACACACACACACACACACACACACACACACGCGCGCGCATGCACAGCTTCTCCAGTAGTTCTCAGCTGAAATCAAATGGAGAGGAAGGACAATTCTGTGTGCGTACTGACACTATCCTTTTTGAGTGAGTTGTTGAAATAGTTGTTTATTTATAAAAGTCTTCCTATGTTCTATGCCAACCAATAAAAATGGTCAGATAATTAAAAATGATGTGAGGCTAGTTTTTCCAAAGTACTTGAAAAGCGAAGCTAGAAAAATCACATTAGGAACTGAAGACTGTCCCCGCTCTCAGTAGACATGCAGTAGTCTCGAGGAGGTCAGCATTCTGCTCTCTTGCTACTTTTGCTTATAGCAAGGGAAACAGAGCTTTTATAAACCACAGTGGGAGAGTAATTCCCCGCCAAAGTCTCTGTTCTTTGCTGGATCTGATGCTGTGTTCACTGAGGTAAAACAATGATGCCAAAAATCTGAGTGATAGCTGTTCACCACGTAGTATATGCAGAAATGTTAAGAAATGTCTAAGATGGTGCTTAAAATTCTGGGAAAAGATAGAAATTGCATGCATCTAAGGTGGAGTGAGTACTGTTTGATTTTGTACTGTTCAATAATAACTTGCTACAGACCATTTAAAACCATGTTGAAGGTAATATTTACTGTTGTGGAAAGACAATCAGAATGGGTCATCAGGTGGCGAGAAAAGCCACAAAATCTTATGACAGTGTGGTTTCCATGTTGTGTGTGCATGTCTGTGATAAATATGACACTAGAAAACATAACATCCTTGTGGTGGTGACATCCAAGTAGAGTGACTGTGTGTCCTTGCTTGTTGCCCTGCTTGCAGCTTCCTTGTGCTGTGCTGTTTTCTTGGGCTTAAGTCTGGAAGGGAATCGAGTTTGACTATAATGTGAGGCCTCCATGTGTGCTCAGTTTATGGAGCAGAGAGGTGTTTGTAGATCCTCCAGTTCCTGCCCTTCTCTTTGGGATGTGTTTTTGAAAGGTGAGCTGGGGTGGCGAGAGGGAGGAGGTGCCTCAAACAACAGGAGCTGGCTCTGCTGTGAGGAGCCAGGGCCCTCACTGTGGCAAGGAGAACAAAGCCTTTCCTGTGCCATTAATTGGAATTCAGCTTTGCGTAGTCTGTGGTTACGAACTTCAGGGAGACTGGCACAGGGTCCTATTCTCAAAGGCTTACAAAGCACGTATTGTTGTCCCCGTGAATCTGGTACAGAAAGATGGTATCCTTGGAATAAAAATTAAATGCAGTTGATATGGAGTGAACCGCAATAGCCACTTTTGTAGGTGGACAGTTTCAAGGGCTGTCTCGACTTTTCTGCTGAAAATGGGTGTCCTTATTCCCTGGAAATCTGAGACTCAACATTTTTTATTAACAGTTTGTGATGAAAAAGATATCTAACAACGTGTGTTGTCAGCAATGAGGGTCCTTCATGAGAGGATCCGGATTCCTGCGAGCTCATTTCCATAGAGCAACGTTGGTTCTCACTCCCCGTCCAACCCCAGCACTCGGCCCAGTCCTGACACGTGGCACGCAGGGAAAGCAAGTGACCTCGGTGGAGCCCTGCAGCGAGCTTCCCTGGAGGTGCACGCCTGGGCTGCTCTCCAAACCAGGAACCCAGTGGGAAGGGATGAGCTGAGTCCGGCGGCCTGAGTTCTTAGCTCCTCCGTTGTCTCTGGGGATGGTTTCTGTTTGGGATTCTATTTGCCCATTTGTTAAAAAGGATTGGAATACCCTGGGGGTTGCTTTCTCTCAGATCTGAGTACCTACAGTTCTGAGGAACCCCTGGGGGTTTTATCCCTTCTCTCCATGTTGCTTGGGCTCATGTATTTATTAATGTACCCAAGATGCTATTGAATGTGCTCTATGTACAGGAAGTGTGCTGTGGTGTGCAGATTGGGTCCGCAGGGCACGCACAGAACCAGGCCTGGGCCCCTCCTCCAAGGGAGAGGCTTGGGCTCCCTTCCTGAATAAACCTCTC
>NW_004524633.1:4717780-4729714 GCF_000260255.1 Octodon degus
CTCTCTCTCTCTCTCTCCTCTAGCATGAACAATTAATTTTCTCATTCTTCAGGGTAGGACCATATTAGGGAACTCATTTGTCACCAGAGACTGCTGTCGGATGAGGCAGAGCACTTGATGAAGACTGAAGCCCTAATCTACATTTCCTTGGTGAACTGTTCCAATGGGCCAAAGAATGACCAACCAGAGGCTTTCTCCTTTCTTGGTGATGCATAGGTATGCTTCCTGTTGGAGTGTAGATGAGGCAGATCCTAAATCCCATGTTATAAGCCGTATTTTTAGTGTACCAAAATAAGCGGATCATTTGGAAGAGCGTTTTGCAAGTAGTGAGGTTGTCATCTAATTGCTACTTAGCCTATATTTTTCTTTTACTGCATGTTTTTTTTCTTAATGCAGAACATCTCTAAAGTTTAATACAAAGGAGATAATTATACTCAGCTGTTTTGGCAGAAAATAACCGTGTGGTTTTGGCCTAATACTGTGGTCCAGGGAGAATGTATAAAGTGGGTTAACTTGTCTTACCTGAGACGTGCCCAGCCTTCTCAGGGCGCGCACGTCAGGCTGCTTGTGTCGTGGTGGCAGACAGCCCTGAACTCCAGGACCTCGGGGCCTTCGCCCTGCTCGTACGGCCTGCTCAGCTTGGGTGTGCACAGGCTGGACAGGTCACTCTAGAACCCGGGCCAGAGGGCAGGGAGGGCTCAGCAGGTGTCCCTGAGCAAGGAGTTGGCACCGATGTCCAGTTGCAAATCGCTGGTCAGGATGGTAACGGGTTGTGTGTTCTCTCAGGAGGGCCAGGCAGTGCCGTCCTACCATCTGTCTGGGAGGAAGACAGCTGTGACCCTGATGTGTGACTCTTATTACTTTCATGTTATACACATGGCATGAAAGAATTGTCCCCAGCCCCTAGCTCTTTTAATTTGCTAGTGAATCAATTGACTGTTGGCGATCCTAGCAATGCCTTGACTGGAGGAGCCATTTTCAAAAACATGTATCAGAGTATTAGTGAGTTTTTAAAAATCGTGTGATGTATTGGTAGAATTCCACACCCAGCTTCAGATTGCAGATTTGTGGCAGCTCTGCAGCCATGTGCATTTCGATCACTGGCCCACGGGCTGTGATGTTCGAAAGGGTCCAGCAGGAGGAGGCGGAGAGGCTGGGCTGGGGGAGGGCTTGGTTCGCTCCGTTCTCGTCTCCTGGTGTGTGTTCCTCATTCGTCCAGGGCGCAGCTTTCCGCTGGCATTCCAGTGCCACTCTTTGGCCGCGCTTCTCCAGGCCTTCCCCACTTCTGTTCCAAGGTCAGTTCTGAGCCTGAGCACGGGGATTTGTGAATCATTGCTTACTCTCCCGTGCTTCTAGATGCCAGTCTTGAAAGTTTGTTTCACATCCAGCCCTTGTGGCTGAAGTAGTAAGCACTGTGCAAACGACTTAATTTACATCTTCACCCTGAAGTAGTATTTTTATTTATTCACTCACTTATTCAGCACATTTGTACTCTTTCTATATAAGAGAAATTCAAATTGATCCCATTGCTCATGCACTGCTAAGACTTGATGTGCAGGAGAGCAGTAGTTCATAAAGTGAATTATTTGTTAAGAGTCACAAAGGTCCTATTGTTTCATGTGAAACCAGAAACACATGCCCATGGAAACTGTGTCTTGAAATATGTGTGTAGCGGCAGAGAGTAGACCACATGCCCTCCTGCGACCTGTCCAGAGCACGAATGTGTACCTGGAAGCTTGTTGACTATGTCCCCCTTAAATACTCTGGTTCCAGACTATACTTGCTTGGTCAGCCAAGGGAGACCACTGCGTTTGCAGCAGGCTTACACTCTAGCAGGAATTTAGGACGTACAGATCTCTAGGTCTCAATAGATTCAGAACTCATGTAGTTCGCGGTCAGCTGGGGAAACACATCTGTTAATATGTACTTAACAAGCGTACAGTACAGTATGCTCCATGGCAAAACTCCTATGGAGGACAGTGGCAATGCCATCTTGTGGAAATTTAGCCAGGAGGTGGCAGGTTCCAAGACCAGGGTCGCTGAGTGACCTCTGACCGGGGTTGGAGGTGGAGTGGGCCATGCACAGGCGTGGGCATGCACAGCGAGCAGAGCACAGAGTGTGGGTGAGCGCAGCCCGCGATGTGCATGGGGTGGGGGCCGAGGTAGAGCGTGCCCCGAGAGAATGTCCTGGGTTGACAGGACACAGGCTTGTGCTGGATCTATCTCGGAAGAGAATCCTTTCCAGGTGTAAAGGGAGAGGCCCACAAGCTTCCAGACAGACGTGAGCTAAGAGGACCGAGGCCTAGCTTGCAAACACCTAAGACCAGTGAATCCTGGAAAGCAAGAGTCTGATGTAGTCAGGCTGAGAAGTCCAGGAAGATAGGAAGGGAGAAGTGAGAAGCACGCTGACCTGGAGACACACGGAATTCCAGTCATCTGGTCTCCTGTTTAGGCGACAGGGGGAGGTGACTAATGCTTGAACTTGAATTTGTAACTTCGTGACTGTATGCTTTGAAAGTGACAGCTGACCCTTTAATAGTTTGATTACTCTTCTGCCCCAAGCAGCTTTATTAAAGTTTCTTTGCATGCGTTTGTTAGCAAGCATCAGACCAGACATGGTGATAGCACTTACTGCCTCTCCCTGCTGTGAAAACCTATGCAGGGTGAGGCAGTTCTTTGGGGTCTCTGTCAACAGCCATGGGGCGCGGCTGGGGAGGTTTCTAACGGAGCCGTTCCACGGACAGCCTCCTGGGGCTTACAGGAAGGGCCTGCTAGAGGGCAAAGATACGGCCCATGTGTGCCACTGCCAGGGTCTGCAGGATGCCGCTGAAGTCACGTGGCAGTGCTCAGGTATTCATTCTACCTGTGTCAAGACTAGCATGACAGTCCCGGACACCGTTCAGGAGGATGCTGCTGTCAGCTGCTGGTGGCAACTCGAGAATACTATTTTTGGAAAGTGTTTTCAATTTCCCTGACCTACATGCAGTTATGCTGTAACTCATCTCATAAATAAGGGTTTTCAGATGTCATGCAGAGACACTTCTTGAAACATATATTTTTAAGTGAAGGCAGGAGAGATGAACATACTCTATGGTTTTCCACTGGTCTAGCACCAAACATGCTGTGAAGGATCCCTTTGTGCGGTGCATAAGTTCAATATGACATTTTTCAGCCTTAGAAGAGTTCTAGGACAGTGACTATTTTGTTTTGAAGATTCCTCTTCTTGCATTTAGGTGAAGTTCTAGGAACAAAGTGTTCTGTTGGCTGAAAAAATCTACCCCATCTGTTTTTATCAGGAAAACCCAAGGCCAGCCAGCTGTGAATGTTAGCTAATTGACAATTTTGGAAAAAATTCAGCTCCAGAACCAAGACCTTTTCCCCATTAATTGGAATACCACAAAGAAATATTCTCTAATGTAGGTCCATTTCCACAGAAATGATCTGAGAGGATAAGAGTGGCAGAGAAATGCTTCAACTCACAGGTAATTATGAGTAGATGGAGGTTTAATAGGCATTCAAACTCATTGACTTTTTATACTCTTTTTGTGAAGCAAACTGATTTTTTAGAGAAGATATTAGAGAAATCGCTTAGGAATGAGACAGGGCTGGGGTTGAATAAGGCGTTCAGTAGTTTCCAGCTTTAAATCTCTGAACTTTAAGCAGACAATGGGAGTTGGAAGCACCTACTGTGCAAAGTTATTATGGTGTTTGCAAAGCTGTAGAACACACTAGACACCCAGGAGTTGGTAGCTATTTTCTTTCTGCTGTTAATTTGCTTTTGATGAATACTCAAGAGCTGCTGTGAGGAGGAGATTTCAGGAAGCTATTGTGGCAAGCACTCAAAGGAAAAGGATATAAGATCTCTGTCTTTTAAAGAAATTGCCAGAATTTGGTTGGGGAGCTAGCTACTATCTGCATGTGTCACATGAATCCTGCTGAAGCCATCCTAATGTAAAACATGCAGAACAAGGCAAGGATTCTGGAAGGCAGGCACGTGGTGTGGGGCCATTGCCATGTCATCGAGCCGGGAACTCTGAGACACTGCTGTTCTCTTTTCTGGTCTCTACTTAGAGATTTCCTCCCCTCCCCAGCTGTGTAAGCATTGCAGTAGTTTTACTAAACTCGAAGATGTTCTGCAGAACCATTCTCAATCACTGGGGTGCGTCCAGCCACAATAAACGGGACCAGGATTGTGCTGCTCTGGGGTTGCCTTGGCTCAGTTCCTTATTAAGGTCCCATTACTATGGACAATAGGTCATCAGCTGTCACTCAGGCTGTAGCTTTAAGTTGGCTCTTGGCTCTGGTGTCCATGGCATTGCAGCGCTCATATGCCGGTCAGGCTGTATTGCTTGGATGCTGCCGGGTGCCTCTCCCTTGTCCACGGCAATTTTTTTTTTTTTTTTTTTTTTTTTTTTGCGGAACTGAGGATTGAACTCAGGCCCTTGCGCTTGCCGGGGAAGCGCTTATTCCACTGAGCCGTCTCCCCGGCCCTCCACGGCAATGTTGACCCTGGTTTCTTCTCCTTGGATTGCAACCTCACAAATCTCTCATCTTGGTGTCTCAGGCAGCCACAACCAGTTATTCGACTTATCTCACAAGGGAGCCTGTGCTTCATCCTGACTTAGGCATTCCTGAGTCTCAGCAATCCCGCGGTAACTCTTAGCCAAAGCACATCTGCGTGTGGGGAACCGACCAGGTAGTGTAATGCTGCCACTTTTCTTTTGGCCTCAGTATGTGCTGGAGTTCTGTGCTCTCGACTTGGGAAACGTCAGGAGGACACAGTTCCCAGCCTGGCATGCACCGGGGTCACCTGAAAACTCCTCGAAGCACAGCTTGCGGAGCGGAGTCCCAGCCTCTGGGCTTCGCGAGGCAGCAATCTTATAGATCAGGTAGAAAATACCTTCATGAAGTACAACTGTAAGTGGTGCCGGCCATAAAGCTGCACTTGGCAAATGCCTGGTAGGATGACAAGCACAGAGAGATGCAGGCGGAAAAGCCTTGGGAACACCGTTAGTCATGCTTGGCCCATGAAGATGGGGAGCTGCAGACGTGTCTCTGAAGTCGTCTGTAGAACAAACCTTGCACAGTGATGTAATGCTGACTTAACCTGAGACATACTTCAAGTGTTTAGTAAATATAATCCTCTAATCCCTTAAGAAATATTTTTCATTTGCATATGTTCTTGCACTTTTGTTTTGTGGTACTGGGGAATGAACTCAGGACCCTGTGCTTGCCAGGCAAGTGCTTATCCTACTGAGCTATCTCCCTGGGCCCTGTTCTTGCACTTTGTAATAAAACAAAAAGATCTAACGTTGTCTTCAATACAGCAGGGAAAGCAGGATGGTGTTATATTATCCTGCTCTTTCAAGAAATTTTATATATTCTAATCTCTAGAAAATTACTGTATGTTATTCTAAAGATCATACTATATTTACTCTTTGGTCTGAAAAGCTTGCTTTTCTCCCCAAGGAGACAGTTTTATTTTTATTTAAGTTTGTTCTAGTGAATAAACAGAAAGTAGCTGTGTCTAAACGAGAGGCCCGTTGAACGTGGGATTTCCTTCTTCACGGTGGGTGCTTCACACCGAGGGTGAGCATCTCTCACACTCTTTGGATCTCGTAAGGACGATGTTATCCGAATAGACATACCAGATTGCATTGCAAATGCAGTGCCATTTAAATTTTAAATGGTAATTTATTCATTTGCATGAATTACTCTACTGAACGTTTGATATGAACACTACTGTCTGGCTTGAGCAACTGAGAAACGGAGCGAAAGGATGGTTGGGGATGACGAACTGTTTAGGTTGGATCTCAAAGCACAGACTCCTGATAAATAACTCATGCTAGGCCGTTCTCTGCCTGACTGCTCTTCAGCATACTGGGGGCTTACTTTGTTCCCACAGAACAATTTTTACATGCAGATTCTTTAAAGGTTGCAGTAGTTTTGTGCTTAGTAATCTTAACAGAAACATCCAGAGCACTGTTTAGGAAACTCCAGCGCTGTGTATGGCAAGATCATTCTTAATTTTAATGCCAGTTAAAGTTTTTGGCCAGCGTGAATGGCAGCTTTGAACTGAGAATTACTGCGCTTCCCATACACCTCCCTGACAACAAGCTTAGTGTTCTGAACACTGAATCAGTTATACTTTTATACAGATGTACAATTCTCTCACCTTGGTGTCTCATTTCCTTTTTTATCCATATGGAATTTTAATACTTTTTTTTTTTAGAATCTCACTAAACATTATTGCCTACCACATATTTTTGTCGACTGATGTTTGAGATGTTCCCCTAATTTTTATCATTGCCATCATCATTATCTTTCTCCATTTATTGAGCTGTGAAAAACTGAAAGTTCAATTAATTCAGGAATATTCCAGTTCCTGTACTAAAGTGAAGCCCCTTTTATGAGGTCCACAAGAAAGGAAAGAGCCTCTGGCCTAGGTTTCCTTTCTAAGGGACATGTGGTGACCCTTGGGCAGGCCCCTCCCCAGCTGCTGGCCTCAAGTTGTGGAATCAAGACAGAACTCTACACGGATGGTCTTCCTGCCTTTGGCGAGGCCCCCGCTTCTCCTGTGGATCACGCCGTGGAGTACAGTGTCACTGTGGGGTGATGTGAGAGCGGGAATCCTGCTGCTGGCGGAGCAGCTGCGCCCCTGGGAGGGCACAAGCTCACATCTGCCTTGTCTTCTAGCTAGCAAGAAGCGGCTCCTTGAAGACCAGTGGGCCGCACTCCACCTCTGCTTACGGAAGCTTAAGCTTTCTCTGGCACCCCAGCAGCGATCGCTGAACAGCCGCTCAGGAGTGGAGAATTTAAGGCAAGGCGTCTCGTGGCCTGCGGCCTGTCACTCGGAGTGCGTCTCTCCACATCCCTTCTCAGTGGCTGTGAAATGAAATGCCTGAGAGCCTGGTTGGGGGCTGAGAGTGAAGCATATGCTGCCTCCCAGGAGCCCAGAGTAAAGGCAGCTGCAGTTCAGCTATGTGAGTTTCTATCTGCGGCAGACGTGTGTGGGCTGTGTGCTGCCTGGCGGGCACCAGTGCAGGTATCGAGTGTGCTAAGTCGGGCTTTAAAGGTCCCTCTCCTCCTGGGACTTTGCTTCTACCAGCTGAGGTGTAGACAGTAGCGATGCCAGGAGGGATGGAAGTGGGTGGAAGAGCAAAGCCAAAGCGTGGAGGCTCACGCCTGTAATCCTCACACTCTGGAGGCTGAGGCAGGAGGATCATTGTGAGTTTGAGGCCAGCCTAGGCTGCAGAGTGAGCTCAAGACCAGCCTGAACTGCACAGCGAGATCCTGAGGCAAAAACAACAGCGGTAACACAATGCACGTGAGCAGGGACCAGAGGGAAGTAAGGGTGGGGGCCACAGAACAGTTTAGAGAAGGCAAAGCTCCGAGGAGTGGGCGTGGCCATGTGACAGGAGCACTTGTGGATTAGAGATTTACTTAAAATGAGGCTGTTCTGTGGCTAAGACTGCCTGTGGTTGTGTCTAATACATTTGAAAGTATCACACTGATGAAGGAAGAGCTGCGGCCAGTGTCCCAGCTGCGCATGTGGAGGAAGGCGTCGGCTCCCGCAGATCTCTCCCAGTAGAGCCATCGCAGGATTAGAACAATGCGCTTCCTACGTAGTGTACTGTAACTGCTTTCTTAACAACTGAAAATGTACAGAAAACGGTGTTTTGACTGTCTATCTTTAGCCTTCAGCTGCTGCTGTCACGATTCAGAAGTTTGGATCTCTGCCTGAAGAGGCAGGTTTCGTTAGCTGTAAAGTCTCCGGTGGAGTCTACAAGTGCAATTCCAGACTGAGAAGTTAGCATGGAATCGCTGGTTCTGAAGAGGGAAGGCCTTGGGGTCCTTCTCCCTTCATTTGATTCTTTTTTTACGCTCACATTTCGGTGAGGATGAAATCGTCTTTGGCTACCGTGGACGGCAAGCAGAGCCCGTTTAGGGTTGGCAGTGAGTGGTAAAGCTCACTTGAAAAGGTGAAAATGAAGAGTGAGAGAAGCTGGCTCCGCAGAGGGTGCTTGGGACAAGCAAAGGAGGAAAGAGTAAGACAAAAATGCCCCCTGGGAGACACAGGGCGGGCAACCACGCAGGAAGCCACATGAGCAGCTCCCTGTGGCTGTGTCCTTCTGTGCCATCCAAATTTCAAGGAGACCCTCAAGAACTGCGACGTCTGGGTCCTGAGAGGCAGTGTGGGACCCCCCACTGGCGCTGACCTCAGGCGTCCTGTTCAAAGCCTGCTTGAGTTCTCAAGAGAAGCGCGTGTGCGGACCTTTGGGAACCTTCAGGCAGCATCAGTATGTAGCAGGAAATCAGAACCCGGAACCCAGAAATGGTGACCGGTAGCCCAGAAGGGGATAATAGTGTCTACCATTTTTGACACTCAGTATAAGGAGCAGGGTCGCACTGTAGCAAATACTTTAAACTGGAATTTGATTATGGGAGGCGACTGGAAGAACTTTGATGGTCTTGGTGGAGATGTCGGGGTTCCCCTGGAGACACTCTTGGGTAGAAATCTGAATGTCAGAGGGTATGGGACTGAGTCAGGGATGCACGTGAGAAATGTTGTAAGCTGGACCAAAGGTAGGTCTTGTCACAAAGAGCAAACGACTTGGCCTCTCTATGCTCCGGGCTTGCTTCGTGAAGAGTAAAGCTCGCGAGTGACGGGCCTGCGACTGGCTGAGGAGGTTTCCGAGCACGGCGTTGCAGGCACAGCCTGGCTCCTTGCTGCTGCTGATAGTGAGATGTAAGAAGGTAGAAATCCAAGAATGAAGCCAAATTAAGCAGAGCTTGCAGGGTTGGAAAATTCTCAAAATTCCCAAGGAAGCTTGTAGGGAGTGAACGTCCAGGGTGTGACTGGACAGACGTCCTAAAAGCACGCGGAACAGCGGACCCAATCGGTGGTCTCCAGAAGAGCCAGGAACTGAGGTGCAGTTACACAGGAAGGTCTGTAGAGGGCACTCTTACCCGGTGGGTTCGATCCCTGTGACTTCCCATAGAATCCAAGCCCATCTGTAGGAGTTTTATATCAGCAGAAAGCCTATTAGCTTGGTGGAAGATGAAGGAGAGGGCATACGATGAAGGGGGACTGGAATTTCTGGCGTTTTGCAGGTGGGAAGGAGTTGTCAGGGCTATGGTGGCAGATAGGCTTTGTCTACGAGGGGGCCTGGCACCAAGGGAGGGCCGAGCTCATGTTCCGGGCCAGGAGGTGGGGTGCCTCGTGGTGTCAAAGCGCAGGGCTGGTGCCATCAGAGTGGTGGACCATGAGGCCAGCAAGTTGAGCCCCAAAATGATCATTCTCAAGCCTGAAGAGTGCAGGGAATTTCCCCTGGTGGTGTTTGATCTTGTTTGTGACTTACCAACTTTTTCTTTCTTCCAAGTTTTCTCTTTTGGAACAGGACTGTCCATCTGTCCTACGACTGTCTCACCAGTATTCGTTGAAAACAGATAACTACTCTGGTTTTATAGGTTTGCAAATGGAGAGAAATTTTGTCCTAGTTCTGCTCCAAGCTTGGCCCATCATTGACTTGGCTGAGTTCAACGAGATCAGTGACTTAGGGTGACTGAACCTTTTGGAGATGGGTGATCAGACATCAGTTTTGGGGACTGTTATAGGTTGAATTGTCCATCCTGAAGTGTACACAGTGAAGCCTGCAATCATGTGCATCTTTGGTGTCCCCAAAAGTTCACGTGGTGAAGCGTTGTTCTCCAGCATGATGCCGTTGGGAGGTCTTATTAAGGTGTGGGGTTAGGGAGGTCCCCAGCATCACGAGCCCTGCCTCTGGGAGTCGGCGGGACCCCATCTCGGCCTGGATGTGCCTGCTGGTCTTTCCACTTCTGACCACCAGGCACACTGGTTGACCCCAGCATGACACGCTCGCAGCACTGGGGCCGGCTGACCATGGGCTCTAAAACTGAGACAAGTGAACCTTTTTGCTCTTTCTCAGTTCCTAATGTCATGCATTTGTTATAGTAATGGGAAGCTGTTGAATTCAAGTCCTGCATGCGACTCTCTTTGGAGAGACACTGAGGTTGTCAAGTTAAAAGAAAGCCCTTAAGGTTGGCATGGCTCCAGGGTCACTGGCATTCTTATAAAAACGGCAACCTGGACACAAAAGCAGGAGTAGAGGAAGAGACAACTGGAGCAGCAGCCAGCACAAACCAGGAAGTGAGGCTTGCTGCCAGATCCCTGCGGCCCTGCAGCGCCTTGCGTTTGGACTTCCTGCCTCCAACACTGTGAGCCAGAAGGCAGTCTCCAGGGGTCAAGCCACCCAGTGTTTGGATTTCATTATGGCGGCCCGAGCAAACTGCCCCCTTGCACTGTACATGCCCAGGGTTTAGCCCAGAGGGCTGAAACACGATCCAGTTGCTGTGTGTGTGAGGACCAGCCCAGAGGTGCAGGCCCTCAGGACCGAAGAAGAAGAGCAGTCCCCGCGCTTGAGCCGCGAGTGCCTTAGTCACCTGCAGTCCTGGTGGTAGGACTGCAGCCGACGGAGGCCGCGTTGTTGGGAGTCGGATTCTGGCTTAGTATAAATAAAAATTATTTGCAATTAAAACTGAAGAGGGTTTTCCTGGGGTGCTAATCAGAGCTCAAGGAGGGTGAAATAAAGGGATTTCAGGGAGTTTTGCTCGAATTTGTTGTCTGCTTGTATTTACTTTGCATGGAGTAAGGGTGAAGTCTAGAAACTCTGGGTGAAGGCATCTCTTGTATTTATTCCTACGGGACAGGCAGAATGGGGGTGAAGCACCGCGAAACAAGAACCCCAGTACCGGGTGGATGGAAGCGGGCCTGTTCTGATCTCCTTTAGAGGAATAGGTGGTTAAGGGGGTGCGTTGCCTTCCAGTTGATTAGAATCCGGCTGCTCCAGCGCTGCCATGCGGCTGTGAGACCGCGGGGGCAAGAGGGCCTGGCGCTTCCCGGCAGCCTTTCGGAGACCAGCACAGGGCCTGGGCTGCTGCAGACAGTCAGGCTAACAGCCGCAGAACAGGGAGCGGCTGAGATCTGTTCGTGTTCTTGGGTTTCACACACGCATTTCTCACATAAGATGCGCATGTAATATGCTTGAAATAGTTCCTGATTAAGAAATTAATACCTAATGAGTTAATTGTGATCCTTACCTGCTAACAACGTAGCTCTCTTCTGTGTGTGTTTGTGAGGCCCATACATAGAAGGGAATAATTGCACCTTTAACAACTCTACTTTCATTTCAGTTAAGATCTATCATGTATGCATAGAGTAACAGCTCACAAAATATGAAATAAAAATGCTAATTGATAATGTTACGTAAAGTCAGTCAAGTCACAGCTATAGTAAAATTTTCATGAAATTTTTATTTTATTTTATTTTTTATGGTACTAGGGATTGAACTCAGGACCTTGCACTTGCCAGGCTTCATGAAACTTTTAAGTTTTTGATTCTATGTTTATTGAGAGACAGGTGACGCAATGATTCAGGCTCCCTGAAGGGAATGAAAATCGTGATCTTCCCCCAAAGTTCCTGCTGAGTTCGTTGATGTTTGAAGGGTGCCTGGATCAGCAGAACCACAGAAACAAGGAGGCCGAGGGAGAAGATCGCGCTCGCTTTAGGCCTCTGTGCTTTGAGTGGTTCATGGCCGTGCGACCAGGGAGGAAGGAGTTGGCTGCTTAGGGAAGCAAGTGGTCCAGCCGGAGTCCACCTCTGGAAGCTTCTCTCCAAATAACTGTAAAAGGCACTCAGTGCCACAGTGTGTGCTGTGCCTCTGTGACAGCTTCTCCCGGTAGCAAGGGAACTAATTGCATCAAAAGTTACTCTGGAGAAATGGCTGTGGGTGGTGCAAGGCGTGAGGATTGTCTTGATTCTGGCTCTGAGAGTTTAGTCCCTGGTTGGCTGGCTCTGTGGCAGACATGGTGTGGTGGAAGGTCTGGGCAAAGCAGTGCTGGGCCCAAGGCAGA
>NW_004524633.1:4730634-4731762 GCF_000260255.1 Octodon degus
GAAAATAACACCATCCAGATTACGCCACCAGTGACCCCTCTCTCCACTAGGTCGGCCTCCTAACAGCACATGAACTCAATGGATTAACCCCTGGCAAGTGCGGTCTCCCCATAATCCAGTCATTGTCCCAAAGTCTCCATCTCCGAGCACATGAGAATGTGGGGGACATTTTAGTTCTAGAGCATAGCGAAGGGTTATGCACTATATAGTCAATTAAAGCCTTCAGAATATTCTGCCATCATTTTGTCAACAGTTCTTGGCTCATTGAAAAGAAAGTTGGGTGATATTCTCTCTGTTTCTCTTCTGTGTAAAAGAATCTTTTTTGGTCTATGATTTGGGTGATAGCATTCTGGCCATTTAAAAAAAAATTATACACAGTGTGTTAACTGTTGATTTCTCTAATAATTGTATGACATTTTATTTTCTTTTTTATAGAAAGGCATTTTTTATATTTTCTTTAAATATGTGTATATATGCTACATTAAAATCTAAAAATGAGAAAATGTTCTGATTCTAATTAAGATAGGAGTAATATCTTTATTTTTAAAAATTTATTTATTCATGTATTTGGTACAGGGTCTTACCACACAGCTGAGACTTGCAGTGATCCTCCTGTCTCAGCCTCCCCAGCACTGGGACTACAGGCATGTGCCACCGCGCCTGGTTTTGGTGGCTGGCACAGCACGCACAGGGTTCCAGGCCAGCACGGCATGGGGTACGGGGCGCTGAACCTGGGTCCTTATGCCCGCCAGGCAGGTGCGCACACCACGGTGCTGTGTCCCCTGTTCCTTTCTTTATTCTTTTTGTACCTCTGGGCAGCTTTGCCTGACAGAGCACACAGAGCCACTGACTGAATTTGGCTCGAACCCTAGTCCTAACTCGCACCCTCACCCTCACTACTGCAGGTAGGCAGATGGGATAAGACCCATAGAGAAAGGAATGAATCTAACTTGAAAAATGGGCAAAAACTTGACACTTCACCGTGCTTATATATGGATAGCAAATACGCAGTGGAAGAATGATCAACATTAGCCACCAGAGATGTGCAAATGAAAATCAGGGTAAATTAGCACGACACATCTATTAAAATGGCAAAAATGGGGCCGGGGAGATGGCTCAGTAGAATAA
>NW_004524633.1:4732429-4733692 GCF_000260255.1 Octodon degus
GGCGAGCAGCCTCGGAGGAGGCTCTAGAACCTTTCTGGGTCTGACTGCAGTGGCCATAACATGAGGCTTCGGGGGTGTGGCGCATCATCAGGAGCTGGTGTCACTGGCGCTGCGTGGCAAATTGAAGACTGAGAAAGACCAAAAGGTAACACAAGAAACTTTCTAAACATATGAATTCTCTTTAAAAGCCTTTTTACTTCCATATAATGCGTCTTAAGCCTTTGCTGTTTACCTATGCTAATATTGTACTATTTTAGTGGTATGAAATTAAATTTGTTATTCTTAACTCTAGAATTTTATAACTAGTTTGGTAGACTATTCTGTTTTCTTCATTAAAAATCAGCAACCTACCCTCATTAATGTGATTAAACTTAAAAAGATCTCCAATATGAACAGATTTCAAATTAACACTCTAAGTGAATAAATTTTGAAATTAAGTTAGTTGGCTTTACTCTAACTCCTAGCATTTGAAGCATCCTTCCTATTTACCTGTATTCTGTACCCTTCAAAACTCACGGAAATGTTCATTTTAGATAATACACTTCCTGGGAACTAGCTCTCAATTGTAAGTATAACACGAAATGCACCACTCCTGCTCTTCTCTTCTTCAGAGAAGTGAAGGGACTTGACTTTGTTTCTCCTGGATGCGTGCAGCCCTCCATCTATGATCTCGGCCACCTCGTAGTTCATCGGACTTGCATAAATAAGCGTTTGCATTTAAAGTTGCTAACTGTAGCCGAACCCCACACCATGCTGCCTATTTCAGAGACAACTGCTAACAGGATAGAAAATACTAAAAATGCTCCTTTTAAACGTGCAAAGTCTTTCTAAGCACACCTTTGTTCTCACTTTTCTGCCTCTGTCTTTAACATTTTATTCCTTTGCGCTCACCCCCATCGACACCTTTTGGGCAGGGTAGTGTTATCTTTGGGAACTTCATACCCTCTTTTGGTTTGGCTCTTAAGAAACTACATGTGAACGGTTTCCCTGCTCGCATTTAAGCATCTGTCTCACCCTCCCTGACACAAAACTTGATGTCACCAATGACCTGGAAAACAAAGAGAAACTTCCTTAGCATTTTCGTTCTGCTATCTTCTTTCTCAGAATGTGCCTGGTGGAGAAGTGCTTAATTACTCTGCCAAAATCAGAAGGCTCTGAGAGGAGAGAGTTTGGCAAATGTTGTACTAGTGCCTCATCCCATGAACCGAGGTGGGACACCTGAGCTCCCGCTTCACACTGCAGTGAGGACAAGATATATATATA
>NW_004524633.1:4735244-4736294 GCF_000260255.1 Octodon degus
CCTTGAGCTTGCCAGGGAAGTGCTTATTCTACTGAGCCGTCTCCCCGGCCCCTGCAAGTGCTACTTGGGCAGATATCGGAAGTTGATGAGAAGGCAAGTGATGCAAGTATCTTGGAAAAGGCGGGTTCGCTGGGCGCACGTGGTGAGAGGCGCGGCGCCAATGCGCTGGAGTGGAGCGAGTTAGGGAATGGTGGAAGGAGCTGAAGCCAGTTTTCTCCCTGCGGCACCGCCCATGAGGATCACAGGGTGCCTCCTTCAGGCAGCCGCTCTGCAGACCTCCTCCTCCCTGCAAACCAGCTGACAGCACCGGGCGTGCCAGTTACAACCCAACTTTTCCAGCCTCCCTTACTGATGCCGAGTGGGCGGACAGCAGCGTACGGATAGCACATCACGTCTGACAAAGAGAGCGTGGGAGACGACTTCAGGCCCAGGACACTTGGAGCTGGAGAAGATCAACTGCCAGCCGTGAGGCGCAGCCACCCGGAGCGCGCATTCTTCCCGCTGTCCCACCGCTTATGCTCTCGTAGCCTTGGTGTCGTATAATAAAGTGGAGGCCATCGACTGGGAGGACTGCTTTGCTTGTTCCCTCACCGCTTTGACGGCTGCATAATTTCGTGTCTTGATACGCTGGTCTGAAGACAGACAGAACGATGTCCTCAGTAGTCACGAGTGCTCTGCTCTTTCCCAGACTCCGTCTCTCGTTCTAGATACACACACCGTGTGAGACCGAGTCCAGCCCAAAGGATCTAATACTGAACGGCTCGGGGAACTCGGGTGGAGACTTCCCACAGCCTGCGAAGTGTTAGGAGGACCAAATGGAGAAAGTGCAGCAAGCCCGCTGCCTTGTCTGGACCTCGGTGGGCCTCAGCACACGCACCTGGTAGCTGGCTCTGCACCCGCGTGTACTCGTGTGGTCGGGCAGACCTGGCCCCACACGCTCGGCCGGCCCCGTGACCTCTGGATTCTTAGGCCAGGTGGCTGTAAGCTTCCAAGACGACAAGCCGGCTATTTTCATTCAGCTGGATATTATCATTTTTCAGTTGTGTTAGA
>NW_004524633.1:4737295-4742342 GCF_000260255.1 Octodon degus
AGGCACACTGAGCTGTCTACCCAGACCGGGCGTGGTGACGCATGCCTGCTTCCTAGTGCCAGGGAGGCTGAAACAGTAGGATCACTATGAGTCCAAGCTGTGTGGTGAGATCCTGTACCAAACACATAAAAATTTCAAAACAGTGTAATAATTTTAAGCCAAAATAATTTTATCACAATGCTGTTGAACCTTTAGTAACATTTTAAACAACATTATCATTTTCATGTTATAAATCGATAATTTTCTTCGGGTATAATTAATTTGCCTTTTTCAATTAGGAAAACTGAAGTGTTTTCAATTTGTCTATAATATTTATAACATTATTTGATTTTTGTATTCACAGAAGTAATGGTGTTTTTACTATGATAAGTTCCTGGTTCTTATTTCCTTGAAAACTTATAGGTAGCAGAAATTTCATTGTGTGGTGTGAAAGCGTTACTGTAGATGGAATCTCAGATAAGTGCTCAGGGCAAGGATGTGTACACTGCTGACCTGGGGACTGCTTGTTTCCTTCTGAGAGCCCGAGGGCTCTGGATACATGCGGGCAGGCGGGCGGGCTGCGTGGTGTTAGTTTGTGCCTCCCAGACACCGCACTAGGCACATGCGTGCTGTCCGCTCTCTGTTGACGAGCGCAGGGTTTGTTCTTACTCTCCTCTTGCCATCTCCTCTTTCCTGTCTTCTTGATTCACCTTTGGCTTCAGTATCTGACACTGCACCTTGTTTTTCTCTTACAGTTTGACTTGAGAAACAAATTTTCATGCATTTGCCTATAAACGCTTCCATGCCCTCCACCAGTGATAGGGAACTTAGACTTGCACGAAGCCTGTCTTTTTAATTTTGTATTTCAGTTAATCCCTTTGCTATTCTTGAATATTTTTGAGGGGAGGCAGAGTTAGCAGATTTTACCTGCTTTTAAGAGCTGTGTTTCTTGGGGTGATTCTGCAAGCCATTTTAACTGAGATAATAGGTAGTATGAGATGGTGGCATGGAGAGCCCCATGATGGTAAACACTGGCAAGAGGAGATGGGAATGACTGCAGCTGGACGGCGTGCCAGCAGGGTAGGTTTACATCAGCGTTGCCTCGTCCGGGCCGGTTCATGTACAGCTGAATCTGGTTTGGGAAATTTGTCATCATATTTTTGGGATGAAATTTCTAAAACATTTGCCATCTTTTGGCAGTTTTGAAAAGTAAATATAAGAAATATCTTTTGTGGCTTCAAATTGCTATTATTTTCTTATAAGTTACTCGGAGTAATTGCAGAATCATACAATCTCTGTCATTTATTTATTTATTTAACCGGTGATTGAACTTGGGACCTTGCACTTGCCTGGCAGGCGCTTATGCCCCTGAGATATCTCCCTGGCCCTCATGTCCCACTTTTAAATCATGGTATTTTTGGAGGGAAAGTTTCAGAGTCTATTTCATAACCCAGCCAATAGTAAGTAGTGTTGATCATATTTTCTCTCACAATATTATGAACTGCCTGTCTTCTCAAGCAGGGCAGGCAAGGTGGCTCGAAATGCTAACAGCATCACTAGGGGCTACCGAGACAAAAGCACAGCTTTGCGATTGAATTGTAGGGCACTCAGCTGGAAACCAGAAAGCGTGAGGTGCGGCTTTAGTTGTAATGCCAACCAACAGAACCTTGGACTCGGGCCTTGATCTCTCTAGCCATGTCTTCGGAATGTGTTGCAGAATGAGGTGATCGCCGAGATTCAGTGCAAATCTCAAATGCCCTCGCTGTGCTTTTGTTCGCAATGTATTTCACTTACGTAAATGCTGACAGACTTTCCAAGGTGCTTCTGTAAACTGGGGGTTTCTACCCTATTATGCACCACTCACTTCCTGAACAGTTGACATGGGGTTTACTTGTTCTACCCATAAAGGACAATGTGATCTTATTTAGCCCTGTAGATACTAGCCCAGCTTTTGTCAGAGGAGATGACATATTTCCATGACTGTCTAAGGCTGGAAGACCTCCCTCATTCATGGAAGAATGCATGTCTCCACTTCTCCCAGAAGCCTCGCTGGGAATTGCCCCTTTTGGCCCCCTTGATGACTCCAGTTCTTCGAATTGGAGATCAGGTTGGCCCTGTTCACAGTTATTTAAAAAAAACCCTTTAAGCATCAGAATATTGTTTTGATTTCCTTTGTGCCTTTGAAAGGGTGGAAGCTGTGCTCCAGGGCTAGGCAAAGGGCCAGGTTGCAGCGTCTGCTTCTGGGACGCTTCTCCTGTGCTGCCCATTGCACTTGTATGCGGGCCTTGTGAACAAAGCGCGCACACGCACCCTGCTGTGCACACGCGCCACATATGCCTGTGCTGTCTTCTAAAGCTACCCTCGCACGCCAAAACGCACGCACACACACACACGCACACGCATACTGTCTAAGTTCTGATTCCACACTATCACCAGGAGTACCCATTTCCCCACAGTGTTACCTCCTTTGCAATTTTGGGGAGCTCTGGCTGTCGGGAGGTCTTGGCAGTGAACAGAGTGCTGCCGTGGGCAACTCACGAGCAATGCGCTTTAACAGAAGAGTGAGTGAGATGCTTATTGGAGTAAAAATTAGACTTCAAGCTCTTTGAGGGGAATGAACCAAGTCCAGTGTGTTCCTGTTCACTCCTTTTATTGATGCTGTTTGGGATTTTAGGGGAAGGGCGAAAGAAGAAACTTCAGCGAATCAGCTCTTTGATACAGAGCTGGAATTCCAATCGCTGCTTCAGCTAGGCTTCGGGACACTCCTTGATTTAATCCATGTTTTCTGTGACAAAGACAGGCACCGCCCAAGTTTTGTGAAAATCTGAGCAGTGGAGAGTGTTTTTAAGGGAGAAACTGTGCAGTTGTTTAAATAATCCTGGGCCAATGGCATTTAGAAGGTGGAGTTTGTGTGGTGTGCGTTGCAAAGCAAGCTAGTTCTGAATGAAGACTTTAAACATCACACACGCCGGACGACGCTGGCTCTGCTCTTTGTGCGAATGAAACAAACGCCTAGGTGACTAGGTGCTGCTTACTATCTGTTAGTGAACGTGGCTTGTTGGTGAGGTTTTCAGGAGAATGCATGGCAAGGATTTCTCAGGAGCTCTAATGAATATTTCATGGGTTGCTACATTCAGCTGAATGAATTCAGGGAGCGTCAGTGTGGAGCTGCAGACTCGCCTCCCCCACAAGGAGGCTACTGACATAGGAAGCGCTCTGGTGCATTTTCAGAGGCAAAGGCAGCCTGATAAAGCTCCTTCTGAGTCTGACTTGCCATTCTTCCAGCGCGCTGCTGTTGCTCTGAGCGGCTCCTCGGTGGGAAACACTGCTCGCAGACTGAGCCGGGAAGAAGCTGCAGCCTGCTCAGCCCTCTCACCTGCGGCGGGGGCTCTGCTATGTTTGAGGCTTTTGTTCTGGATGGTGAGAGCTAGCGCTTTGTGTGAGACATGACAGCAAAAAATTCTTCAAAGGAACTTACTGCTTCGGAGTCTGACGTTTGCATAAAGACTTTCAAGGAGCAAATGCACCTAGAACTTGAGCTCCCGAGGCTGCCAGGGAACAGACCCACATCTCCCAAAATCTCCCCACGAAGTTCGCCAAGGAACTCCCCATGCTTTTTCAGAAAGTTGCTGGTGAATAAGAGCATCCGGCAGCGGCGTCGCTTCACTGTGGCCCATACGTGGTAAGCTGGGATGGGGGCTATCTAGGGTGCTCCTCAGGGGCTTGCGTTAGCAAGTGGCTGAAAATGTCGGAAGGGGAAGGTCTGCATTGCTTCTCAGAGCATAGCAGAAGTGTGAATGGCGTGGGGACAGCAGGGCAGCTGAAGAATGCACGGAGGCTGTGTGTGCTACACAGTGTGCTACCTGCTGTTTCTACCTACAACGCGCTCTAACCCGAGAGACACCCGGAAACCACAGTTTATAAAATCCTACAGCTGATTCCAGGTCAGAGGTGTGACAAGCAAGTTTGTAAAAGTCAGATTTTGGTTTGGTCTCTGTTGAAGTAAGAGGTGACTTTTTTTGTTTGTTTTGTGTATTTTGGATGATTTTTAATGGGATATTTTTGGTACAAGATATTTTCAAATTAGTTCTAATTGATTTCTTCAGACATTGTATCCAGTCTATCTTAATTCACTGTATCTCCATGTTTATAGTGTAGAAAGCAGTGAGTTTTTATTTTATTGGCTGTTAGTTTACATGAGTTAAGACAAGAGATACTTCATTCTCCCTTCTGAAATTGCATGATTAATTTCTTTTATTTATGATTTCTAATTGCTATTATCTTTTTTTAAAAATGATATTCACATTTATTATGACAGTGTACCAAGTGGCCTTCCTTCACTTTAGACTTTTCATTTTCCTGGAAGTTAATAATCCATTTTAAACCTATTTCCTGTGTAATGTCATAAATGTCTATTGTTTAGCATATTGCCGGTTCACTCTGGTTTTTCCTAAAGATGTTTAATTTTAAGAGCCCCTTGTTTTACCAAAATAAAATGTGAGGACATTTTGGAATGCCTGTTAATAAATTCAGGAAGCCTCCATGACCGTGCCTGCCACCTTTCATACGTAGGTTGCAGAAATGTAAATGTATACACAGGCCTCCTTAAACAAGTCCCGTAGGGACAGGCTGCAGGTCCCTTGACTTGATGAGCCCAGGGCCACTTCAGATTTCTTGGAAGACCTTTCAGATGAGGTGCCCTCCAGAACTGGTCACCTGCACCTGAGTTGTACTTAATGGGACCACAGCAAGAAGGGAAGGTAATTTGGATTCTGTGTCTATGAGCTAGGTTGCTAACCAACATTATACATGAAGGTACCTGGTTTTTAAGATTTAATAGTTACTTGAAAGATTTTCTCCTCATCTAAATGTTTGTATGCCTCACCTCCTACACAGTGCACTGCTGATTAGAGTTACCTCACAGAGATACAACTTGGATTTCATGAATACCACGTACCTGGCTACCACGTATTTACCTGGCTAATTATGATATGGCTATTCTTGTTTTCTGCCCGGGACTGTTATGTATCTAGTTGCTGTACTGGATAATGTTTTGTTCATTTTCTTG
>NW_004524633.1:4742558-4765914 GCF_000260255.1 Octodon degus
AGCTGCATAGCAAGACCCGGTCTTAAAAAGAAAAAAAAAAAAAAATAGACAAAAAATATAAATATGTGCTTATTTGAAAAATCCCCCCTCTCATACTTTACCTCACCTCCAACATATGTCTATTTTTAATCTGGTTTTCCGAGCGGTACAACTGAACAGAAGAAGATAGTTATACGGTCAATTAGGTCTCATAAAAAAGAAGCTGACAGGTAGCTGATAGATGCGTGTGTCTTAGTACTCTCAAGTGAGTATTGAACTATTATTTTGACCAAAAGAACATTTTAATTTCAGGTATGTAGTTTTAAAAGAATGGTAAATCTTCTTAAAACCTTGGTGATATTTTTTATTAATGTATCATTTTTATTTCTGAATATAATAATGTGACCTTTCTTTTTCTCAGAATAAATTTTTGATGTGCTAGGAACATTGAGCTATAAATACTAGCAATTTTTTTCTTTTCAAAAGAACCAAAATTTAGGAATGATTAAAGAAGCAGTTTTATTCATGCCTTACACAAATTTTGTTACAGCAATTTGCATAAAGAACAACTTAATGATATTAGCTTAGTTATGCTAATACAATGATTTTCTTTTAGGTGAGATAAAACAAAATTTTCCATAATTGCCATAAAAGAGAGCAAATGGTTTTGGTATGATGCTCTTCAATATAGGCTAAAATAATTCATTAATCATCAAACTTATAAAATAACTTCAGTTATGGCTGTGATTCATTTTCACCCTTTTCGTTCAACTCACACCCTCCCTGTTTTAGGATTTTTAGTAAAGTTATGCATAGTATGTTCCTAGCTCAGAATAAATCTGTCTGTAATTATTCCTGTTGTTTTATCTAAGTATCTGCTTAATTTCAAATTTATTTTCACAAATTATGTAGTGACAATCTCTATTCTGAAAATATATATATGTATTAGAATGACTTATGCATTTAGAATGTGTGTATTAGAATGTATTAGAATGACTCCCTAATCTTAAAAAAAATATATATATATGCTGCTTTTTTTTTTTAGCATACTATGTAAAATAGTTACATGGGGACCTCACAGCAAAAGCACTTTATTTTTGCTTCTTTTTCATGAAAAAATGTAACCAGCCTTTTGTCATCAATGACATGTTTCCCAAACCGTGCGTTTAAGTTAGTAATTCCAAGATATGCACTTAGAAGCCTCCAAACATGTCATTACCTTACAGTAGACAGTAGGCTTCTCTTAAGAAGATTGGACTGTTTTGATTCCAGCATCAAAAGTAGAGTGATTTTCATGAAGAAGCTAAACAATGAAGTGGATTCTGTTTATATCTTAACCTAATGAGCAGCTTTTTATCTTTAGTTATTTGTAGCTTTCATATTTTTGTTTTGTGAATATGTAGTACTGGTTTTGAAAGCTCAAAGTATGGCAGAAGATTTAGGACATACTTGCGTAATTGTGTCTTTGGGATCTTTTTGAGATAACTTAAGAAAAGGAGATACTTACTGTGTTGTCACTAATCAGAATATATACACAGCCCCGAATCTGGAGGGAGCGTCAATGATGGTCTCATTGTTTTCTTTTACCTTTGCAAAGAACCACAATTTCTTTACCTTTGACAAGTGGGAACCTCCCAACTTTTAAGACGGTGGAGAAAACATTTCCGTAACCATAATAGTACAGAGTTCTTCCTCTTCCTAGTCAGTTTGCAAAGTGTTCCTTATAATCAATCTATGTAACTTTTATGTACTATATAATCTCCCCCCCCCACAGGATAGTAAGAAGAGACTTATAAGAATCTACATGAATTTGAAGAGCATTTTCATTTGGTCCCAGGGGTTTCTTCCTGTTCATTCAACATATATAATTGAGCCCTGCTCTGTGCAAGGAAAGAAAAAGATTCTGACTCAACCTACAAGTATTCCGGCACCTGCTGAATTTTTAATTCTTTACTAGAATATTCACACGTATAATCTCACTTATGTTTCATACTCCAAATTTAGGTTCTTTCAGTATTTTACGTTGCAGATATAAAAAGTATGCTGCATTTCTTGAGCTACTTCTGAGTATTTCTATTCAGATAATCACTGTTTTGACTCTGAACCATAATTCTGAATTTCTAAGTGCTGCTTTGAATTCTACCCTGCCCCCACGGGCGCCCTGCTCCTTGCGAGATAACCTGAGGCCACCTGGATGAGAAGCGTGTCGTCTCCGCCAAGCGTTTGTGCGAGGTCCAGCACTGCTGAGAGGGAGTAGGGAGGTTGCTGCGTGAATCCCGAGCCACCACCGTGGCTTCACCCCCAGCCCCAATCCGAGGCCTCCGTCCCCGCGCCGCGCTTCCCCTGCGCGCGGAGTGTGCGCTCCCGGCTCCGCCAGCTGGCCCTGCCGCGCCGGCGCAGCTCTTCAGGCTGCTCCGCTGTGCTGAGGCGCCAGCCTCAGTCTTGCCTTCTGCTTGGCGAGGGAATCCCCCCTGGATTGCGCCCCCGGCGCTGTCTCCGCGGGGCTGAGCGCGTGGGCCTGCGCCCCGGGTCAGAGCAGCTCGCGGAGCGCGACTCGTGCGCTCGGTGAGGGTCACCCCGAGAAGCGCTGGCGCCGTTCTTCCCCGTCTTCATTCAGCTCTGCCTATGTCTTGAAACTCTTCCCTGCTGCTAACAACGACTCATGGAGCATGCACTTTTGTGCCTCATGCTCGGCCATAAAAGCATGAAAAGCCGCAGTTTCTAGTATAAAGGAACGCGTGTGCGGTGAGCCAAGGCCGGAGTAACTGGAGGGCCGGAAGAGCAGGCCAGGCCCGCCCGCGGCACTCGCTTGACCCTCGCCGGAGCCCCGGGCACAAGCTGTATGGCAGAGTACTATTTGGGCCCCGTGTCTCTGCTGTGTTAAGCCTGCGGCTCGCAGTTTGCGTCGGTTGCCTTCGATTCTTTCTTAGTAAACTGGCAATTTTGGAGAGCTGTCTGTGGCTTTGCATTTAATGGGCTGAGTATCGGCCAAAGGAAAACACTTGTGGAGATCCTACGAGCCCGGCCCGACTGGGCGCCGCTGTTACGGATCGGCGAGGAGCCCTCACCTCATGGAGTACGCGGACGGCGAATTCGTACTTAACCCTTGAGGTATGAATAACGGTGCTAGAGCGTGACGTTCGAGGTAGCAGGAGGCCACCGGAGACACAGGCCATCGCTAGAAAGCGAGTCAGCAGGCTAGGGCAGGTGTGGAGAGGAGATGCGGCTCATGGGGGCAGCGACTGGGAGAGTTGTAGGAGAGGAGAAGAAGAAAGCACAATGTGGGGCCAAATGACAATAAGGAAAGAAATGGCGTGTGCTGTCATTTATTCAGCATTTGTAATGTGTCTGATACTGCTCAGAATGTAGGGACACATTTAATCTCATAACAAGCCCATGACTGACGTACTACAGGTACTTAATGCCTTGTCTGAAATGCTGGGGAAGGAAAATGTTTCAGGTGTTAAATTTTTGGATCTTACAGGCTCAACCTGTGCTAATATTTGTCTCTTACAGGAAAGAATGTAAGTAATTTTCTTACAGTCAGAGAGTATAAGCAATTTTCTGAAATAGCCCAATATAACGATGGCTAGCCAAGATTAGACTGATTATGAGGAGTGCGCCTGTTCTTAGGGTCCTCTTCTGGGGCGAATCCCAACTGGTGGTCAGCTTGCTACACCCAGCTGAACTAAATCAGTGTGGCGCTGGGTGTGGGAGGCCCACCTGAGGGTTGTTGCCCGCTGCAGAAGAGGCAAAGCTGGAGAGGCTGTTAGGGAAGCTGTTTGGAGAGGCTGTTGGAGCTGCTGGTTCTCTTAAACCGTTCTGCCAGAGGAGCTTGTTGTGCTGGCTTTCCTGGTGAACTTGGTTGTTACTGTTGGAGGAGGCACTGGGGACCTTGTTGTTGCTGAGGATGGCTGCCGTTCACTTTGGGGGAGCGCTGGTCCTCACCTGAGCACCGATTCCTGGCTCTGGAGGGGAGGAGGGAGCACTGTTCACGCTGGCTCTCCTGATGGGAGCTCGGCTTTCCTCATCCTCCCAGGATCTTGGACCTCACTGTTGCTGAGGACGACTGTGGCACTTTTGGGGGAAGTTCTGGGCCTTCCTTTGAGCATCGCCGCCTGGTGCCAGCGCAGATCCCTCAGCCTGCTGGCCCAATCAGGCATCATACTGGCACAGACTTTTTAGCTTCCACCACTGACCATCCCAGATTCATGAAATGAGCCTGCATGAGACATTGCTGTGGGACTTGTGAGAGGCTGGACATGTGGGGCATTGTGATGGGATCCAGGCCCTCGGCTGGATTCTTTGGTCTTTAGTGTGTGGACAGATTTCCTGCACTCTCGTTGTGTGTGATTCCTTGGGTGACTATTAGAAAATAATTTGACAAGCTATGTTCCCTGTATTAAGTTATTCCCCTTGCAAACCCCAAACCATGACACCATTCAAGATGGAAAGCTGGAGAGAGAGAAAGCCCAACTGTGCTCATCAAGTGGAGCCACAGCCTGGGATTCCAAGGTCATTTGCAGGACTTGGGGATTTTGCCCGTCATTGGTGGGGAGGTCCTGGAAGGTTGTAGGGAAGGGATCATTGGCATCAGGGTCCCTCCTTCAGAGAGGGCTGGGTAGGTAGCACAGGCATGGATTGGAGGATGAGAAGGTCATCGGCAAGGGAGGAAGGACCACATGCCTTGGAGAGACAGACTTCTGATTGTATTATGTGTCCCATGTCACTGGGAACTGTGCTCATGACATTCTTTATGACATGCCCAATTACTGTTTATGTAAGCAGAAAGAGAGTTCACGAACTTGGTATTCCTTGCATCACTAGCTACGGCATGAGGCTCTGGGTAACGCTACCTGCTGCTACACTGACCCCACCCACGTATGTCACAAGTAGTCCCAGCCAGCGGGCCTGGGAGGATGGCTGAGTCTGGGACAACCCTGTCGACTCAGTCCTACTTTGTGAGAAGTGTGGTGTGTTATTCTTTTACTGGAATCTTGTCTTTTTCCTTTTTAAAGCAGGAATTGCCCTAGTCCAGTTTGACTCAAATGCCAGGGGAAGTCCATGCCTTGTAGCCCGTCTGTCACTTTCATCAGAGCAGGCATTTTGTCCGTAAGTCTATAAACAGTGTCTTCCTGGCCGTTTTGTGCACTCAGGTTTTCAATGTATCATATTTTTAAAAGATTTACTGTAAAAAAAAGGGCCTTGCAAAGAAGCAGTGAGAACTCTAAGGACAAAGGCTGGAAGGAGGTCCTGGAAGCTTGCTTGCTGCTTGACTCCAAAGACCTGGGACCCTTTTGCAAAATCCTCTGTGCTGCCTTTCTCTGTTTCTTCCTCTGTTCGGATCTCCTTCAGTTTTATGGTGTTTCCCTTTTTCACGTCACTGTCAAGCTCCACAACCTGACACTTGGGGCAGATTATCCAAGTGGTCCTCGAAGAGAATCTGAACCCTTAACTGGGGTGGGAAGCCCCTGGTGCTCTGGACTCAGGCTGACTCTGACCTCAGCCCCTGCTGTGCAGCCCTGTGAGCCCACTTTCTGTTTGCCCAGGAGCCAAGGGGATTTCCACCCCAGAGCCTTTGTACTTGGTTTATGTCTGCACAGAAGATTAGGAGCATAGATGTTGCCGTGGCTCACCTTCCTCCAGGCCTCTACTCAGCTCTCACTGTGGGGACTTGGCTACTTCCCTGTTCCATACCACTTTGCTGTCCTCCTTCTCTTCTTTCTTTTCCTCTTTCTCTTCGTGTATGTGTGTGTGTGTACGTACTGGGGGGTTGAACGCAGAGCCTTCACACTGAACTGCATTCTCAGGGTCTCACTAAATTACCAAATTGCTGAGGGTGGGCTTGAACTTGTGGCTTCTGCATCAGCCTCCCACATTGCTGGGATTACAAGCATGCACTGCCGTGCCTGCCTTTCATCTTTTTCTTGACACTTTTTACCTGAAAATTATAGCTGTGCTTCTTTGTGACGTTACGTCTTCTTCATCTGGCGCCCCACTCAGTGAGGCGCTGAGTCTGTCCGGTGTTCATATCCCAGAGCACACAGAAAAGATGGAGATTTTTTAAAAATATATTTGTTGAGGAAAATAAAAAGCTCAACTATGATTTCTCCTTCCTGTTCTTTACTCTTAGACCATCTTTTCTTTACTCGGATATGAGGGAGGAGGAGAGGAGGTCCAGTTGGTACTAACCCTATAGGGACCCTTTCTCCACCCATCTCCAGTCGCTGTGTTTGCTGTATGCCAGAGGGTCCCTCTAACTCATTTCCTACTTTGTGGAGTAACTTGCAGGTACAGGATTAATTATATCTCACTTGGGCTGTTTTACATGGCAGCCCATTTAATTAGGCCACCATATACCAATCAGATTACCTAGCCTGTGGGATTATCATAAGTCAATATTTGTCTAAAACACTGAACCTTTATTTGTCTGGTTATTCATCCAACAGCAGTGTTGGTGCTTCAGTTCAGGAAGCTCTAGCTGTCTCTCACGAACCATCTGAGTGGGGCTGTGAGCAGAGCAATGCATTTGTTATTTTGGCTGCAAAGCGTTTACTTATTACAAATTAGAATATTTGATCATCTATGTTTTTGCAACGTTTGTGGTACTAAAAGCTATAGTGCTTTGAGTTTTTATGGGCTGGCCCTTGGGAATTGAAGTGAGAGTCCGTGCTTCGTGGGTGAGAGGGGACAGCAGCAGCATGGGGCTTTTCACTTGGTTCTGCCTTCTTTATTCTGACCTAGGAGGTTGGGGACTTCTGTCCCTCAGGGGACTTGGCCAATGGATATCACTGTATGTGCTAAGTTTAAAAAAGTGACCTGGTGACTACTGTCTAGGTCACTTTTCTTTTGTTGTTGGGACAAATAGCCAACACCCAAAATTAAGGCAGGAAAGGTTTATTCAGCTCACAGTTTTCGGAGGTTGCAGTCTGTCCTCGACTAGCTCCAAGGCGGGGCGGCTCTTGGTAAGGGGCAGCCATTTATGGTGGCAGAAAACAGCAGAGAACGAAGGCAAAAGGGCGAGCAGCGGCAGAGAGAAAGCCTCTCTGCTTTCATTGTATTGTCCTCAGGCTTCCACCTCAGGGCGGGTGCAGCGCTCACCCCCACAGTCCCAGCGCAGGGTCAGGAATTGATCACAAACTCCAGAAGCCGCCCCAATGGCTGCATGAGGCTTTGGGGGACAACTAGACACAAACCTTAACAGTGGCCTTCTCAGGTTGCTTCTTGCTAGAACTTAGGCATTTTGTCTTCGAGGGGGACTAGTGATGACTGTGTCCTAAGATCTTTTGTGCCAGGCATGTTCTCCTCTTCCAAACTATGCTCCTTTCAACTCTGTCTTGTTGCGAATTATGCAAACAACATAGAGGGACAGGGCTCAGTGTGGCTTCAAGGAGAACCTCTTTCAAATGATATTTTCTAGACATTGTCCTAGAGAATGATTTCTACATTATTGCTCACTGTTGTTCATTTATGGATCCTTTGAAAGAGAGGATGAGGATGACCCGCTTCCTGTCCTGGCTCCACGCAAGGCAACATGGGTAACTGTTGGCTTCGGAAAGGAGCGGATCTGCGTAGGGATTCTGTAAGCTACAAGCGCTTCAAACTGCCTCTTAAGAGATACAGGTATGCAAAGAAGAAGGAAACCTGTGTGGCTCTGCTTGATAAAGATGCAGAAACTTCTAGGTTCTAGGCATCTAAGTGTCCAGCACTGGATGTGAGAGAAATGAAGAGTATGAAAGTAGCTGTGGGCCCCGGAGAGGCCACTGGCAGTGGAAATGTGAAGTCTGTCTCTCTCTCTCTCTCTCTCTCTCTCTCTCTCTCTCTCTCTCTCTCAACAGAACCAGGGATTGAACTCAGACCCTTGCACTTGCCAAGGAAGTGCTTATTCTCCTGAGCCATCTCCAGGGCCTGAACAATGTAAAATTTTAAGCAGCTGCGCGGACAGTGGCCTACAGGTTCTCTGAGCCCTCCTCTGGTTCGGCTCCCGCCTCTGTCTCGTTCCTTGCGCAGTCACGTGTGTATGCCTCTGAGTGAAGAGCACACATTCAGCTGGACAGCACTGGTGTGGATGCCCAAGGCGCTGAATTATTCCCTCTCTGCCAGGATGCTTTTCATACCCAATTTGAGTTTAACTTTCATGAACTTCCCTTATGGTAATTCTTAGCATATCAGTCCACGTCCGCAATTCGTTGTGGGGGCTGGTGGGTGGCCATAGCACTTCCTGGTTTCTGTCGCCTTCCCCATGCCCCATCTTGTTCCCCTTCCCTATCTGTCTCCCTGTTTCCCATTATCCGTCTTGTACTTGGCTGTTGAATTACTGATGTGCTGGGTTTCTCGTGTAAGAGACAAACCACTTACCATTATGCTCTTCTTACCACGGAGCTAACACATTCACAAGTTACTAGTAAATTTGTGCCCCCCTTTTAAAGTAAGCCATTGAAATACATTGGAAGGTTTAAAGGAGCTATGATAGTCTAACTTTCCATTGCAATAACTGGTTGGTTTTAGATATTGAAAAGCTTCTAAGATGTTTTACAGACATGCAAATTTTCTTTTCCAAGAAAGGAGTGATTTCTTTCTCTGAAAAGATAAACCTTGTATCATTTGTGTAGAGCATTATATAATGTCTTCTACCACCCTGGGGTTATAGCATTGTATAATTTTGATGTTTATATTGAACATAATCTTGTTCATTATTTTTAATTTGGAACCTTATTTTTCACATAATCTTTGTTTTGTGCGACTTCCTTTAAAGTTAAGGAAGCTAGATTAAGCATCGATGTTTTCTCTTGACTTACTATTGAAATTTTAGGTAGAACAATTATCTATCTTAAACTCAGGCTCTTTCATTTGCAAATTGGATGAAATGGCCTTACCTTCAAATATTTTCAAATGTTAATTTAATTTTAATAACGTACCTATCTAGCCCAACAGCAATCTTTCTTTTGAGAAAATGTATTGAAGTACTGAACATAGTATTTCATGCCTTATAACTCACAATGGGTGCTGCTGCTTTATTATCTTTCTAAATCTCTAAACATACATAAACATTTGCATTATTGTCAGACATGATTGGTGAAGTAGAAGCTTATTTTTATTTTCTGAAAAGCATTTCTGGGTATGGGATGTGAATATTTCATTGCAAAATGCCAATTTGAAAGTTGAAGTATATAGGAGCTTGTAAGGAAATACATTTATAATCTCACCCAGAGACAACTCGGTATACTGGAGAAAGGAAATAGCGTTCGTTGACAGTCATGGAATGATGGCATCCTGATGAACTGAGACGATTTATGCTGAAGTACAGTGATGATCAAAAGGTGCAGTACAAATAGCTGTGGCCCAACCCGAGGATTTGTTTTGCCCTCACCGGTGTACTGTTAGAAGCCATTTGCTGTCGTTCACTGTGTGAAAGAGACAGAAGAGACCACTTTGAAGCCATTCCGTCCATTTGCCCCAGTCAACTTGAAAGGGAAAAGGAAAAACATGAGAAGATGCCTGGTCTATTTTAGGAGCCTGCGTATAAAAAGCCAATATAGGATTCAGTGAACAAACGCCTGGGAAGAATTCCAGTGCCATCAAAAACTCATTTCTCACAGAATGTCTCCTTGCCACTCGTTCTGTTCCTCTACAAAATTAATAAGCTCTGAAGTGGTGCTGGAGGGTGTGATAGTGCCCTGTGGCTGTGCCGCAGTTACCTCAGCAGGCCACGCGGGGCCCTTTTATCGCCTCAGCAGGATGGCTTCTGCCTCCTGAAGGGAGGTCAGGAAGACAGGACAAAGGCATCACCACGTTGAGGTCGAGGTCGCTCAAGATTCCCCCGGAGAGTTTTACCACCGGAATCCACGCAGAAGCTCGGGCTCCAGGGTGTTAACCCGGCCTGCTCCTGCCCTGTCACCTGGATGTGCGCTCACCTATACAACACAGTCTGTCTCCCATGTGCTCCTTTTAGCAGGGCAGCAGGAGGCCACGGGAGGCAGGGCTTGGGTTCCGAGACTCCAGCTGGGAGCTAGGACTGGCCGGGTGGCTGATGGCTCTGACCGTTCTGGTAGATTTTCTTCATTTTATAGAGCTATGCATTGATTTCTTAAGATATTTTTGTGTTTTGTAGCTGTAATTATAAAATACAATGTTACATCCTAATTTTTAATTAAATCATCATTTGTTTTCTGTTACATCACTGAATCTTGCAAAAGTAATATATTCACAGTAAAAAAAATACGATACTGAAAAAAACACCCACAAAGAGTACTGTCTTTAATGTCCATCTCCACTTTTTATTAGGCCTTAGAATTGGAGCAAACCACTCTGCATCTGCAAAATTAAAAATATACTACTTGCATTTCATTAGGGCTTCATGAACATTGAATAAAGTCAGAGGTATAAAATAATTAGTGTGACCCTTGCCCGGTGGCAGGTAAGCAGCAGACCTCTGTTGATTGCCGTGTTCAGATCATAAGATTTTACATAAAAATTATCTATCTATATCTATCTGTCTGTCTATCTATCTATCTATCTATCTATCTATCTATCTATCTATCTCCAGGATAGCTTAGATAATTGTACTGCTGATTTCTACCGATCTATGAAATGAACAGTTGATGCTTAATTTTTTTGACCAATTTTGCATGTTTAAAAGGTGAAAGATTTATACGATCTGAAGAGAAACCAGAGTATAATTTTGCATGTTTATATCTGGTAATCTGAACAACTAACTTGAAGACAACAACATGCAGTATAGCTATCATTGTTGAATTCCTACTATCTTGTTTAGTGAAATTCTATATTGTTTCTAATGTTTTTAAAATTATTTTTATTCTTTTTAAAAATAAGATAAATCACTAAAGTATTTTACCTTATAGATTTAAGTTTTTTATAGAGCAATTACAGCAATTTTTTTTGGCAATTATAGCATCTTAACTCTATTTTTTAAAGACCACTTAGCTATCAATTAGCGTCATGCATGACTTTAATTTTTTTGAATGTATTTGGTACAGGGTGGACAGGGTCTACAGGGTCTCACTGTACAGATCGGACTCGTAGTGATTCTCCTGTTTTCAGCCTTCCAAGTGCTGGGATCAGCACACCCCAGGGGCAGGGCCGGCACAACATGCTGGGGATGGAACCGCAGTCCCTGTGTCTGCCTAAGCAGGTGCTTTAATCAGCTGAGCTGTCTGGCTGGCCCTTATTAATTTGAAGACTGTATTTAGTGACCTTACCCAATAAAAATTTGAAAGCACCCTATTGTTAGAGAATATGATCTTTTTCATTCTTCACAAAGATAGCAGTAAATGACCTTGGCCATAAAAATTATCTTTCATGTTTCAAATTCCAATTACAGTACCTTCTTGAATTTGCTGTTTTTCTGCATTAGTGAAACTAGATACCAATAAAGTACTGATTCTTTAAATTAGTGTCAAAACCTTTTTACTAAGTTAAAACCATAATAATAAGTCTTTTCCAAGTACTGGACATCTCTGAAGTTATTTTTCCTTGGCTTTAGGCTCTAACCTCCTGGTGACCTGTTTATGTAAGAAGGTTTGCTCAGAGCGGCAGCGGGAAAGTCCCGGATCTGGAGTCTGCGATCTAGACATACATGCCGGCGCCATCTCTCACCAACTGTTCTATATTTAATTTTTATTTTGCGGGTGGGAGGGAGGTAGTCTTTTAACTTCTGCGAGCCTGAACTTCCCAGTCAGTGAAGGAGAGATATGGCAGTAATGCTGATTTCTCTGTGTGACATTTACAAGTGTCGATTGTTCTGTGGAAACCGTGAAGCAGAAAGATAAATTTCCCAGACAAAATAATGATACACCGTGATCATAAACTGTTAATTGCGAATACCAAGTGATGTGCTTGACTTCCGTGCTGCGGGCGTACTTTGGTGGCAAGCACAGAGCGTGCTGCTTAGTAACATTATTGAACAGCTTCAACATCGCCCCAGATTTCTTTTACAGAAGGCCGGTGGCGTTTGCGCAGTGGGGGTCCGCTTAGTGGAGAGACCTGTGGAGACAGGGGTCAGAATCAGCGGCGCCTTCGGATCTCACCTAAGGGGCTATCACTTTCTTGCTTCCCGAAGAGAGATAATAACAAGCTCGTGTGAGCAACACGTAACGCTGTGTAACTCGGACTTAACCTTTATCTGGATGACGTTATAACATCTAAATCAAATTGCTCCTCATTTCCTGGTGGCTTCCAAGAATACTTAAGGATGAAAGCAAAAATAAATGTTATTGCTTCTCTTTGGACAAAGACTTCTGTCTTCCATTATCATTGATCGGGCCGATTCTGTCTCCGTAATTTACGGGCAGGTAAAGGTCACCTTTTTAAGATACATAAATGAACCAGAAGGCCATTAAAAGTGGCTACACGGATAAGCTCCAAGCTTAGTGACATGAAAGATAAAGTAGATAACTTCGTGAAAATTTCCAGTTTTGTCTAAAATAATGCAAGTGGGAGTCTTAGGAACCTATGTGGAAAGTGCAGAGTAAGTTAAGGACAGCCCCGTCTGAAGAGCCTCGCAGCGTGTCCTCTTTGGAGGGTTCAGGGGCCCGAGAGAGCGCGTGTGCACGCGCTGCTGCTGGTGGCGATTTTGCCAGCTGCGACCCATAATGACCTGCCAGGCCGCGCCTACGTGTGCTGGGGGAGGAGTGTTCCGCGGCAGGGTGGAGAGCAGTGGTCTGGCTGTTTGCGGAGGAACACCTCAGGGGACACAGAGCGCTTCTGGAACATTCTACGTCTGTCAAAAAGTTTTAAAAGTTTCAACTTTAAAATGCATGAATAAACTTTATATTTAGTGTGAATCCTAAAATAATGTTTTGACCTAGTATTAGTGCCCTGTAACATCAAGCATGTGTGTTTAGGACTCCTTCCAGTATTGATGTGTTAGTGAAGAGAAGTCTTCTTTAAACAGGTACAATCCAGATGGACGGTGTTGCTTGCATTTGCACTTACTAAAATTTTTTCTGAAAAAAATTTACCCCACCCAGAAAAAGCATGGAATTGCAGTTGAAGGGATTACCACGTTACTCTTCAACGTGTGTGAGCGCTGCTTAAAGTTTAAGTTGTTGGGTGTGTTTATCTTCCCAAGCATTTATAGCACATCACGGTGAACACATTAAGCCCTTTCTCCTAGCTTCGGAGCGACCAGGGCCTCACTGCAGCTGTAGTCGCCTTCTGCGCAGGCGCAGCCAGAGCTGCTCGGCCCTGTCTGACTGTGACCCGGTGTCTTTTGGTCAGTTCCAATAAGCAGAAGTGGACTGTTGGCCGATGCGAACAAGCGCACTTTGCTACCCTGCAGCCTGAGTCTCAGTGAGGAGGACGCGGGCTCGTCAGCCTCTGAAAGGACTTGATTTGCATAGATACAATGTTACAAGTGTACCAGTCAAAAATATAAAGGCTCTTCCTTTGCCACCAGGCAGTGCCAGTCTGCCTAGGGAACTAAAGGTTCTAAGAGCCTCTATCGCCCAAGCGCTGCTGGAAAACATTCCGCGTCATAGTCTCATGTCCCTGCATCAAAGTCTTCCTTCTAGTTTGGACCTCGTAAATTCATTTCTATTTACGCATAATTAATGCAATGGGCTTAACAGATGATTCCATTCTAAGAGAGTAGATATTAAACCTGAAGAATTAGTCTCTTTGTAAGTCTTTTGGCACGTTAGAGAGCAGAGGCAAAGGGAAATATTTCGGAGGAGGAAGGAAGGGTCTTTTCCAGTGTCCTCTAGGCGTGGGGCGTGGATCATGGCCCGAATGTCCCACGCATGGAGGTGCATTTACAGCCGCGCACGCGCTTGTCACCGGGTCAGCTGGCTTCCTGGTAGGCCCTGTGTCCGCCTCCCCTTCCTGTTTCTGTGAGTCAGCTCCCTGGGCGTCTGGAGAAGGCGCTCTTGCGCTGCACCCCAGCTCTTAGTCTCTCTTCCCCCAAGGCCCAGCCCCGTCGCGCCTGCTTCCCTCCTCAGCGGTTTCCTTGCGTGCTCCGTGACGGTCCACAGTCGCGTGCGCCGGGTTCTGTCCGAAGGCTCCTTCGACCAGGCGCCCCTCCGTCTAGCGCCCGGCTCACCGCCCGCGGCGAAGCTCCCTTCCGTCGTGGTTTCTGCCGCCTTCCTTGCTGCTGCTTCCCCTTTACTTCTCTTCTGGAAACTGCCCAACCTTCTTCTCTCTCCCCTGAATGTGTCTCCCCAACTCAGGTCATCCGAGTGCCAAATACACGACCTTCACTTCAGTGGACCGTCAGCAGCAGAGCATGCAGGCGGCTACTGGCTTTTTTCCTACCATGTTTTCTAGCTTTTCTTTGTTGTTTAATCCTTAAGTTCTTGCTTTGCTTTTAATTGTGTGATACCTTTCTATTTGTATTTCTTCTTTTGAGTTCTTACACTAGGGAAACTGTATGATATTTACACATGTAGGTCTGGTTTCACTTATGAGTGTCTTCAGGTGGCATCTACTTAAATATAGGCGTCAAGTTTATCATTCTTTATAGCTGAGTAATACTCCATTGTATAAAAGTACCACATCTTTTTCATCCATTCCTCAGGTGATGGGCATCTTGGTTGTTTCCAAGATTTGGCTTTCACAAATGGTGCTGCTATATGTACAAGATGGCTAAAGCTATGATCCTGAGCATCTTCAGGAGGCTTTTGAAACTAGCAGCTAATTCTCACCCTGACTATATATGCTGATACCTGCGAACTAAGCAACTGCCCTGAAGATAGCAATGTGTAATGGTAGGGTCGTGCTTGGAGTGCCTGTCACTCTGGTCTTCTAATATGTACTGCTTGTCATGTCATATCAATTACTGCCATATTGTCTTTCAAGTAAATGTTTGTTTTTAAAAAAAGGCAATAAATGAAAACAAGACAAGAAAAAAAATGTCATAGGACTATCTTTTCTTCCTGAAACACTAATTTTGCTCAGATTCAAGCCACTAAGGCCTCTTCTTCTCTTTGATGGGCTGCTCTTTCTCAGTATTCTCAAGTGGTTTGCCTCCTGCTTGCAAACTTTCTGAATATTAGAGTGGCCCAGAGGAGTAGGAATCTCTCCTCTCCCTTGCCTCCTGCATCGTTCCCCGCCCCCTTCTCCCCTCCCTCTCCCTCTTTCTTGCTCTCCTTCTCCCTTCTTATTTCATCGTCTGTGAGCACTCCCTAGGCCAAGTACCTTGCTTAGGTCATGGCTTTACATACCATCTCTATGCTAGTGCTTCAGAAATTTATATCCCTGCCTAGAACACTCCTCTGAACTCTGTACCTATATATTATATCTGTCCAACTGCCTTCTTGACAGCTAAAACTTAGCTCTTCCAAAACTGTTGTCATGGTTTTTGCCCCCTCCACCCCACCTTTTCACAATCTGTTCCCAATCTCAGTAAAATGCAATTTTATACTTCCAGTTGCTCAGGCTAGAAATCTTGCAGTCTTGTACGACTCTGTTTTTCTCTGATGTCTCACATTCCACTTGCATCACCAAATCCTATCTGCTTCTCTCTTACAGCGAAGCCAGAACCTGGCTGCTGTTCCTCACCCTTGGTCAGCGCTGCTGTCCAAGTCGCTGCTGCCTCCCATCTGGATCGCCGAGCTAGCCCTGACCTGACCTCCCTGCACGCACACATTGCCCTGTCAGGTGCTCCCTGGCAGCTCCCAGCCAAGCCTTCCCAGTGTGTGAGCCTCCGCCCCCTCCTCAGGTAGACTCCTCCAGCAGCGTTGGGTGTCAGGGCCTGTGCAATACGCACGTGCCGTGCTGGCCTTGGCCCTGTGGTCTCATCCCACCCTTTATGTCTCCAGCTGCCTTCCCTCCACACCATTCCACCTTTTGCCGCTCTACGTCCTGGTCTCAATTTCCTCACAGCAAGGGTTCTGCTTGTTCTTGTTATCAAGAGAGAATTCCCGGGGTTGGCAAGATAGCTCAGCTGTCTAAAGTGCCTGCTTAGGCAAGCTTAGACAAGGGTGCAGGGACCTCAGTTCAATCCCTGGCACCACATGCCATGCCAGCCCCGCCCCCAGGGCTGGCTGAGCCAGCCACACACACACACACACACACACACACACACACACACAGAATTTCTCCCACGCACCCGCATGGTCCTTTCCTTCCCTCTTTTTGGATGGTCACCTCCATTTCCATAATGGGAGAAGACTTTCCGACCCTCTGTGTAAAGCACTCCCAAGCCAGCTGGTCTCATTGTCCTCCTCAGATCTGCTGTGGTTACTACACAGCTCTGTCACCACCCAACGCACACATCTGTACCCAAGTCTGTGTGTAAATAGGGACACCTACACACATATCTATATTCATATCTGTGGCATCTAGGTCTGAATCTGGCTCATTCTCTGCTTCTCCCCACTGGAATGTGAGTGGAGGTGAGTGAAGGCGCAGAGGACTCTGAGCCTGTGTGGGCCTCACCCAGTCGTAAGCACAGAGGCCCCAAGCTGGACGAGAGAAATGTGAGCAGGTCATCTAAGCTGCCGTGTGAGCAGTGGGGTGAATGACAAGGGCAGCTGCCCCGTGTGGGCACTCTACCGCAACTCATAGAGAAGAGAAAAATATACCGAATGTACAGTGAGAAAATTTAAATTCTGATTTGGAGTGTCCTGGTGAACAGGCACATAATTCATCCAGTCTCTGTTGTGCCCAGCGCGCTATCAAATTTGTCGGACGCATTGGCTCAGCCTGGCTCAGGCAAGATGTCCCTAACAGGCCCTCAGTAGACACCGCTTTTCTCATTCGCACACCCAGCACTTCACTTTATATTTATGGGGTTAGTTCTCTATAATGCATTTTACTCTTCTGTGACTTCTCAGAGACTTTCTGAATTCCAACCTCATCAACTTCTTTCCCTTTTCCTCCTGTAGGAGTTTTTACGGCATCATCTGATGTCAGAATCAGGTTTGCTCTCAACGATTAATCATCATCCTGTCTTTGCCTCAGTGATATCGAGAGGACTGGCGGGGCCTTTACTTCTCTTTCTGCAGACGGAGAGCTGGCGCATCTTCCGTGCTGAAGGAGGGCAAGCGCATACGCATCTTGTCATGTGGAAGCTTGTCCATTTCACTCACACTAACAGCCCTTCTTATCACGGCACTAAGGTGTCAGTGAAGGACATTCATGGAGTAAGTGCGCAGGAAATGGCCGTGAGGAGCATGGCTTTCCTCTCTGCCGTGTGTCACAGCCAGGTGTGGCATCAACAGTAGCAAGGTGAACTTTTGCGAGGCAGATTATCACAGTTGTAAACGTCACATAAAAGGAATTATGTGGAAGACAAAAGGATCAGGTGCCAGTGTGTTAGCCCACTCCAGTGGAGGCGAACCTGTGGCATGCACGCCGTGCGGCACACTCGCCGCAGTGGACCGTTGTGTCACCGAAAGCGCTAATGCAGTCTACAGCCATACCAGCCCGAACACGCCCGATCTCGGCTGATCTCGGAAGCCAAGCAGGGCCGGGCCTGGTTAGTACTTAGTACTTGGATGGGAAAGCGCTAATGCGTTCGCCATCACCAACACTAATCTCTGAGGACAAGAGCTATTTCTTTTGCTCTGACAAGTAGCTGTGGAAGTTCTTAGTTTTTTCTCTAAGGAGTCTGTATTTTTGTTCATGTGTGATGAATTTACATTGGGATATTGGCAGCCCAAGGAGGACTAATAATATAACATCTGAAATTACGGGCTGTGAGGGAACCCACACACATAATTATTTGTCAAACAATTAGGATATTTTAAAAATGTGAACAGATGTACAAAAGAAATTAGAAAAAATGAAAAAAAAAACCCTTTTTATATAAACATAATGAATAAAGATATGCTTTTCTAGGTGGTGCTAATTTAAACCCTCTTTATTCTAGGGACTCAGTTGAGAAGTTACTGTTAATTAATACCTGGAACTTAGTGTTTTCTTTTTTGTATTATGAAGTGAAAAATACAGAGAATTAAATCTTATCACTTTTTCCCAGATCCAGTTACCATATTTTGTGCTTTCACGTCAGATATTTTTAGGCAATTTTTCTCCAGTTGAGAACTCTTAAGGGCTGTTTAGTTTTCAATGAAAGGTAATCTTTTATGGAGTTTGTGTCCTGAACATTTTCTGGCTTTGCAGTAGCATACGTGAGACCCGCTCATTGTGTTTGGATTGGGGCTTTCATTTTTAACATGTTCTCAAATTCTCTAAGCACGGAGGGCTTCCACCTGGTCCTCAGGAAAGACTTCCCGCTCACGATGCCCCTCAGGCTTTGCCCGGAGAGCAGCTTTGTAATCCATCCACCACCCTGGTTTCATACAGTGCACACGTTTTGGACTTTGGGGTTTTTGTTGTTGTTTATTTATTCTTTCTTAAACCGAGGAATAAAATTTGATTTTCATGGTGCATTTCTCTCTGAAAATCGCGTCAGCACGCAAACCAGGCGGCATCTTGCCCCTCATCTCCTCCTGCTCCGTTGGAAGCTGGGAGCGTAGGGAGGCTCCTGCGCGGTGGGCCTTGTCCCGGGAACAACGTCCTGAGAGGCTCTCCACTTAGCAGTCTGTCCCCACACGTCGCAGATGCAGAAGATATTTTCAAGGACTTGAACATTTTCTTGGAATAACCAAACAACTAGGAATTCCCCTTGCCAGAGTAAGTGGTAGGTGCCGGACAGTGGGAGGCGTTTCTAGCTTTGGGGCACATCATGTCTGCAAAACCAGATGGGTGCCACCTATTTGTGGGTTTCTTTACTAAGTAGTCGCATGGCCCCTAGTGTACTCCAGGCAGCGCGCATGGCTTCATAAACGTGAATCAATTCCACTCTCATGGTAGCCTCATGAGGCAGATAGCATTATCATCCTGCAGAAGGATGGGGACCCAGAGGTACAAGGAGTCGGCTAGTGAGCACTACAGCCGGCGCTGCAGCTTCGGTGGTCAGGCGTGGACCCCTCAGGCTTCACGGCTGTGCCGCGCCGTGGCTGGTGGTGCTGAGCTGCGACGCTGCAGGAGGGCACTGCTCCCTTCTCACAACTGAGTTGTGCATTCTAGCTCACGCTTGACTCCTAGCTGGCACTCTGTGAGTGTTTATTGTAGAGTTCAGTTAAAAGCGACTGCAGTGATAACTGAGCTTATTTAATCTGAAGGAGACAGAAGCAAAGGCTATCACTGTAGGGGCCGGTGGAGAGCCGCTCCTCTCCCAGAACGGCAGGGGGTCCTGGGGCCCAAGGGCACCACAGGCCCACAGCTCTGGTCATCCCAGAGGGATGCTTCCCAGCTGGGGTTTTTGACTCTGGAAGACTTGCCTTTAATTTTGAGCCTTCTGGTTTTTTTTTTTTTTTTTTTTTTAATCATTATTTCTCCAGTTGTTGTTTAATGATACAGTTTTTTGCAGCAGCAGTGGACTGTGGAACAACAGCATGGAGCGCGCCGCCTTAGCTAGGAGCACAGCTCGGCAGGGCTGTGCAGCTGTCGCCCAACTTTTCACCGCTGGAAACCAAACCGGTAACAACTCCACAACTCACGGTTTTCTTTTCTCTGTGGCTCTGGCAGCCAGCACTTGTTTACTCTCTCCTGCGCCTGTGGCTCCTTGGGCTGCTTCCATCCTCCGGCTACTGTGAATAACACTCTCACAGACATGGTGCACAAATGTCTCTTTGAGATCCTACTTTCAATTCTTTGGGGCACATACCTAGAAATGGAATTTTTGGTTCATGCCATAATCCTGTTTTTAATTTTTTGATGAACTCCCATATTTCTTTGCATAATCATTGCAACATGTGACGATCAACAGTGCACCAAGATTGCATTTTCTCTGTGTCCTTTCCAGTATTTGTATTCTCTGAGAGTAGCTATATTTTCATATGAATCATGTTCAAGCCCTTTGCATGTTTTTTATTTTTTGATTAATACTCAGTTGTATGTAGGGGTTCTTTATATATTCAGATAGATTGGTCACTTATCACATTCCTTACCCAATGTGTTAATAGCCTTTCTCCTGCTGGGACAAAATACCTAACACCTACAGGTTGAAGGAGAAGTTCATTTTGGATCATAGTTTCAGAGGTTTCACTTCGTGGATGCTGTGTGGCTCCAGCGCAGAGAAACCTTGGTGGAGGAGTGTGGTGGGGGAGCCCTGCTCCTCAGCCAAGAAGCAGAGAGTGGGAGAAAGAGCCAGAAGAGAGGGAGCGGCTGCCCCTCGGAGTCACCTGCTCCTTCGTAACAGCTTGTTCAGCGGTGGACCTGTCGATGGCTAAGCCACGGGGGAGGTTACTGAGCATGCGCTGATGGCCTTCCCAGAGTCCCATCTCAGAACATGCACGGCCTCTGGGGGCCATTCTTGATCCAAACCCTAATGTCAGATATTTAATTTACAAACATTTTCTCCCTTCTGTAAATTGTTATTTCCCTCTGTTGACTGTACCCTTCGAATCAGAGATTTATTTATGTCTGCTTTCCTTCCCTGTGCTTTTTTGTGTCATCCCAAGAGATGATTGTCAAATCCAATGTTGTGAAGCTTCATCCCCATAGTTCCTTGTAATTTGGGTCTTGTGTCTAGGAACTTGATCCATTTTGAGTGGCTTTTCACTCATAGTGTAAGGTAAGGGTCAACTTTGCTTTTTGCACGTGGCTATCTGGATGCCCCCGTATGCCATTTGTTCAAAACGTGGACACAGCTGTAAGTGAAACACAAACTTCATAGCTTTAAACCTGTGGTTTCTCTTGCACCATGGACCAAACCATAGTCCATTTAGAAGTGATTCTTGCCTGGAGCACATTCCTTTCCCTGGGGACACTTTCTAGTGTCTGGAGACCTTCTGGGTTGTCAGATCCTGGGGCGGCAGGAGCAGCAGTTGTTCTTCATAGCTCTCGGGGAGAGGGCGACGCTCCCTCCAGCAAGGCAGCATCTGGCCTTGGAGCCCCCAGTGGTGTGGTAGAGGGACAGGCCCAGGCTGCGGGAAGCGAGGGCAGCGCTGCAGTGGTGGAGAGCTGGGAAATCTGGGCTTTGTTCTCTTTGCCATTGGAAGGGTTGACACTATAAAAGCAGAGATGCCACTCAGGGGCACAGTTTTGGGGCTAGCTATCTTCAGAGGAGCACTGAGTTGTATGCACAGCTTGTTGGGTTTTAACAAGAAAATGCTGTTCAGCGTTGTGTTGTTGCTTTTAAGACTGTGATTTCTCTTCCTTACCATAACCTCACCCATTTACACATTCGATTTCTCCATTCGGACAGAGAGCAAATCAGTAATTGTAGGTGTTGTTGGTGCATTTGAGGCCCTATTGAGCAGCATAATGGTCAGGGCTTACAAAAAATGCCTGGCATCCGCTTGGCCCCGCTACTATAATTTCTGTCTTGAGCTATTCCACAAAAAAGTGCCCAAAGGACAATATAAGCAGGAAACACTATTTTACGATAAGAACAGAATCTTTAATACCTGGACTTGTATTTGACTTTCCAAAGCTCAAGTGTCTGCTGAACTGAGCTGGAGCACATCATAATTTTATGTTGGGTGGTCGTGGTCAGGGAGACTTCCCTGAGGAGGCCACGGTGGAGCAGGGGCGTGGCTGGCCTGCGTCTTTAGCCACAAGAGCATTTGGGACAAGAGTGTTTCCACCAGAAGGAATAGGTTGGGAATGCACAGGTTTGAAAGTGGGGGTGAGTATGGCACAACCAAGAGCAGAAGCGAGCGAATGAGGCTGATGGCGTAGGGGAGTGAGGACAGCAGCACTGTGGCAGCGCTGACACAGACCCCGGGGCTTCCTTCACAGGAGGAGAAGGAAGCATTGAGCTCAGTTCTCCCGGAATGGCAAGAATCCTTGAGCGACGCTTGCAGCTGTAGAGATCTGGGCGAGGCAGCTTTCCACGACTGTAAGCAGCTCTTGAGGCGACCAAGTTGTATGAGGGAAGGTTTGCTCACGGAGTGGGAGGTGTGAGTCAGTGACCAGTTAGCTTTCTGCTTCAGGCCTGCTGCAGGAGCATGTAAGGGCAGGGGTGCATGGAAGGAAGAAGCTTTCCTACCTCCCAGGAGGAAGGGGGCAGGGAGGAGCAGACGTGGGAGGGAGGGGGCAGGGAGGAGCAGACGCGGGAGGGAGGGGGCAGGGAGGAGCAGACGTGGGAGGGAGGGGGCAGGGAGGAGCAGATGCGGGAGGGAGAGGGCAGGGAGGAGAAGACCAAGACCCCGCCTGTCCTTGGAGGATGCAGTCCCCCTGAACCTAGGCGTTCCCCCTACTCCTGATCTCTCCAGGTTCCTACGACCTCCCAGTGGTGCTGCCTGGGAATGACGCCTCTGACCCAGCAGCCCTTGGGGTACCACTCAAGGTCTCAACTATGGCAGCAGGTTGTGGAGGAATTGGCTTTGGTTTTCAAGGTTGACTCATACTAGTAATTATTGTCAAGGTATTCTTTCATTTACCCAAAACTACCGAGTACTTCCTGTATTCCTGGCACTACTTTTGGAATAGGAATGAAAGGGCCCAAGACGAGTGAGGCAAGATGTGTGTCAAGGAGGTCACGGAGTGTGTGCGGGCGTGAGAGGTGCGCTGGCATTCTCGTAGTTAGTGACCGTGACCGTGGAAGGTGCCCTGACCTCTCCGAATCTGAAAATCTCTGTCTATAAAGCGGAGGATTTATTGTAGTTGTCTCCTGGGGTTGAAGGAGTAAGTGAGTGTTTTAGTAACTATTAACTGTTATTGTTGTGATAGGTTTGGGGGGGAGGAGAGGGAGAGAGAGGGAGAGAGAGAGAGAGAGAGAGAGACAGACAGACAGACAGAGACTCACCCAAAGGCTAGAAAATTTGAAAGGTGAAGTTTGAGTTCATTCATCTGCCATCCAATAATTTAATGAATGCACTCTGATTGCCTACCCTGTCCCAGATACTGCTCTTCTGCTTAGAGACACCACCTTTTTGCAGCCTGGATTATCTGCATTTTTGCAATCATCTGTCAAGCTGCAAAACTTGCAACACTCTCTTCAATGTAACCTCCTTCAAAGCAGGAACATGTACCCTATAATGCAGGAAATGTAAATACACAGGTAATCATTGAGCTGTGAATGGTGGAAGCAAGTATAACCCAGCTAACAGGAGGAAAAATGCAGCAAACATATTAAAAAGAATGAAAATGATGAAATATTCTAACCAAGAGATGCAATAAGGGAGAAATAAGAAATACAGACTGTCATAAGAAGAAATGGAGGGCTGGCCAGATAGCTCAGCAGATTAAAGCACTTGCTTAGGCAGAGGCAGGGGCCAGGGTCTCAGTCACTGGTCTGCCATGCCAGCCCCACCCCTGGGGTATGCTGAGATGGTGAATGAGACTGGGCATGGTGGCGTGTGCCTGTAATCCTAGCTCTTGGGAGGCTGAAAAACAGGAAGGATCACCATGAGTCCAATCTGTGTAGTGAGACTCTGTAGACCCTGTACTAAGTACATTTAAATAT
>NW_004524633.1:4766444-4780889 GCF_000260255.1 Octodon degus
TATTGTGCTCTTTCTGTAAAATATCTTTAGTAAATATTTGCTGAATTGCTATATGCAATTATCAAAGTACGAAGGCTTGGAAGCAGAGAAGTCCATTCATTAGACTTAGGGTACATTTTATTCTCTATTGATGTGTTTAAAAGTTTACCTAGATGAAAGATCAAAATACAGTGTAGTGTATAGTGTTTGCCGTGGTCAATATTTATTTAGCATTCCTGAAACTCAACTGCCTTTCAGCTCGTTGTCTGTGTACTGAATGTTGCTGGCAGGCCCTGATGTCCCATGGTCAATAATGGCATATAAAATCGTATCTTCTTGCTAATCCAATTTTGTCGGTTTGAGCATAGGCACTATAAAGGAGTGAGTAAAGTGTTCCCCAGAGTTCTGTAGATTTTAGTTTTACTCTTAAAACTTCATTTGTGACTTTAAGAATCAGAAAACTCTTAAGACTGTCTAAATTAAAATAAAACAAGTTATCTTTCCAGAAAAAACGTTCCTTCAGCATGCGTTTCTTGGACTTAGAAGCTCAGTTGAGAAGAGTGATTGATTATTCCCTGGCTACATGTATTTGTGAGGTACACAAATGTCAGCGATGATAATCCCAGATTGGAGCAATATTTAAAATTCAAGGGTGTCTTCTAGGAGCAAGTTATAGTTCACCAGTTGTCTAGAGAATTATGTGTAAAGGTCCAATTTAACTGTCACTATTATAATTATACTTAGAAACTACTTGCAGATTGATGCTTAGGTACAGCCAACTATCTTTATTGCAGCTCTGCGTAAGTCATAGAATCTTAAACATAGAAGGCTTTTTCTCTTTCACTTTTGCTCTTGCGTCAGGATGCACTGGGACATTTCATGCACTGGTTTGGACTTCTACAAAGCAGGAGATTTTGACTGCAAAGTTTCTAAGACGACGCATCTCAATTCTGTGTATTACTTGTGCAGACACACAACATCTCCCGGGACATTTATGAGGTTCATGTTTTTATGCCACACATGAAACAACACTGAGAAAGCAGTGACAAGCAGATGCTCAGCTGGTCCTCCAAACAGCTCCGTGGAAGGGCAGGATTAGAATGTAGATCATCAGATGCAAATAATGCCATTTCATGAAGTGTCTCTGAAACACAGTCTTGTATTTGTAGAATATGCTTGTATTAGGCGTTTATCTAATCATGGTCCATTGAGAACTCACTGGGTGTAGAGACAGTCACTGAATGTGTATTATAATAATTAAGTCATTTATGATACAAACTGTGGCCTGAAGGTAGGGCGCCATGGTATGTAATAATGGCCATAATTTTATGTTTTAATGAGAAACTTACTTAAAATTGAAAACAACATTGCTTGCCTTTTCTCTGCTTTTGGAACAAATTGTACCCTTATATTATTGGTAGGAGCTTTTAATTTCAGTTTTTACTTTTAAATCCATGGCATATGTTGACATATAATTTTGATGACCTGGTTAATAGAGATGGAAGTTTTCAATAGTACTACTTGGGCTTAATGCTTTGCTGTGTGTTGTATTTTGCTATCATTCTAATAATAATTAAATGCATTAATGTTTTTTCTAGCTTCTTGCCATCAATTAAGAGACAGAAGCTTAATTTATTTAAAAATCAAGTTTTAGAATATATTTACAGTTCATGTAGATTCATTTAAATATCCTACGAAAACTTATAGGATCATATATATGAATAAAATATTTTTAGAAGGTTACTTTCACTATATTGCACCATTTTCATAGTTATTTCAAACTAAAACTCCACTGGAGTTCCTTTTCATTTAGGAGCACAAACAATTAGATATTCACACATCAATTTTTGTTTGTTTAATCCTTTGTACAGCACTCCAGGCTGAAAGCCTGTCTAGGTCCAGTTTGGGAGACCAGTTAGGTAGGCGATGCGCTTGGAGTGGTGCAGGAGGGAAGCACACTGGCTCACTTCTGGGCTTTATTAAAGCAGTATTCCTTTGTGTAGGTCTGCTGGGCAACAGTAATTCTGAGTATTCACTAAAACCTGAGATCTATTCTGTACTGTATACAGAGAAATCAGAAAAGTTATCACCATGAACAAGAATTTATTAATGTGCAGAGGTATTATTTCCTTCTGAAGAGTTTGCATTAGTGTTGAGAATTCTAGATATGTGTATGTTTCAATTACCTATTTGTATTTTTTTCCCATAATTTTATTGAGAAACAAATAGCAATGAGACAGTTTCAAACCAAACTGGTAGGACAGTTTCAATAATTAACACATTGCATACATTCTTCCTAGTGGTTAATTGCTGTACAAGATGCAGACATGAGATCCTATTTACAAACACCATTAGAACAAATCCCTCTATTCATTAAGAGAATATAACTATATATCTATCCTAACCACTTAGAATACACAGATACAAAATGGACATTCATCTGTATCCCCTTTTTTTGTTAAGTTCCATTATTTAAATATTATAGGTGTGTAAACTCAGCAAAATATTCTAAAAGAGTCCAGTGGTCCATAATAGTATTGGGTCTTCCGCTTGACTGGCAGTGTCAGAAATTGTTGACCTGAGTCCCCTACAAATAGTTTAGGTGGGGTAGTTGCCAGGTTGTGTGAGGCAGAGTAGAATTCAGAGGAAGGAAGGTGCCTGGCATCGTAATAGAGCAAGTCAGGAAGGAAGTGTCTAAGCACATGGGATGACTTAGAGAACAGCCAGAAACAATGCTCCTACCATCCGGTGGGGAGTTTAAGTAGCAACTGTCCATGGGTACCTTGGAGAGTTCCCCTGGACCTCATACTTTCCTATAGTTAAAAATCCAAGCAAGCTTTTGATCTTCTGAGCCCTAGGCCTGTCTGATGAGAGCTGCCAATCTGCTGGGGCTAACAGGTAACAAATGCAAGTGGATTTCAGCTCGCTGTGATTAGACGCATGGTGCTGAGATGCCATCTTCATGCTCCTGTCTAGCGTTCTGGATCACGGACAGTATTTTTAGGTTCTTTAAAGGACTCTATGCGCTGATGGAGACAAACAGTCCTCTCAGGAGTTCACAGTATTGGCACTCTCTTTCCAGGGGAAGGAACAGTTTTTGGCTGAGACAGAAGGAATGTTGCCAAGGGCCAGTGGCATATGCTCAGCTCCAATTAGTATAATTAGTAGTAGGAATTATCAACAGTGCCAAAGCTGGGAGAAGGATGTGCTTAGTGAGGGTATAGAACTGGTAAGTTTCCATACAATAGGTCTTATATCTATGTGAATTTGATGTAGTTTTTGATGAGCAAACAACCTGAGAAGAAGCATACTATTATCCAAGTATGACCTGGAATAGGGAGGCAAGGTTTTTATTGCATACCCTATTTGTACAAAAAACTCAGATCCAGCAAGGTGTAGCAACATGCATGTGTAACTGAAGTACTCGGAAGGCTGAGGCAGGAAGATTGTCGTGAGTTTGAGGCCAGCTTGGGCTCCATAGTGAGTTCAAGGCAAGCCTGGACTAGATAGCAAAGCTGTTGCAAAACTCCAAACCAAACCAAAACAAAAAAGTTATAAAGCATTTGAGGGGAGAGGAATTCTAAGGGGTTAAAATGGTCAGCACCCACATTCCCTTGATTTCAGAGGACAGCAATTACAGGACAAGGTCTTCATCTTCAGTCGCTTATAATCCACCCGAGGGAGAAAAGAAACCCACAAGCATGACCCAAGACTAGGATAATCACTGCTCACATAGTGAAGAGCATAATGAGGTAGAGTGAAACTTAAAACTGAGGCGTAGGAGACAAGGTGTAGGCATGAAGGGTTAGCACTGGAGAGTTCTACTTAGGACCTTGTGTGGAGAATACTTATCTCCTGACCTGACTGGCTGTGTTGTTCCCTGTATTAGTGCTTCGTGAGTCTATGTTGTGTGTGCTGAACTGAGAATTGAACTCAGGAGGAAAAGCCTAAAGCTCTGCTTTTACACAAAGGTCTTCATTGTACACATGTTGACCACTGATCACATGAGTCATTTCAGGCTGAGTTTATTTGTAGCTCTTGGGCTGCCCACCTGCCACTGCTCCTGCTCCTGCCAGCTTCTGGGTTTTGGACTCTCCACTCAGAGACCACCCAGCTGAGTACCACCCTTCAATGTGGAGTAGAGATGCTTATACTGACAGAGCCCTGGAGGAAGGAGCCGTACTCAATCGTAGTTAGAAATTAGAGATAACCACTGTATCCAGTAATATTTAATTAGATCTTTTGCCAAGACATTTTCAGAACATTGCTAAACAGTCTGACAGTGTCTTGGATCTAGAGATCCTGCAGGGATTGCTTCCATCATTTGGCATCTCATCTGGTAACCATCCACCTGCAGCGCAGCCCATGGGTTGGCCTTCAGACTCAGCATGACCGTGTCCAAGACAGGAATCTCCCACTCCCAGGGCAGCCACCTCACTGTCTGGTAATTGTAACACTTGGAAAGCTCTTGCGTTAAGCTAGAAGCTGCCTCTGTGGCTTTCTGGGGGAAGTGAAACAAGTAAGTTGTTAATTACATTTAATAAAATGCACTATGTAAATAATTTCTTTGAAGAACTTTCTAGGCTCTGCACAAAATAAAATTATGAATAAAGATCTGATATTTGTTCTCAGATAGGTGTTTAATAAATGTTTTTGTATCATTGGATGTGTATATAACTATACAAACCATAGTTTTCTCCTTTTCATCATTAAATAGTGGGCAAACTCTTGACATCTATGTAAATTTGATGCAGTCTCCAGTGCACGAACTATGTGAAGAGCATACTATCATCCAAATACTACCTGGAGTGGGGATGCAAGGCTTTTTTGCCTACCCTATTTGTATAAAAAGCTCAGGTTCAGCCAGGCTGACAGCCTACACTTGTAACTGAAGCACTTGGAAGGCTGAGGTAGGAAGGTTGTCATGAACTTGAGGTCAGCCTGGACTCTATGGTGAGTTCAAGGCAAGCCTGGACTACATAGCAAAATTCTGTCACAAAACAAAACAAAACATTCAGATGCATTCATGTTCAAATTATAAACTTGAATGACTGAACTAAAGTATTACATGTATAAATAAAATACTTAAAAATATATATATATATATATATATATATATATATATTCCAACACTTTATTCTCACATCTCAGTAAAATGACTTACATACCCCACTTTGGAGACTACGTGGGAGAAGGTAGAATTTTTATTTTTGTTAGTGATTCCTATGTGTAGTCCCTCTTGAAAATCAGAACTTCGGTAGTCTGCTAATCTTTTTTTCTGCCTAGTTGGAATCAAGCAATTTAAAGAAGACAGTGTTTACAATTTGGATCAGAGACATAGTAGAACTCACCAAATTTTTAAGAACTGACTTTGAGACAATACTGGGAAATGTAGAGTTTTTAAGGAAGTATAGGATGTAAGTAATGTCTGCAGAACAGTTTAAAATAAAGCCAGGTAGTTTTAACAGACAAGTACAGCATAAATATCGGCATAGCAATACATGAAAGGGATCTAGAAGTTTGACACCACACCAAGTGAGCCAAAATTTGGGTCTTATTAGGAGAACCCCTGCATGGGGGAGGAATCAGCAATTTTATTAAAGATAAATATTTTGATACATCACAAGGGTACAGAGGCGAACTTTAATATAGAAGGGCAACAATGCCTTTTACCCCTTCTTCTCTAGGCTGCTGACCAGTAGTTCGCCACGCCAGTGATTCATAGGCTCGACCCGACCCTGAGCACTCTCCCGACTGACAGTTCCTCACACGCTTCCCCGTTCAGTCTGTGCTGTCACCGTCTTCTAAGGCTGCTGCGCCCCAGCGTTTCACTCAGCTCCCCTCCTCTCCAGGTTGCAATGAGAGGGTTAGCAAGCTGTCTCAGGTCTCTGCAATAGCCAAGCAAACTACGTTCTATTTTTAGATGTAATAAACATTTAGTTCTTTTATCACCCTTCGAGGTTTATAATTTTAGTTTAGTTGCATACTCTGGAAAATTTTACAGTATTACGTTTCAAACAGCTTAGGATGGCAAATGAACTTCAGTAATCTTATTTGAGTTTTGGGGTTCTTTTAATTTTAAAGAGAAAAAAATAACAAAACAGTCTCAAAACAGGTGAGTAGAAAAGTTACAATAATTAATACATTGCATATTGTTGTCTTTGTGGTATTAAAGTACAAGATATATGCATGATATCTTGTTCAAGCAGTATAAGCACATAAACACTGGGCTGAATTTGAGTTTTGAGGAATCTCATCAGATACATGTATGTATGTGTGTATATATGTATGTCTTATGTGTGTATGCATGTATGTGTGTATGTGTGTGTGTGTGACAATATAAGCTTTTAGTAATATACTTTCTTCTTCCTGCTCAGTGAAATGCTTCACTATTTTCACTATCTTTCTTGAATGCACGACTCTGAAGAACTTTCTAATGCCCATAGCATTTGGCCAATATTGCTTTATAAATAGAAATGCAGGGTTGGCGAGATGGCTCAGTGGAATAAGAGCCTGCTTAGGCAAGTGCAGGGACCTGGGCTCGATAACTGGCACCACATGCTGCACTGACCCCACCATCAGGCACGCTGAGCCAGCCACTGAGACCAGGGGTGGTGGCGCACGCCTGTAATCCCAATGCTGGGGAGGCTGAAAACAGGAGAATCACTATGAGTCTGAGCTGCATAGTGAGATCTTATACCAAATACGTTAAAAATAAGTAAATAAATAGATAGATAAAATAAAATAAAAAAGAAATGCAGGTTCAGTATTCACCTTTAAAGTCCAGAGAATGCCCACGGAGGAGCAGAGGCAGGGTCTCCTCAGGTTGTGCGTGGCACTGCAGTAAAAGCTCAGGGCTCTGACTGCCCTGATGGCTGCCCTTTCCATTTGCCCCAACCTGGCTTTGCAGAACTGACCATCTCACGCAGCATGGGGGCTGGGGTCGATAACGTCAGCAGTTGGCTTCAGAACCTGGCTGACGTTGCGTCCCTGTCTTTGCTCGATGAGCCTGGAACACACAGGATAGCCTACAGGCGCGTCTCTTGGGCTTGGAGTGAGATTACCTGGGTGTTAGTCCCACTGCTACTGTGATAAGAGAGGAAAGGGCTTTCAGTTGCTTTATATTTGTTATTAGATCTATAAAATGGGGCTAATTATAGCACTTAATTTATAGGACTAGTGAGAGAATCCTACAAATTCATATATACAAAGTGCTTAGGGACTGGGCATGGTGGCACATGCCTGTAACCCCAGTGGTGGGGAGGCTTGAGATAGGAGAATCACTGAGTCCAATCTATGTGGTGAGATCCTATAGACCCTGGAGACCTGGAGACCCTGTAAACCCTATAGACCTGTACTAAATACATTCAAAAAAAAAAAAGTGCTTCAGAGCCGGCGAGCACACTGTATGTGTACATGTTTGCCATTCCTGGTACTCGTGCACTGCACTCGCCAAGGTCCCAGCACGCACGGTCTGCTTCCCAAGAATTCATAGCTCTTCTCCTTGCCAGGAACTCTATTCCCATTTCTGTAAGCTTTATTTCCAAGCAAACAAATGGGGGTATAGCCTCTTTACACAAATCCTTGCTTGCCACTTCGGTGAGCAAATCTACAAAACAGTTTTGGCAAATGGCCCCCGAGGAAGGGCACGCGCCGCATCCTGGGAAGTCGTAACGTGGCCCGCAAGGAGCTCTTATACAACGCTTGGCTTAGGAATCCTACTTTTTCCTTTTCAAGGCCACGAGCCAAGATTTGCTTTGCGTAAATGTGCCAGGGGTTGTTGTGAATGTGCAAATTCAATTACTTGGTCCTTGTTTTACCTATTAGATCGAACACACTTTCCTTTTGAATAAGATAATCCACTAAAATTCTAAAACATATGATCAGAGAGGCATTTCTTCCTTAAAAAGTAGAATATAATTTAATGAAGCAGGGTTGAATAGAATACTTTGAGATAAGTAGGATTTATGTTGCAAATATTTTACAGCAAACTTTTTTCCAATTTGCCATTGTTAAAAAGTGCTTCCGACTTATTATCTACGGTCTAGTAAATTTTATTTCTTAAGCAGCCCCAAGACTGATTTTTATTAATACTTACGAATGTTACTTCTATTTTTTATATGACATACAAGTTGGTTGTTACTATAACTAATACTACTGACAAAATTAGTTCTTAGTTGTATTCACCATAACATCATGAAATAAGCTTCCTGAACCTAGACATGAAATCCGAAAGTACTTTAAATATTTAATTTAGAGTAGACTGGACTTTTTATAATCTTAAATCTGCAACGACGACTTTCAGGCTCTCCCCCAGGATCAGGATGTGAGGTGGCACATGCTTGAGACACAGATGCACTTCCAAGTAGCTTCCCTCTTCTGTAGCCACGAGTCCTTCATCATGATGTTGGCAGGTCGCAGAGGATGAGCCCCTGATGACACGCGATCCTCCAGGTGGCGTGCGGCCCAGAACTTCTGGTGCCCAATCTTACTAACGTCATAGAAATTGAAAGTATACGGACCAAAAGAACTGATTGGGAACTTGGGAAGGGATAAAATGCCTTTCTTCGTAGACTGATGGAAAAGTGATGAAGCTGCCCTTTCTTCCTACCTCCACTGTCTGGACAATGCCTTTGTGGGAAGAAGGGCGGAAGAGACCAAGAAGGAGACAGAAAGAAGGGTGGCTGGAAGGTGACTCAATCAATAAACACTGTCTGCTGGGAAAAGCTGGCTCCCCTTGGTGAGGATTTGGTGCAGTAACCTCCCAGGATAAAACCAAGTGTCTATTTCTTCAATTGGCATTTTCTGAATTAATAACTTTGAAGGAAAATAAAATAGTTCAGTGACCCGTTTGATTATTTTTGTGTCGATGTGTGTTCTCTCCATCATTCCTGAAATGGGCTGCAGCCTGTAAGTCAATTCGAAAGCATTTGTTTTTATTTTTAATTATTGATCGGTGGCCTGTAAGGTTCATTTTCTATTAATGCAGAGCTGGAATTGTGTTTTTCTCCTTGCTCTTCAGCTCTGGACGAACTCCATATGGTTCTGGTGCTCATAGCTCTTGAATTATTCAAGCTCATCGTGGAAAAACATCATCAAGTTTTGAAAATCTAGATCAGTGGTTCTCAGTGGTCTAGTGAATTCTAACAGTAGACATATTCTCTGAAGTTATAACCTCGACTCCAAAGTTTAAACTGATTGAAAACAGCTGCTTTGTTTACAGACAACGAGAGCCTTTCCTTCCCAAGTCACTCAAGTCTCTGTCCTTCTCCAGGAGCCCCAAGAGCGGCTTCTCCAGTGCCTGGTGTCCCTGAAGAACACTGGTGCTGATCAGAAAGTGACCAGATAGGGAACAGCCCAGGTGTAGGGCTCAGGCAGCTCAGACATTTGTACAAACCTGGGCCTTGCCTTCAGCTGGCCTCTCACATGCTTCTTCTGTCAGGTTCTTCTCTAGGAAGTGGGGACAGTGTACAGCACCCACTTCTGAAGGCAATTGGTGTAGAGCCTAGAGAGTGGCTGACTTCTGTTGTTACTGACAGCAATACTTCGCAGCCTCTCCTTAGACACACACCTAGGTGCAGTGTTGGCGGGATGATGGAGTGACAGAGGCCAATGCCGTTCACATTTCTCATGACTTTCTTAAGCAGAGACTCCAATATTCCAAATTACATTCCTGAGACACACCGTGTAAGCTTGTTTTCAATTCTAAGATGCAGGTATGACATATCTAAGATGCATCCACTTTAAATTATAGATTGCAAGTTTCCCCCTTAAAGATACTGCATTGGTAAATCTTTAGGACATCATGTAATTTCCTTTGACAGTCTGTATGATATTTGTGACAATTTCACAAGGGCAAAGATGCAAATGTAATCTCTGCACATGCAAGCGGACTTTTTATTCGGGACAGAACCACTAACGTAGAGGTTTCCGATGCCTTGACGTTATTTCCTTAACTTTTTTTTTGGCTGGCTCAGATTCCCAAAAGGGCGGGCCTGGTACGGCATGTGGGGCTGGGGATCGAACCGTGGTCCCCGCGCCTGACTGGGTTTGCCCATGCAGGCGCTTAGACAACTGAGCTAGCAGGCAAGCCCCTATTTCCTAAACTTTCAATAAGAATCTATATTCTTTTCCTTCTTTCCTTTTGTTGCAGCTACTCAATGTTAAACACTGTATTTTGTGCTTAATGCAGATAATGAAATGAGTGTCCCATTTCTTGGGCAGTGGCGGTCACGGCTCTGTCTTCTGTGCCTGTGATTACTTTGCCGTTCACGCTGCCCACCAAAACTTCGCAGAAGCTCTGTAGATGAGCGCTGCATGGAAAGGTTCTGTGAGACAGCCCAAGTGAGGAGCCGGTGAGCACTGTCCCACCCTCTCTCCGGCCAAGCCCTTTGCTGCAGGAGCATCTCCTAGCACCTGGCCCGTGTGCCCGCACTAGGCTCGGAGAGGGCAAGCCCTGTGATACAATGCTTCAATTCGTTGGATGCATAAGCCTCTTCATATACGTATGCACATATACGTATGATGTGCATGCTGGGAAGGGGTATACTTGAAGGTACTCTTGTATCAGAGCCCTAAGAAACTGGAGAAAGGGCAGCTGTGCCAAGCACGGCAAGACAAGAGCATCAAATGGAGAACACGCGGTGGAATGGAGAGGAAGCTCAAAGTCGCCCTCTCTTTCTTGTAATTTTTCCATTCAGATCCTCCCGTGCTGCTTAGTGCTGCTATTAATATTCAACTTTTGGTTCATTAGCATTGCAAAGTGGTAGAGACAATGGGTAATGACTCCGTGAGTCAGCGCTCCAGATGACAGCTTGACTAACCCAGTGACACAGGTCCCAGCCCTGCTGCCCTGGGCTTCTGGATTCCCCCTCCTCCTCCCCGCCCTCCCCCCTCCCCCTGCTTTGTCCCCCCCCCCCTTCCCTTCCTCTTTCTCCTCAGGGTCCTCCTGCTCAGTTCTCTCTTTTTGTTTTCTGGGAGCCTCTTAGTCTCCTGTTCAGAACTGTTTGTTTTCACATCCTTTTTCCTGTCTCTTTCTGTGTTTGTCTATCTCTCTTACTTTCTAAGGTAGCTTTCTCTTTTTTTCTCCTAATATGTTTTATCCTCTTAACCCTTACCTGAACACACTAGGATTTTGAATTACATGTATAAAATATTAACTGTAGTTATTAAACGAAGATCAACAGTCAGCTTTCTGTTAAGAAAGAGGTTGGAAATTTAAAAATTCATTTTTCAAGAGGAAAAAAGCATTGTTTTTCTTTTTGCCATGCATCCCAGTCCTCTTTTGAACTCTAAATCAGAATACTTCAGTGGAAAGAGAACAATCAGCCTGCTATAAGCTGTTCTTAAATGTTCTTAGACAATAGACTTCACTGGTGCGTACTGTCATAGCATATTGCTGGCTTACCTGGCCCTATACCCCTACTAAGCTTCATGGCAGCAGAACGAGAAAAACCATTATTAAAAACAAAAAGTAAACATTAATCAAGAAGGAAACATCTAGGGGAGAAAACCTCTAGACCTTAGAACGTCCTGTGCGAGCCTCGCGATGCCCACAGGTTCTCGCGCCGCCTTCGTTCGTCCCCTCTGCTCTGTGTTCGGACCCCGAGCAGGACAGGGAGCTGAGCCGGGCTCCTCCCCTGGAAGGTGGCCCGGGAGCTGAGCCGGGCTCCTCCCCTGGAAGGTGGCCCGCTGCCTTTTCACTGCTCTCACCATTCAGCTGGTTCTCTGGCTTTCAGTTCCGGGTGTGAAGTTTGGTCTTGGTCTGACCACAGGCAGCCCTAGAGCTGGACCAACTGTGTCATTTCCGTCTGCTAAGGCCACCATACCTGAGGGCCGTGATGGTGACAGGGGTTTGCTTGAACCTTCTGGCCTCCAGGCCCCTCCTCTCATACTCTGCAGTGTGGACAGCAGCTTCAAGGCCTCTTCGGTAATGACCGGGATTGACTATATGCCCAAGGGAGACCAAATTAAAAGAACTTACAGAACTTTTTATTAATTAGCCAGTGATCTGTGTGTTCCCCTCCCCATCTGGGAAGACACAAAAGGCCCAGTTCTTTGTTCCCTATCTGCTTTTATAGTTTCTTTTTGCTATGGTGACTGGGCAGGAATGTGGTGCCCCTATACCCTATAGGAGTGAGGTCTTGGGCAGAGGGATTTATGACTAAGCCTGGGCAAATAGTCTGTCTTATTGTCCTAAATGGGTCCTGTCTCTCCTTATCTCCTGTACGTTGTGAAGTTCGGACAGGACAGGGGAAGCAGTGAGGAATGGGGTAACTTCGGCGAGGCAGCTTCTACGTAAATACTTCAGGCAGGGGTTAAACTAAATTGAATTCTGCCTCAGTCTCTTCTACTTCTAAAAGTGACTAGGGTGTTATGCCAGATGCCAGCCCTTATACTCTGAATTCGTCTTTCGATGTTTTTGTGCATTATTTTCACCGGTCGGTAGTTGGGTCAGTTTTCACAGTTCATTGCAAATACTGGCTAGACTCAAGATGAAATTTTAGTGTAATGAGACATTGACATAATTTTCAACATTAAAAATAGTTTTTAAAAATCTGTGTTGCAGTAAAAATTGCCAATGGGAGATATTATTGAGATAAAGATCATTTAGACTTTATACAAGTCTAAATTGGGTGGCACTTCAGAAAAAATCAACAAAATAAAAGAAATTCTAGAAATTTAAAAGGCTTATACAATTTGACTAGAGAAAATTGGGAAGAATCCTCTTGTGGCTCAGAACGGTGGGGCTGAGGGGGACAAAGGGACAAAGCTGGTTCCTGCTGGTGTGGGACCCGGCCAGAGAATGCTGTGCAGTGGGGAGAATTCGCTTATGTAGTCAGTTGGTCGGTTGGTCACGTATCCAGAACATTGTCTCCTTGTTCTCACCTGGGCAGCTCCACACTCCGGTTTGGAGTTACAGCGTTGAATGAAAACATGGAAGGGACAGCGCCCGCCTGGGTAGGTATCGCTCACATAATCACGAAGAGATGCAGGCGTGATTCGCAGTAGCCGAGCCCCAGAAACAGCCTAGATGCCGGCGGGGCAGATGGGTGGACCCAGAGAACTGTGTACAGCACCCGCAATGGGGCCGCGGGGTAGCCTGAACTCAGCCATAGAGAAGAGCCGGTCGTCATCCGCACGAAGTGAGCGGGCCTGGGGCCCAGCAGGTCAGGCAAAACCAGCCAGCGCCAAAATGTCACGTTTTCTCTTCTGTGACCTGTCTAAAGATAAATTCAAAATAAAATTTAGGAAAGGTGATAAGAAGCTAAAGGGAGCCCTTTAGACATGGAGGAGGAGACAAGGATGGGAGGAAGATGGAGATGGGGTGAGTGGGGAAGAAAATCAAGGTGTTTTATGCGATTCCAGGGTAGCACGACAGATCGCCTTCTGTATTACTAATATGCACTAAGGCAAAGGATTTAACGTAACATACAATGTGTAAAGAACGTGTAATGTGGACATTTTTGTAGGAAAAGAATTTAAGGTCATAAAACTACGTAGGTGGAGTCTTGGTGTCTAAATGAGAGAATGAGGGCCCTCCGTGGCCTAAATTCAAACCAACAATTTTTACTTTAAAGTTGCGAATTATTCGGCACCTTGACAGCAGTTGAAAACAGGCAGCAGAGGAGGAGGTCTCCAAGGAGTCCAGAGAGCGGAGGGAGAACCCAAGCCGAGGGGCTTCAAGCAAAGAACCTTGCAGGAGTGGTTGAGGCTGTTTGCAAGCGGCTCTCAAGCTGGGAGTGGCGAGGGAGGAGCAGCTTCAGGCCAGTGACAGGTGACAGTGCCTTGCTGGGCAATTAGCATGGAAAAGGAAGGTGGTGGCAGGTGGGAGACTGCGAGGTCCAAGCTGGTGGGGTAAGAAGGTCACACGTCAACCCGCACGGAACGTCTATGGGAAGAATGTCCTGTGTGTCACATCTTTTCATTTTTATTTTAAAAATGGAATCACGCACATCTCGAAAGTCATATGTTTCAGCAGAATCTTCCCCTCTTCTCCCAGAAAGAGTTATTGTTGCTCCCCCAGATTCCCACAGAATGCTATTTTTGTTGGCTCACACTCTACAAACCAATTAATTATTTATACCCTTGTTCCCTGAATAAAACTGTTAACTGCTCATGGGCCAAGAGAGCTTTATGTTTTATATAGGCCACTGGAGGCAGAATTTGGAAAACGCTGCTCATGGGTGCGTGCGAAAATCGTAACTGATGGGCAGAACCCTAAGCAGAGAGTCAAGCCTTGAGTTTCTGGCATTTTTCTGTATGTGTCTGAGCTTGTTGAGCTTTCTAGTGTGTCTCCAAGTAAAAGACGTTGTAATTGGGAAAGAGAGCAGTATTATTTTGTTCAAATCAGCTGCACATCCAAAGCAGGAAAATAGGTAGCTGACAGAATACTTATTGATTTACTAAATAGTATTATTACTTAGTATTCAATATGGAACAGAATAAGACAGTTTTTGTTTTTTC
>NW_004524633.1:4781089-4783909 GCF_000260255.1 Octodon degus
TCTCTCTCTCTCTCTCTCTCTCTCTCTCTCTCTCTCTCTCTCTCTCTCTCTCTTTCCACTCTATACTCTGAAGCTAAATAAACATGGATTTAAATCTTTTTGGATTGTTGGATTCACCTGACTGTGACCCAAAACTGTCATAGTTTCTAAACTTCAGTTCTAGCAATGAAAATGGTGAAAATTTCTTCTTGTCTCCTGAAGTCTATTGGAAGATTAGAAGATCTGTGAGGCCTAATCCCTACCCAGTTCATAGTGCCTATTATTGTACTGTGTTTGAGGGTCCACTGTTGTGCATAGACACAGCTGGTTACTATTTTTCATAAGTGACTTCACATTTCTTGTTCAACTTTCTGGACCTGTGGGCAGAACGAGTTCAGACTGCCCTTTGCAGGTGGAGGCTCAGGAGAGGAGGTGGGGGTGTGTGTGTCCGCCTTCTCCCACCAGCACCCCGATGGGACCCTCCAAGCCGGTGCTGTGAGCTTTTTTGCAGAGACGGTAACTGGGCCATGTGTGCGCTCACTGTTCCTGGCTCCTGCCCGACTGCCCTTCAGCAAAGACCACGGCTACTGCTGAACAGGGCAACTTCAGGGTGTCTTCCGGGGGTGCTGGACTCACTCCTGTTCCTTACAGAGCAGGGAGAAGGAGGCCAGACACTCGAGCACGGCCACTTCCCACTCCTAAGAGAAAGGCCCCGGAGAGGGCGTAGGCTGCGTGTTGCAATTCTTTGCTGCATCAAGAAATTAAAATGACAGGTGATGGTTCTCTCTTATAAACCAGACATCAGTGGGTGGGGTGGGGGGTTTGCCGGCTTTGCTTACTTTAGTAAGAGTATACTGAGGCTCAGAATGTTGCAGAGCCAAGCCAGTCAGAGGTTGGCTAGGTGCTGGGAAGGGAGGGAGCTGCACTTCTAGATGCTTTCGGGCAGTTTTAAAGAAGTGATTTTACTCAGGAAATAAAGTTTTGATCAGGAGCCCAGGTAAAAAAGAATTTGTGGCTGGCTGCATTTGTAGGGAGGACTGCAGGTGCCATCGTGTGGGGTCCAGGGGAGTCAGCCCTGACCAAGGCTCCAGCAAGCGGAGGAAGCGGACACTAGGGACAATGAAGCCTTACCTCACTCACTCAATGTTTTTGTTTAGAATCTTGCCTGGCAAGCGCAAGGGCCTGAGTTCAATCCCTGGTTCTGGAAAAAAAAAAAAAAAAAAACCAAAAAACCTAACTTATCTGATCTTCTTAGCTGAATGCCACCCTCTAAAGAAAACCAAAAACCCACCCTGCAAGAACAGCAGCAACAACAGAAAACCACTTCAGCTGATCTTTTCTGCAATTGGCTAGATTAGACATGAATAGGAGCTGGCTGTATCCTGAAATGATTTCTCTCTCTCTCTCTTTCTTTCTTTCTTTCTTTCTTTCTTTCTTTCTTTCTTTCTTTCTTTTTTCTTTCTTTCTTTCTTTCTTTCTTTCTTTCTTTTTTTTGTTGTGTGTGCAGGGTCTTACTACATAGCTTGGACTCCTAGTGATCCTCCTATTTCTGCCTCCCTAGTGCTGGGCTGGGATTACAGGTGTGCTGAAATGATTTCTTGTTGGATAAAATGATTCCTTTGTAGAACTGACCTATATAATATGCCATTAATGGGAAAAGTGTGATAGTTATTTCTTAGGCAAGGTAGCTTAGAGTCTACAATGGCTGAAAGATAAACTACTAGCCTGATTCCAGTATTCCACTGAGCTAACATTGAGCATTGTTTGATTTTAAAATTTGGGTTTTGGATTTCTTTTTTACCCTGTAGTCCTTGCAGATGTACAAAAATCCACCAGCCCCCAGGGTCCAAGGAGCACTGTTGTTAGCATGGGGAGGCCCTTGATCATGATTTGCACACTTTCCCCAAAGCCAGAAGTTACTAAGATGGAACCTGCAACTTGTCACTCTACCTCACTGGCCTCTTTTTCTCTCTTTCCCCAAACTTATGACCCATCATATGATGTCTCCACAAAATGCTGCCTTTGCCTACACTGGGTGGTGGGAACATTGCTCCCCATTTTCCGCCTGCCTCACCCGCTGAATCCTCAAGGCAGGGCCCGGCCTCCTAGGGGAAGCAGAAGGCTGAGCCCTTGGCGGGTGCAGTCCCAGCTCGTGCTCCCCTGGGTGCTCCGGCTGGACCCCGGTGCTTTATGACGGCACTTTTCCTTGCACACAGCGAGTTGTGCTCCTAAATTTCTCTTCCTCGGTCATGAGTAATGTGTTGAGAGAGAGTTCTGTCTTTTGCCTAAATATACAGATACACACACAGCATCTAATGCATAATCTGTGGTATCTAACTCAGTAAATCAGTAGGTTGAAAGAATAAATATATAAATTTCAAGTGTTCTACATAAGGAACATGGGCAGGTAAATGTTAATTTTTTTCTTTTTTTGTATTTTAGGACAGGGTCTATAGGGTCTCCCTATGTAGATCAGACTCATAGTAATCTGCCTGTGTTCAGCCTCCCAAGAGCTGGGATTACAGGCGTGCACCACCACACCCAGTCTTAATCTCAGTTTCAGTGAGCCCTGGGAGCGGGGCCAGCAAGGTGGGCCGGGATTGAACTCCGGCTATTGCATCTGCCTAAGCAGGTGCTTTAATCCACTGAGCTATTTGGCTGGCCTTAATGTTAAATGTTTTCAAAGGAATTACTTTGCTTGAAGAAAACAAGTCTTCTAGTTCTATTTTTATTACAAAAGTTTAAAGTATATTGAATTAGCTATTTTCAAACAAAATGTCCTAAGTGGCAACTACTAATCATGCAATAATTTCTTTCTTTTTTTTTTTTAAATTTTTTTTT
>NW_004524633.1:4784009-4816870 GCF_000260255.1 Octodon degus
GTGTGTGTGTGGCCAGCTCAGCCCACCAGGGGGCGGGCTGGCTGGCATGTGGTGCTGGGGGATTGAACCGCGGTCCCTGATGCTTTGCCAAGCTTGTTCCAAGTAGGTGCTTTAGACCACTGAGCCATCTCTCCAGCCCCCATGCAATAATTCCTTTTCAGCTTCTGGTGATTATTTTCCCTGGGTACCTTCCATTTAAATATTAAAATTATTTGCATTAACATTAGAATGATTGATGCTGTACGAATCACATTTAAATAGCTAAATATAAAATGTTTAATGGTGATTTTTAATTAAAAACTAGCACACTTTTTCTAAAAAGAGGAAGCTGAACTACTATGACTTAGTGTATGATATATTCTAACATTAATGAATTTAAAATAATATGCTTGATTGCTTATCTGATGAAAGCAAATGTTGAGGTCTAATTCATTTTAATACGTTGGCTCATTACAGCAGTTACAACACTCATTCTTATCACATGCCCGAAATAAATTTTCAAAATTGTCTTTATATGAGAGAATGATATCTGAAGTCCAAGGTAACAGAGGGAGGGAGTGGAGGGAAATAGAAGAGTCGAACAGACTCGGGTTCAAATCCTGCCCTCCTCGCTTACACACTCTGACAGTCTGGTAAGTTCCCGAGGCCTCCTGAGCACTTCTTCTTCTTCTGGTCCCTTCCCAGTGTCGCCTGACCGGGTTGTTGCTAAGAGGTCTGAAGAGATGGCAGCAGGGGCCCAGGCTCCAGCCCGTTCTCAGCCCCCAGCAGCCCCCAGGAGAGCATCATTTCCTGTCCGAGAACTGTTCTGAAGTCCCTGGGCTTTCGTAGTTTTGAGTCAGCTCAGAGTTGATAAAACCTTTCGCTGGCACTGAAGCATTCCTGATCTGTTAAAGCAAAGATTGTTTTAAATGAAAAAATGGATGACTGCGTACAAGCAAAAAGCAGATATAAGTGCTGTCAGTAGAAATAGAACTCTACCATGTTTCGTAAACATCTGCGACTTTCCAGCGCCTTCCTAACGTCCAGGTCCCAATAGTAGGACCAAGCAGTGGTGAGACTGGAACCGCACTCGGTGACGTAGCTGTGTGCCATGTAATCAGCTACATTAACTATTTTCTTAGTGTGTGAGATTGACAAGTTCTTTCCCCAAATCCGGGGTTATTAAAACATGAGCTTGTCATGTGATTTGTGGGTTTGCTGCTAAAATCCATCTTTAAGGCGTCTCTTCAAGGAAGAAGGGGCCAGCTGGCCAGTGTGCTCTGTGCTGTCACACTAGCGCTCCTGAGTGCTTTGGGGACAGGAAGACGAGAACGTCTGAGCCCTTTAACAGCAGTTCTTTGAGCTCTGAGGAGAAGCGAAGGAAATTAAAGTAAACCTTTCTGAACTTTTGGCCAGATACAGTATAAAACAAAATAAAATAATGAAATGTAGAAGTCAATTAATTGGATTTGTGGCCCGGTTTCAATCAGTCTGTTTTAAATCTTTGCACAAAACTGGTAGAGCAGCTTACATGACAGTTACCCAAGAAAATGGAAAATTTCCCAAACTCGTGCTGGGTAGGAAACAAGGCCTCTTTTAAGGCAGTGCAGAACCCAGCGGTTTGGGTTTCATTGAACTGGCTTAGTGGTTGCAGTTTCTATAAGTTCCACGTGGAAACTTCAGGGCACACAGCAGCTGAGCTCTCTTCTTGTGTCACCTGGGTGCAGCTGCTCTATCAGTGGTCTCGGTACATTGTCCAGGACCCTTGTGATTTTTTTTTTCTGCAAAACTGGATTTCTTTCCAAAGACCAACAAAACCGTGAAAGTCAAACTCATGAAAAGCTGACCCTAATGGGAGGGAGGGCAGGAAATCCAGTTGAATCTCTTTCTTAAGGAGCCCTTGGCACCCATTCACTTAAACATTAGCAAAGAGCTGTGGCCGCGTCCAAGCCAATGGGCAATGATGCTGTGTTGTGCAGGGAAGCAAGAATTTGGCTTTTTCTTTTGCAGTTGTCTAGAGGCAGAGGAGAAAATTGGGCTGGTTGCAGCTGGTGAGGGACCGTGCTCAGTGAGGACTGAGGACGTAGTGCTGGGACCACAGCTCAGTGTCAGAGGCACCAGGCACTGCCGGGTGCCCGTCAGCTGTTATGTGGGACATCTCTGATGTACCTGCCCCATCTCATTTCCTCACCATGTCTATGGGTGGGAAATATTTTAACCTCATTCCAATTTCTGGAGAAATTACCCTAAAGAATCTTCATGGCCTACTAAAGGCCATAGGATAGGAAAGGTTGGACCTAAGGCCAAGTTCTAGAGGTATCTCAGCCTTTTTTCCACATACAGCATCATAGTTTGAAGTGTCTATAATTTATCTCTTACTTGGTTGGATTTATCAATAGTAAATTGAACTTTGCTCAAAATATTGACAGTGTTTTTCAAAACAAGCTATTGTAAAGCCTTAGTGTGCCTAAACATGTTGATCAAAACTCTGATGAAGTTCTGTGTCATTGGGACTCTGTTGTGAAATAAAATGACTTATGTTTAGGAGACAAAATGATGAACCATTTGCATATGGCCGGCATTTCCATCTGATAATTTAGGGTTCAAATAGCTTGCTATTTGGATTGCTTTAGTAGACTGATCACAAGCTCACTGTTTTTCAAATAAGTGCTTGAAACATTTGGTGCATATTTAATTAGATAAACATTTCTGGACTCAAAATGAACAGAGGAGTTTTATAAAATCAATATAGTTAAAATTCATGTAGAGTAAAATCACATTAAGTTTCTCTTATGCTTCAGAAATGTACATAAAATAGTCTGCATAACTTAGGAGAGAAAGAGTTTTAAAATTTTGAATACAGAGCTCTCTCAAAAGTTCCATATTAGGGCCAGTGAGATAGCTCAACAGACTAAGTGCCTGCCTAGGCAAGCACAGTGTCTGGGGTTCAATTTTAGCACCACATGCTACCCTGGCCCTACCCCTGGGCGTGTTGAGCCACCCCCGAGTCTGGGCATGGTGGTGCATGCCTGTAGTCCCCCACTGGGGAGGCTGAAAACAGGAGGACCACCAGGAAAGGAGTCTGAGCTGCATATGAGACCCTGTACCAAATACATTTTTAAAAAGTTCTACATTTTACAGACTTATATGAACATTTCTTAATAAAATCTGACTTTTTTAATGACATCATTGTAAACAGTAATTACTGAAACATCTTGTTAACTGCCATTAATGCAGTTTTTCAGTATAGATTCTCAAACTAGTGCTAGGTTACCAGATATCTGATTCCATTATTTTGAAACAAAATATAACTCTTCTACCTCCTCAGAAGTAAAGCCAATTGCCAAAAACAAAGCATCCTAAACTCAAAATTAGAGATTCTGAAATCCTTAAGATCCCTTCAAACACCTCCCCTTACATGTTCCACTGAAGTGACTCTTCACAGTGTCACCTGCCCAAACGTTTCGCTGCGCTGTTTCTCCTGAGCTTATTCAGGAGCATCACTGGACGTTCACGAGGACTGACACGATGTCCACACCCGAGCGGCTCTTCTCCAGTGCGCTCCACACAGAGGCGGCTGAGACATTTGCTCTACCCCTAACATGCTCATGTGAAGACAAGAAACGGGGACACGAAGATGGCGAGTGTGTGGACTCTTGCTGAGCAATCCGTACGTGATCTGCTCAGAGAGGAGATGCTCTTGAAAAACGGCTCTCAAAGGATGAATGAGAGCCTCAGAAAAATGGGCGTGAGCATGAAAGGCAGCGGGAAGTGACACCGACCCAGCTGCTGTGTGACCAGAGCTCTGTACATTGAGACACGCACGCGGAGGAGGGGGGTGGAGGGAAGCCCAGCTGCAAGGCGAGAACCTGACCACACCTGGGGCCTCCTGGGAGTGGGCCCTGGCCTGGTACCTGGCGGGCACTTCAGGGCTCTGTTCAGAGTAGCCTGATCATTACTATTTTTCGCTCTAGTGGAAGTGCGGGAGAGATGCTCGAAAGGGTGACCCTGGAGGCTGAGACTCTCCTTCGGACCTGACTGTGAATACTCTAAGCTGCATATGCTGAGACTTCGATGAGGTCTATGGTGGCAGAGATGGATCGGGAGACCCAGAGAAATCTGTGTCGATCACCTATGGCGTGGGAATGTCAAGCACTCATATTCAGCAACAGGAATATCTGGACTTTCGTGAGACCTGAAACCTAATACAATTTGAGAAAAACAGTGAGATTTTGGATTCAAAATTAGGCACAAAAGGTGGTTTGTTTGAAATGAGCAAAGAAATCACAAGGTTATGCACACATTAAGGAAATAGGGAAAGACACAAACCTCACAAATATTGAGAAAAAGAAATGTACGTCATTAGAACATGTCTCAGCTTCCCTTTAGCCACAGGCCAAAACTGCCTGTAGCCACTTGCATATTTCTCAACAGGAAGAAATGCGACATAGACCAGAATTTAAAGAGGACTTAGAAGAGCAGCAAACCACCTAGAGTCTTTGTTTCTCGGTAATCAACTGCTCAGCTCTATCTGGTGGACCCCAACCCTGACGGGGCCGCCCTCTTTCTTATCTGGTACATGAGAGAGCCTCAACTTTGGATTGAGAAAATTCTGAATTATCAGAAACTACGTGTTTTGGCCACAGGGTGGAATAGGGCTATCCAAGTTGGTGGTAAGGGTGGGGGCTGCTCAGCGAGGAGGGATTTTGCAGCTTGGCATCACAGGGGAACGCTCCCCTCCTGTGATGTTTATTCTTTTTGTACCATTGGGAATAAAATGCCCCTAATATTGAGATACAATCGACTCTGTGAGAACCCAAAACTTGAAACCCATTATTAATCAGTGAAGATAAACTTTCTGAAATTTGTATCTAACTTGTACCTGAGCAGAAAAAAGATAGCAAAACTAAGAATATACCAGCTTTTATAAGCTGTTCTATTTACAGGAGACCAAATATTAGTGTTACAGTATTAATTCCTGTGATTTTGTTCACATTTTTGAGTCAACTAGTTAATCCAGGAGAAATGTGGCAAGTTTTTGTGAGATACGCTGTTCAGGAGACTTTTCTTCTCTGATTTGAGAGACAGGACAGGGCAGGGACCAAGAGCAGGCCTCTGCAGTGAAGTACGTTGGTGGACTCCAGGGCTGCCTGCCTCCTGGCTGTGCCTCACTTTCTTGTGCTGTGGTTTCATTCCTGTCAAATGGACATGCTTATGACCTACTTTGATAGGGTGCTGAATAGACTCGGGGTATCTCTGCATGGGAGGATGCTGGAATCTCGGACTGGCACTTCAGATAAGCATCAGAAAGGGGTGTCCTGTTGTCACCATCTAAAAAGGAGGGAAAGTAGCTTTCCTTAGGCTGGCCTAAAAGTCCCTGTATGGCGGAGTCTGCCTGAGGTCCCGACAGTGCCCACATGTTCAGCTCAAAGCTATTGTTTCTCAAGCCATTCCACGTGGGGGTTCAGACATAATCTGTGGTATCCAGCTCACGTTGAGCTGCATTAAGACAAATATTTTAGAGGCAGCAGAAACATCTGTACGGGTTTTGTGCCTTAGAGACAGCACTCCAGGTTCCAGGGAAGGGCTGTGAGCGCGAGTGCCCTTTCTCAGTTGTGAGCTCAGGAGGCGCCAGGTTACCTTGGGCTGTGGGCACACACAGCTTTCGTCAGAGCTGCTGGAATACTGGCCTGTCCAAGTTTGCTGGTACAAGTGCAGACCCCTTGAGAGGCAGACTGCCGACGTGGATGAACTAAATTCCACCCTGGCATTAGATGTGCTCTCCAGCCAAGGGAAGTCTCGCTTGCTTACTTAGCATCTGTGATCTTGTGAAGCTGGGGATGGCTACCTGTGGGTGTGAGTAAAGCGAGAGGCTGCGAAGGGACATGTGAGTCATTCCCGTGGAGTACGCAGAAATTCTGTTCTCTGGATTGTGACTGCAGCTGTCTTTGGAAGCCCCATCGCCACGTTTGGCTTTGCTTCCAGTATCTTCATTTATCTGCCGCACTCGGCACCTCGTCCCCTACCTCAGCAGAAAGCTCGGTGCACTGTCCTTGCTGTGCCCCTGGAGGGAAGCAGCCTCTGAGCACAGGGCGCAGGTGACTCTTAGCGGCACTGCTGCTGGCTCTGATCAGGAAACGTTCATTATCCAGCAGCACTTGCTGTTATGAGTAAACTTTTCCCTGCGAGCCACCCCCACACCCCAAGGCTTCTAGATGAGTTGTTTTCTGACAGAGAAGGAGCAGTCAACCTCACCATCCTCCTACATAACAAGGAATAATCTTTCCTGCAGTCAAGAGCCTGGGCTCCCGTGGGCGTGTCCTCTCATGACTTGGGGCCCGGGAGGAAGGATGTTTGACCAGATCTTATTTAATTTAAGAGAGCAGAACTATATCTATATGTATGTGGTTTGATGTGATGTTCAATAATTATCTAGACGGTGTAACAACCATGTCAGCCATGATGGATGCTACAGAGGAAGTCGTTAAGGGGAAATAAGTCACGGAACTCACGGGAGTTGCTCATAAAAGGAGTGATGCCGCTGTCTGGTCTCCTTCCTTTACACCTGTGGAAGCACGGGCAAAGTAGAGGGGACTTGTTCAGGGTGCGCAGCAGGCAGCAGCAGTGACGGTGGGTAGAGCAAACCGCGTCAGCCCGGTGCTCTTCATCCTCCATTATTTTATGCCTGCAGCGAGGTTGAAAACGTCAAAACAGCTTGGGCTGGGAGACTCCTGGCCAACAGCCAGCCTTCTTCACCTGACACTGGCCTCCGCACGGGAAGGCCACTTTTCCATGTCTGTACACTCAGTGAAGAAGGAAGTGCAGACTCCTCTATTTTTTTTAAGCGACATTATTAGTGCAGAGGGGAGGAAACTCTCAATGAATAAGCTCCAAATCTTCTGCAGCTGTCTTGTGCGATGATTGCTATGGTAACTGATTGGCCTGCTGAACTGTGAAGCTTTTCCTGGGTTCTCAATATCTTATATTTGAATTAATTTTTGAAATACGTATTATTTGTTGAAAGTGGAAGGAGTATAAACTTAGAATGAGATTAGATTCTATTTCAGATTCTACTGTGAACCTGAAGCCTAAAGGACCTAGATTCATCTGACATTCATTTCTGTTATTATGAACGGGCAGGTTGCAAACCCGAGCGTTTACAGCTGCCGGGCCGGCTCAGGGCACGCGCTGTGCGCATGGTGCTTCCAGTGCCTGGTTGTCAGAGGACAAGAGAGGGTGGGTGACTGGCACCCTGTGCTTACAGGCAAGGCCAGCACGGCTTGACTGGAAAAACACCTTTCCTGGATGTCCCACAACGTAAAGGGAAAACGATGATGATGATGAGAAATTCTCAAAAAAAGCACCTGGGATACAATTGCTCACTAAGCCTCCATTTCACATTAAAGAACCAGCTCATGTAAATACCATGTAGCTGATTGGAATTAAAATTAGTACGCTGGTGTCCATGGAACATCTGTGGCTGCACGGAAAACCCACTTCACCCTCCCAGAAACGCAGCAGGGCATCTGCTATAGGGCTTCACTTGTGCCCACTGCCATGCAGCCCAGGTTTTCCAGAAAATAGAGGAGGTGACAAGATGGGCTGGTACACAGTGAACAGGCAGGCTCCTGCACCTCTCAGCCCTCGGGGTTTCGCCACCGTGCACGGCTTCTAAGTGCCCCTTTGTTCCGCTGAGACACAAACTGAAGCCCATGTTAATTTCTGCATTAAAAATGGGAAAATAAATTTAAGGGTCATACACTGATGTTGAAGATTTAGAGAAAAAGTAGCAGGGTGAAAACCCTGTGCAAAGAAGTAAGAATTATATTTCATACACTGCTAAAGGAATACTTTGAAATGCAAGTGTTTGGGGCCAGAGGCAACTCAACATCCCTTTTCCCAGGCTCCTTTGATTCTGAGGTTCATGTCACACACGTGACATTGGTGTGGCCCCAGAGACTGAAGCAGCGCAGGTGTCACGCGCTTGCTGATCTGAGGAACTTGGACATCTCTCCATGCTGCCTGCGTCCAGCTGCAAGCACAAGTGTGATTCATTATCAGCGGAAAGTCTCCGGCTGGTCCCTGAAGGCTCAGCTGCTCCACAGACCTATCGTATCGGGGGCTGGGCAGGAAGGAGGCTCTGAGCAAACTTGCTGCCACCGTGACGTTCATGACGTCACTGAGTGGAAGCAGAATCTGGAAAATCCTGGAAACAGCTGTGTCTTCTTTGCTTGACTCCACGAGAACCTAAGGAACATGAAGAGCGTGATGGGCTGGGTGGATTTCTCCGCGTATACTTAGCACTTTCATAAATACGCACATACTTGCCTACATAAAAATATGCGACTTGAAATTTCCTGCTAATGCATAAGACTCATAATACCCTGTAGACTGAGAAGGCTGTGGCCTGGTGTCACAAACCACACTTTACTTTAAAAGCAGTACCGTTTAGGTAGCGTAGCATGCGCACTCAACAGGTTGAGAAGCACAAGGTGGGTTCTCTGCTGAGGGCGACCTTTCATGCCAAGCGTCACATCTCAACCTCAGGGACTAAGGTGGCTGCCAGTGAGGGAGGGTCTCCTGCATGGCTGTGTGAGGCTGTGGCTTTGGAGATTGAGAGGGATGTATCACAGTTACTATAGAAACCAGTATTGTTCTAGTCGTGGACACACAAAGGACAGACTGCAAACTGAGGGGTGGAAAAGCAACTGAAGGACAAGCTGTGCCGACACCCTGCAAACCTGTCCTGACTGAGAGAACCTGCCCTGACTGGGAGAATTGCCACATTCAGGGATCGGGAGCCAAGCTGTTAGAAATCCCCACAGGATGCCTGTAATCCCAGTGCTTGGGAGGCTGAAAACAGGAGGATTGGTATGAGTCTGCTCTGTGTAGTGAGACCCTGTAGACCCTGTACTAAATACATTTAAAAAAAAAAAGAAAAGAAAAGAAAACGAAATCCCCACAGGAACCTTGGCAAACAGTACCACGACCAGGTGGGTACCAAGAAATGATGCCTTTTCTGCTTTTAAAAGTTGTCTTTTCCCCAGCCTTTTTTTCCTTTGGGGTTACTGTTTGAATTGTGAAGTCTTTCTTCAAAATTAAATTTGAAGCAGAACAAAATAAGGAAAATACTGGAGTTAATGGTAGGCTATGCATCTGATTCCTGTACCTTAGAACTTAGGGCAAGTCACTGGACCTGACTTTAAGATAAGAAAAGAATAGCAACCTTATAATTACTGGGCTAATATATGCGACACCCAAATGGAAACCCAATACCATGGAGCGAACTTGGGGGAAGAACATTGGAATCTGGGATTATAATACATTTTAGGCTTGAGCGTGAAGAGAAAAAGAAGAGAGAAGAAGTTATCCCCCTTGATTCCTCCTTCAAAAAAATGATTTGATTAGGTTTGAATACTATGGATAGGGGTAGAAAACACTTATATTAATTGCTTTTATAGATTTATATTAATCTATCCATGGATAATACCTTATACATGCATGAGTAAAATGGTAAAAAATGTTACTTTTGCCCTTCAAAAAGGTCTTATGGCTGATGTTACTTAGTAATTTTGTCAACTTGGACATATTGCCAAATAAATTTATTTTTAAATTTCTTATGTCGTGCTTGGGACGTGCAAGGCGACGCCTGTGTAACACTCAGTACACTGTGTGGAGTGGGTCACCTGTCGATGCGCACCCTTTGCTTCCTCCAGTAGACACAGTGAGGCTTGGATGCCTCCTAAGGACACAGCTGCCCCAGGGTCGTGTGCCCTCCTGCAGCCAGCTCCCATGGCGGTGCCACCGGGTGGCCAAGGGCGCAGCCACCTTGGCTGACTGGGGGACTGCTCCGTGGTCCTGCGGTGTGACCGCGGTGGTAACAGGGCTTTCCTCGTCAGTCGGTTTTCCCTGATGCCAGTCGTGCCTCCTCCTGTCTCCGCGGTGGGTGCGGAGTCCACCTGCTTGCCCTCAGGAGTGCCCGGTGCGCAGGACTCCCTGTCCAGGCCAGGTTCGTGCGGCCCGCAGTTGGTGTCGCGCACTCACTTCTATTACAAGTACATTGGCACGTGGATAATTTTTTCCATTTGAAATATCAACGAAGTTACAGAGTCAGCTTCGGATGTGCGCATGGCCTCAAGTTACCTACGTTACAATTCATAGAGGTAGCACTGCTGACAAGCCTTCAGTTTCCTCGGGTTTTACATGTACAATCTTAGCTCCTAGTACTTTGGAGAGAATGCCCCAACCCCAGGGTTTAGGGGGCTCTAAATAGTCCTCTAATCCCTCATAGAAATGGCAAGGCTCGGGCCAGAGGGCCGAAGGTCGGGGTGAGGCACCCGTGGCTCCTCCTCCGGCTTCCCGCGTTCGGACTCTGCCTTTGCCCCCCTTCCGGCTCCTTGAGCCTCGTTCCAGCTCGGAGATCCCGCAGCTGCAGCCCTTCCCAGAGCTGAGAAGCCCTTTAAGAAGCACATTTTGGTGGCCGGGTGGATGGCTCAGTGGAATAAGCGCTTCCCTGGCAAGCGCAAGGGCCTGAGGTCAATCCCCGGTTGCGCTCCCAGCTCTGCGCTGCTCTGGACTCCCTCGCGGGTATGAAGCAGAAGCTTCCCACCGCGAGGTGACCCGGAGGAGGCAGGCTGAGTCGTTTCTTCATCGCGCGCAGCCCTCCACGTCTGTGTCCGCCTTCTCCACGAGATGAGAAACGTCGTCAGCATATTTTAGTCTCAATAAAGTAGTGCATTATTTAGAGCCCGATTTAGCCTCTGCAGTGTGTTTACTACTAAATGCGCGGCCCTGTATATGCCCTGGATTTATTTTCCTTTCATGTCATACTAAGCAGATAATTAATAAAGTAATTGAGGTTTATTTATCTTTCCTTTCATGCCTTAGTAGTATTTTATAACTCGTTCGCTTGTACAAAATGCTTTCACATAAATACGTCAATGTTTGTTGAATAATACAATATGCGTTTGGGTATTCGCACACCAGATCTGAGAACTGGGAGAGCCCCACTTGGTGTCAGCCTTTTAGTGACTCCAGGTGGGCTCACCATCCCCCTTTGCAGATACGGAATATAAAGACCTGCGCACGTGCGTGTTGCTTGCACCTGCTGTGTACTGCGTCTCAGGCAAGTACGGGGGAGGGGGTGCGCGTGTTGTATTTTAAAATAGTTATCAAGAAACCAACCCATAACAAATGCTGGAGGGGCTGTGGGGAAAAAGGAACTCTTCTCCACTGTTGGTGAGGGTGTAGACTGTACAACCACTGGAAATCAGTGTAGAGACTCCTCAAAAAAATTAGGATTAAAAGTTTCATTTAACTCAGCTATTCTCCTTCTGAGTATTTTCCCAAAAGAACTGATGTGTACCAATGTTTATAGCAGCACAATTTGTCATAGCTAAATCTTGGAAACAACTGAAATCCTCATCAACTGAGGATTGGTGTTACATAGATTTTTTTTTTTTTTTTTTTTTTGTACTGGTGATCGAACTTGGAACCCTCAGTTTGCCAGGCAGGTGCTTTTGCCACTAAGCTATATCCCCAACCCTATAAATGTGGTATTTTTATGCAATGAAGTATTACTCAGCTATAAAGAATGATCAATTCCAGGCTTTTATAGATGCATGGCTGTAACTAGACACCATACTGATAAGTGAGCTACATCAGACACATGTGTAAACATTGTGTTGTCTCCCTAGTGTAAGAACCTCAAAGAATAAGTAAAATCTGAAAGGTACAGTGGATATGCCGTGAGAGGGAGAGAGACTGCTCAAAAGGGAACAACAACTAGGGGGAAGGAAAGGAGAAGGAAAGAATATATATTTTATGATAACTAAGATAATTTTACTTCTAATTTCTATTGGTTCATTGTAGGGAACAGTTAATGCTTAATTTTTTTAACCAACTTTGCATGCTTATCTCTGGTAATCTGAGCAAATACCTTGAAGATAACGATGACAATATAACAATTGTTGAATTTCTATCATCTTGTTTGAAATTCTGCATTGCATCTAGTTTTTAATTATTATTTTTGTTGTCTTTAAAATAAAAAAAGAAACAAGGAACAACCTATTTAAAGTTGTTGAAGTTATTGTCCCAGGCAGCTCTTACATGAGTAACCAGAGACACAGAGAGGGGAAGTGACCTAGCCGTGGTCATGGTGGGTGGGCCCTGACACCACCACCACCACCCTTATCCCAGGAGGGTGGCCAGCTGCCCCATTGTCCCAGCCTGAGGGCTCTCAGTACTGACTCTGAAATCTACACTCTGCTATTTTCACCTGTTGCTGTGGTTTGTGCTTTTATTTTATTTTTTTAAATCACAAAGGTATCCCAGAATGACAGTTAATGCCTGCAGTCCTAGAACGTGGAAGGCCGAGACAGGAAGATTGCCATGAGTTCAAGGCCAGTGAGGGCTATATGGCATAAGTCTTCCTCCTCAGAAATCAATAAATAATAAATAAATAAGCTAAGGGTAAAAAGTTTAAAAAATCACAAAGGTGATCATGGTATATTTGTCTGAAACATATAGTATTTACAAGAGCTAATATAGAATCCAGTGGGTCTACCACCCTCTTTCTTCTATCTCAATTTTATTTTGTATTTTAAGTTATTTATATTTTAGGTTGCTCATATTAGAGAACCTGTAATATTTAGCCTTCTGTGAAGGTATTTTTTAATTGCATGGAATTAGTTGTGAATAATCAAGCTCCTGCCAGACCTAAGAAATCCCTGAAGTCTCCGTGTTGGAAGCTAGTGTCGCATAGGTGCCCGAAGCTGCTCGCGCCTCGCTGCCTCGAGGTGGGCTCTGCACTGTGAAGAGCGCGTTCTTCACTCTTCTGTACTGATCAGGGGATGTGCAGCTAGTGCTCACTTGCCTTCTGTGAGCCCCTGTTGCCTCTGGGCTAGCGATACCACACGCTCAGACTTGTTTCCAGGGTGAAAGGTGGATGCAGGATTGACAACCCTGCCAGTGAAGAAGCTGTGTCCTGCCCCAGAGGATGGAAGCCCTTGCAAGGCAGCTGATTTCAGCTGTCTCTCATGCTCTGCTAAGACACCAGGTTCATGGGAACGGATCACTGGGCTTAGCGCGGTTGGTTAGAAGGAAAGTTTTAGACTACCCTGTCCTGTTCTTTCCCTCCATAGCAATGCCTCCTTGCTCTGCAGGAACATGCCCCCAGGCCTCCATGCCACGTGTTTAAGAAACCAGATTCTTTTTTAACTTTCTACAGTGTAGTTTCTCATAAGATGAAGTATTAGAAATCAAAAGAATGAGAGTAAATAAAATTGTGAGATATACGCTAAATCATGACAACACCTTGAAACAATTTTGCATTAAACATAGTGACAGATAGACAAGGAGTTTGTGGTAGTGTATTCTGCCTCCACAAAGGTAAGAACCAGGAGCATTCCATTGTGTGACACAGTTTGCATTTGTATTGTAACAGAGATGCCATTTTTGTAAACACTACTGGGTGTAACTATTTCTGGCGATCTACCCCCAGGACAAAACATTGTCCTTTTATTTTTTCCTATGACAGATTCAGCTTTATTATTTTGATATTTTTATGGTCTGTTACATATGTGATGCTTACTGTTTCTTATCTTTAAAATTATTATTCTAATGCAGTGATTTTCTAGCCATCGGGCCTTCTGAAGGCAACAAGAAAAAGGTAAATAAAAAAGGAAATAAATAGCATTTTAAATTTTCATTTGAATTTTTTTTTTTGTTTTAGATTCCTGGTGAATTATGAGGGAGGGAGGAAAAGAGAGAGGGAGAAGAAGAGATCAGGAGGGAGAGAGACAGAGACAGAGAGAGACAGAGAGAGTAAGAAGGAGGAAGAAGAAGAAAAGGAAGAAAAAGAGGGAAGAGGAGGAAGAGGTGGGGGAGGAAGAGGAGAGATAGAGAAAGAGAAAGAGCAAAGATGCCTTCCCTGGCTGTGGTCTAAGGGCATTGAAGCTATAGAAAAGTTGTCACAGTGAGGTCGTATTAATGGCCTTGGAGGCAAAAGATGAATAAGTAAACAGAAAATACAGTGAGAATATAAATGTGGGAAAAGCCAAAGATTCTTCCTCTCTTTGCAATTCATCTTTGACCATGTGGCAGAAAATGAGCCCCATAGGAAATGAGCCCACCAAGATGTCCACAGATGCCCACTCCCTCCTTCCCGTGGTGTTCCTTGGTAGAAGTAGCTTTGCAGATGGTGAAAGACGTGGACCTTATCAGGGCGGTTAGTCCGTCTGGGGTTGAATTGTATGCATCTCTAAAGGTAGAGACCTCTCCTGCCCTCCTGGCCGTGGTCAGGGAGGACGGTGACCGCCTCCCAGGTAGCTGCAGTGCTTATGGCTTTGCAGAAGGAGCACAAGTGTCCTGAGGGGGAAGAATCTGGAAACTGGAAAGGAGGAGGAAATGGATTCTGCCCGAGAGACTCCAGGAAGGGTCCTGACCCTGCTGGCCCCTTGATTTGTGCCCAGGGAACCCTGTCTCAGTCTTCTCACCTCCTGATCTGTCAGGAAATTAATTTCTGTAACTTTAGTCCCTAAACTCGAGTTCTGCGTTCTTTGTTGGTTTTGTGGGGGTGGGGGTGGGGGTGGGGGTGGGATGGTATTGGGATTGAACCGTACCAAAGAGTCTGCCCCGGCTGGCCTGGAAGTCTTCCTGCTTCCCAAGTAGCTGGGAACCTGAGCTTGTTTGTGCAATCACGACTTAGTACAGCCACCTACAGGTTACATGTTCTGGGAGGGGAATCATGTTACTTTTTGTCTTTGAACAACTGTTTCGCTCTGTCAATAAGGCGCACCGAATTATCATCGCCTGCCCGAGGGAATCTCACTCACAGGAGGCCTCACTGGCTGGGCCATAGACCCGCGTGGAACTCGCTTCGCGCGGTGCGTGCTCACGCCGGCTGGTTGCGTGCCAGGAACGTTAGCGGCTGGGGATTCCACGCAGAGGAGCAGGTTCGCCTCACCCTGACCGTCGTACCAGTGTTAGCGGGACTGCGTCTGCAGACTCCTCCTCTTCCAACTGCACGTTTCTTGAGGAAAAGGGCTTTTCTCTCCTTTGCTTCGGCTCAGCACTGCTTGAGCATTATCACGGCCGAAGCGACTCTCCCCAGAGCTAACCCGCAGGTCCCCCACACTCTAAGGTGTCCGCACATGGTGTGGAATCAAGGAACGGCTCAGTTTCTTTGGCCTTAATGTTGGTTGAAGATAACTTCTAATGGACCTTGGAAAATGTAAAACAATTTTTATCCAACATGGCAGAGAGCAAGGAAAAAGCCCAAATAGAATCCCAAGTCTAGACACATACTTGGATTCCAGCTCTGACTTCAGAAACAGTTTCTAAGTACATTGTTCTGTGAAAATTAAATTGTAAGTGACAGATCTGCCAAGATTAATTCTTTAACTGCCATTGTATGGCGTGCTGCATGAATGTCAACAGCTCCCATTGATTCACACGGGAATGCGGCCAGCTGACAGTGCCGGAGGTGGTTCTTCCTGACTCCATTTGTCCCTGGGTTCAGAAGCTTTGGGATTGCATTTTGCAGGACTAAAGGGCCTAGACTCTTCGGTGAGTGTTTTTGACACTATTTCTGACATTTTGGGTGTTATGCAAAGTAGGGAAAAAGGGACTATGATCTAAATTTGAGAAATTTGTATTTCCTATAAAAGTTCTCCTGTATTTGAAATATAATCTGTTCTTAATCATATCTGTTCTATCCCTGTCCCTAAATATGTATCTGTCCCTAACCACATGATGCTTTTCCTGAAAGGATTTTGAAAAAGATGGGACACTGTCACTCCACTCCACACTACGATTGCTGCCAGATATGTGTGTGACTATTGAACACTTAGAACGTGGATAGACAGCGTGGAATGTAGAAAGATGACAGATAGATAGATCAGATGTAGTATAGAGTATGCACTGGATTTTGAAGATTTTATAAAACAGAAAAAGTTGGTAAGCTCTCTCCTGAGGAGTTTATATTGAAATTATGTTGAGGGCCAGCGAGCTAGCTCAGCAGTCCAAAGCCCCTGCTTAGGCAAGCTTAGGCAGCTGCAGGGGACTGTGGTTCCCAGCATCACATGCCACACCAGCCCTGACCTCAGGGCAGGCTGAGCCAGTCAAAAAAGTATGTTGAAATGGTAATATATTGGATGCATTTTGCTTCTAAAATTAATTTATTTTTAATATGGCTATGAGAAAAGAGGCAATTATATCCATGCTCTTCCTAATATATTTCTGTAGGCAGTGCAGCTTTAGGTTTTAAATGAGTCATTTTTCTTCTAGGAGAAGATGGGCACTGTGTTTGGAGGATGACCCCTGAGCAAGGTGGTGTCTGGTGCTGTGGAAACCCTTCCTACATGCCCCTTCTCTTCTCAAGGCCGTTTCTCCAGACAGGGGTCCCTTTCTTGTTACGAGCAAATGCTAGGCATGGTGGATATGAGTGAGGGGGACAGCATGGAATGCCATCAAAAGAAATTAGCAGCACAGAGAATGGGGAGCGGGCAGCGTGCTCTGTGAAGCGTATCCAGGCTCCTGGGCCTCTCTCCAGGGAGCTTAGAGGCTGTCCCTTGAAAATGAGAAAGATGCCACTCCATTCCCCAGTTACAGATTACATGTGGTTTCTAGCAAGAAATGAGAGCCCAGGAGAGTGTGAGATTTTCACCTGGTCTGCTACCATCTTCCTACTAAATACCAAGTGAAATTGTTTGGAAGGATGAGTTTGTCACTTTGTGGTTGTGAAGCTGTATCCACTTGACTGATTTGGGAGCCATCCTCAGTTGGGTGAAGTGCATTTCTGTGGGCACTATGAGAGCATGGGGGTCATGGAACTGTGGTCTGGGCCTCTGTCCTGGCCCTTATCCCTTCCTCTCTGGTCCTGTTGTCCTGTTCTATGTCCTGGCCTTCATAGACTAAGCATTCTTTCTCCACCATGTCATTCCACCATGATATTTCTACCCTGGAGCTGGCTGACCAAAGCCATAAGCTCCATGTTAGCACAAAGGAGAGATCTTCAGTGTCCTCTGACTATACAATGAGCATCTATTTTTGAAGTTCTTAATTATCTCCAGGGAGAGAGGGATATAACTGTGAGGTTCATACAGAAGCACTTACAAGTGATCACACTTACTTCCCCAAATGGGCCTTTGCTTGCTTTAGGAGTAAAGATGAGAGGTTGCTTAATCATCTAGCTTTGCAAAATGTGGAGTGCTTTTTGCATTTTAGCTTTGAAAAATTACTAATATTCCATATCCCTAATCATGGAAAGTGATAATTTTATCCAAGAAGGCAAACCCAAACACTAATATTTTCCTTAAAATAAAAGGCAGGGGCTACTCTGGACTTCTTTATAAAACACTATTCTCTATAGTAGAAAAGTCAGTGCTAAGCATGGAAACTGGCAGCTGTAGTTCATAAGCCAGAACAGCACTCCATGCAGTGCAGTGGCGAGGGAGTCAACTGGCGGGTGCTGGAGCGCTCTCTTCTATGAGCTAGACGTTCTCTCAGATGGCAGAGGAAATGAAACTTGTTCTGCATGACTTCAGCTGAATTAGGAAGAAGAAATGATGTTGAAGGAGCAGGAAATTTCTTTAAGTGTTACTAAAGAGCCTCTTAGCAAATAGAAATTCCTGTGAAATCGGTGGCACTCGGAGGCTTTGCTCCCCAGGAGGGGATGTGCTCAGCAGAGGACTGGCGGCTGCCTCTGAAGTATTCCACAACAGGATGGTGACCTCATGTAGAACTTAAGGTGTAAACAGGCACTTACCAAGATGCTTCAACATTAAGATTTTATGGAAATGTTGATTTGTCTTCATTGTTTTCTAAAAAGAAACTTCCAATATCTGTAGTGCATAATCCTTTGCAAATCTGAGTACAATTCATTAACACATTTAACATCGTTAGCCAGGCGCAGTAGCTCATCCTGTAACCCCAGCCATAGGGAGGCTGAGGCAGAAAGATTGCCATAAATGTAAGGCTAGTCTGGGCTACACAGTGAGTTCAAGGTCCACCTAAGTTACAGAGCAAGACCTTGTCTCAAAAACACAACAAGAAATTAAAAAATAAGGTTGTTGAGCATTTGAACAATTTATTGTGCTCTCTTTCACTTGCTCCCTTCAGCGGAGAGAAGAACACGTTTTTCTGTGTGGATCTGATATTCCAGGAGAGACCTTCACTGGGAGATGACTGAAGAGAAGGCGGTGTTTCTGCAGTCCTCCCACACAGACGTGGTCCAGGGTGGGATGGCTCTGTTGGTACAGTGTGTCACTTTTCTGATCTTGTTGGAACATTGGCCAGCTAACTCCTCATGAGGCTCATCAGCACACAGATGCCTCGTGGTGGGCTCATTTTGTCCTCTAGTGCTTTTGGACAATGAGCGTTTTTGAAAGGCATTGAGCTGAAACCATCACAGCACTGTGGACATCGTGAGGCGTCTTTAGTTTCTTACTCATTTGGAGTGTCAAAATGTTAGAACAAGAAGAGAAGATGGATGGTATTTATTTCAGTGTCTCTAAATTCTGGATATTCTTTAAAATTGCCTGGAAATTTAAAAAGGGTTTATCAGGATGTGGAACTCCTATTGGAAGATTCTGATACCATTGTTCTAAAATAATTGTTGGGCTGTTGCTTGTTTTCGACAGCTCCTTGGTTTGTTCTGTTGAAAGCGATAACTTCACAAGCCAGGACTGAGAGACACTATTCTTCTCTAGTTTTGTTTTGCTTGTTTTAGATTTTAAATTCTCAGAATCTGCCTGGAAAGCACACTGTGAGGACCAGGAGAATAACAGCTCCTCCTCTGGCTGCAGAGACCCACCCAGCATGGCGCACTCCCCCTGTGCAGTGGCCGGGGTGACAGTGTCCACAGCAGCGTCTCCAGGCCTGGGACTCATGTCTTCATCGACTTTGTAAACAGTTTTTTGTTGTCCTCGATATAGGGGAAATGAAACTCCTGATTTGCAAGGTGCTTGGAGAGGTTTGTGTTCAAAATTCAAAACCCAAGAATGAATTTTAGGAACAAACAAGGTTAAGAGCAGAATATATTTAATGGGGAAAGAAAGCTTCTGTCTGAGAGAGGTACAGAAGGGGCCTGAGTAGGTTGCCCAGGAAACTGTCTTCCTGGTTATTTTTATAGGGCAAAACTACTCAGGGCTAAGGTGGAGAAAATGGGAACTCACTTAGGTGGGTACCAGGTGGGACAAAACTATGGTCAACCAGTGAGATTACAAGTACCATTGCTCAGGTAAAGTTGATTAAATCCAGAACCAAATGGGGAAGTGAGTCACGTAGCAAGTGGGCACAAATATAGAACAGGACTTTGTCCAGTAGCCAGCCGGTAGCAGTTGGATTAGTGACTCTTCCTGGCTTTTTCAAGGTGACGATCAATCCCAGATGCTTATCTTTAGGAAGGTGAGTATTTGTTTGATCTTTGGTCTTTAGGTCTGGCCCGCAGCGGGAGCATCCATTCCTCTTACAGGTATCTTGTCTTCTATGTTATGTCCTTTGAAGGCCTAGCCCTGTCTGACTGCCTGCGATATTTTTAGGCTGCCTGCAACATTCTGATCATGTTTTCTTACTTAATTGTGGTCAAAATTCTGACAGGTCCTTCAGCATTTTGATCTTCTTGTTACCTTCTTGGAAACTCAGGTCCATGGCCGGCCCTGCTCACAGTGTGCCTCACACTTCCCCCGCCGTGTATCCCTGGAGATGCAGTGGGTGACAGAGTCACTGCCCTCCAGGTGATTTGCCTAATAATCCTTAAAAAATGTAAAATTGTGTCCATGAATCATATAAAGAACTAGCACAGCTCTATAAGAAGCGTGAAATGGTGGCTTGGTCAAGCCAGGGAGGCCTAGGAAAGAACAAAGTGGAGGGGGAGGCACCTGAGCTGAGCGCAGGAGGGCAGGGCACTGCCGAGCAGGGCACGGAAGAGGGCCTTCAATTTGCTCTTCAGTTGTGGCAAAATATCATGCCGCATATAGGGATCAAGATTGAGCTGCATGCTGAGAAATGGGGCACGAAGGTTCTTACTCCAGAGGACTTCAACGTGGACTCCAATGACCTCAATGAGGTAAAATGACTCCTTGCAAAACTTGAAAATGATGAGTTTAGTGAAATTCTCAATTTTGATAAACTCTTAAACTGAAAGGTAATATTTTCCTACATGGTCTTGGACCTGGGACAGAAGAAAAAGTTTCACAAATAGGTCCATTTATATAACTGGCTTCCAGTATTTTTGACACGGACATTTTTCGAGGACTAGTTATCCCACTCTGACAGAAAGTGCAGTGCTTGTGACGGCTTGACAAATACAGTGAGCTTGTTGAATTCACATCCGGCATTTTACACATGCTGTTATTTACTTTTTAAAATATATTCCAGTACAGGGTCTACAGGGTCTCCTATGCAGATCGGACTCCGAGGGATCCTCCTGTGTTCAGCCTCCCAAGGCCTGGGAGCACAGGCGCCCACCCCCACGCCCAGTCTCGGTCGCTGTCTCAGCACACCCCGGGGCGGGGCCATTATGGCGCGCTGGGGATCGAACCCCGGTTCTTGTTGTATTTAGAGTCATGGATGAGAATACAGACCCGCCAAGGCGGCCTTGGTCAGCATGCTAATTTCCTTTCTAGCCCTTTGAAAGAGCAGACAGCGACGGAGCCGCAATCCCAGGCCGTGCCCCTGAGGCCGCGCGATGGAGGACACGGCTGCATGGGCTGGTACACTAGCTCTGTGCTCTCTCCTGTTTATTGTGGTCATGAAGAAATGGCATGTGAGTAGGAAGAGTGCAATAGCAGTACCCTGGAGGCTTGAATTAAACAACTATTTGCAGCCCCCCCCCCCCCGCACCTCAGGGTCTCGCTCACACGTCACCATAGCTCACCACGCCCCCCTTTCGACGTCTGTCTACAACGTTAGGGAACTTTTACGGATTTTCTTTGTAATCAAATTCAAGCATCCTGCAAGTATAGGAAGCGAGTGTTTCTCCCCCTAACAATTGAATATTGACCCAATATTTATTTCTAGAAGGTGATTTTCTTTAGTCATTTTTTTTTTTTTTTAGGAACAGAATATATTTATTGGGGGAAAGAAGCTCCTGTCTGAGAGAGAAACAGAAGGGGGGGGGGTCCCAAGCGGGTTGTCCCCCTCCTTTGTCTTTTTGAGACAAGGTTTCAGAATGTAGTACAGGCTGTCCTAGAACTCACTTTGTAGCCCAGGCTGGTCTCGAACTTTTAACAATCCTCCTGCCTCAGGCTCCTGCACTACCAGCACGTGCCACCATGCCCAGCTGCAATGGACCAGTTTGGAGTTGAGTCCTTTATTGCCTTTCCTTTCTCCAAACTAACAGGAGCTTGGGGCTGCACGCAGGTGGGAGCACAGCGCCTCCCTTGCCAGCGGGCCTGGGCACCGGCCGTCCCACCCCACCGCCACGCCTTTTTCTCACTTCACAGAAGCTTGTTCCTTTTAAAATCCAACTCCTACGTGCCTCTCCATCGAGCCTTTGCAACTGGCCTCCTTGAGGCGTGGAGGGGTTCGCCGCACCTGCACTCGGGGTTCGAGCTTCCCTGTGACGTCCTCCTGGCTGTGCAGTTTGTTTAGAAAACCTGACGAGCAGAATTCATCAAAGCGCCCTCTAGGCCTGGTTGATGCCGTATTTTCTTGCTTGTTTTTTTATGTTTTGTTTATTAAAATAAGATAAACCTTAAAGTAGCTGCAGGCAGGAGTGAGCGTACACGCGGATGCAGGATTCTTGCTGTCCCAGAGAAGGTAAAACTGATTAACGAAAAGCTGAGGCCGTGCGCGTGTGCCTGCTGGTGGCCCGTGCAGAAGGAGCGTGGCAAGAGCTGCTGCTGTGCAGAATAAGGACACTGACCTCTTAGATCGGGCAGCAAAGGCCAGCTCAGGGAGGCGGAAGGCCCTCCGGACCTGGAGGTGACACCCGCTTGTGTCCTAATGAGTTTGTGCGAGGTGTCCTCTTGATTGATACTTGTGAGAAAAAGAGCTCCATTTTGTTTTTTTTTCTGTATTTTAGGGATGGGTCTACAGGGTGTTCAGGGTCTCACTACTAGATTGGACTCGTAGTGATCCGCCTGTTTACAGCCTCCCGAGAGCTGGGATTACAGGCGCGCGCCACCACGCCCAGTCTCAGTTGTCGTCTCAAAGCACCCCGAGGGTGGGACCCTCTCTGCAAGCCCGGGGATCGAGACCCCCGGCCTGAGCCTGGGCGCTGTAATCCGCCGAGCTATTTGGCCGGCCCAAGATCTCCATTTTCAAACTGTGCCAATGACAGGAACTGAGTCGTCCTTTCGGGGCGAGGGCCGTGAGGCCTGCAGCCTGCGGGGTGGTTCCGCAGTGCCGCGGCCTGTGCTCCTGAGGAGCAAGCGTCGCTTGCTGCTTGGCGGCCTGATGACTTTTGCACGCCTTGAGTCCTGAGGAAAATGGTGCAAAAGTGGACCAAACCGGCGCTCCGGGCTCCGCCCACCCGAGTAAGGACACGCGCACGCAGGCGCCCCTTCGCCCACCGGACGCCCTGGGCGGAGGTCCCAGGAGACCCTCAGCGAGCCGCGTCTGCCTGAGATGCCACCGGGGATGAGTGGCTTGGTCAGATTCTTTCATGCCCTCTCAACAGTGTGGCTTAAACTAAAATGTGGAGAATTGCAGAAAGCGATAATGCTGCATAAAGGACAGAAGGGTTTTTTCCATTTTGTTGTGTTCATTTCTTAAATTTCAAAATAGGAAATTACTAAATGTGTTAAAATAAATGAGCTATCAAAGCCAAAATCAGAAGCAGGGACTTTTGTAGAACACGCCAGAAGATGCTCTTACATAGAATAATCCGCGAAGAGCGCACGATCCGTTCACTCCATGGCGGGGGTGGGGGGGATGCTTTCCTGCCCACTTCGCACTTCGACTGCCCAACCCGACTGCGGCGCTTGGGGATGATCAGAGCCAATTATGGGCCATCGAGTTACCTGAAGCTGAGTCAGTGTTATTCTTCTGAGAGTAATGAGATAATTTGTGGACAAAAATTGAGGCATAATTGAAGAAAATTAGATTTTCATATTCATGATTATTCACATTTTAGGTTTCGCTTACATTTCTCCCCAGCCTTTGCCAGTGAGAGACCCAGCAAAAACAGAGTTCAGACCACGCAGTTCTAACAAGAAAATGTTAACGAACTTCCTGTGGAAGTTGAAAATTCATTAGATCCAAATAGAAGCCAAGCAGGTCTTTTTTGAAGAAGTTTCAGGGACCGAACTCAGGAGCTTGCACTTGCCAAGCAGGCGTCTGTGCTGCTGAGCTCTCTCTCCAGCCCCAAGTGGGTCTTGTCTATTGCACCATTTACCAGTGGTTTTCTCTTTGACCCATTTTCTCCAGGTTTACTTTACTTTTGGAGCTTGTGGGTCTTACTGGTTTCTTGCCGTCTGCTCTCCCCTCTGAGTTAGGGATAAGTCTCTGCTTGAGCACCAGCTCCTCGCTATTAGTAGCATTTGCTGAAAAACTTTCTGTAGAAACTTTACGTATTTGGTATGTTTTTGTCAAATCAGAGGCTAAGTATTATTTTTTGCAAATATTTGCAGGTGTTTTTCAGAAACTATATTTTTGCTTTCTTTTTTATAACTTACATAAATTTGAGTATAAGGTAATTTTTTATTAGTTTTAAGTAATAAATATAAAATTTGCTGATTTTAAAGTTATTGACATTTAGAGTATTTTCATTCATGTTAGATTTCTGTATAGAACTTTTTTCAAAAATTGGAATCAAGTTCAAAACTAGCCTAGAGGTAGATTTATATTGTATATTAATTCTTAAACATCAAGTGCATGATTTATAGTGTCATTATTAGAAATGAAACCAAAGATTAAAATTAATATGTTCTTAGTTTACATCAACTTTTTTTTTTTTTTTTTTTTTTTGGCGGAACCAGGGATTGAACTCGGGCTCTTGTGCTTGCCAGGGAAGCACTTAACCTACTGAGCCATCTCCCTGGCCCTTTTTGTTTTGTTTTTTTACATCAACTTTTATCTAACCTATCCATTCAGTCCTGGAGCAAAACATTTATTTAGTGACTATTCCTATACATCATTGAATATAAATAGCAATCAATTTTGAGTAGCATCTTGATTTTAGCAGCATTCACTTGCAGGGAAACTGTGCGCTAGAGCCAATGTGCCGATTGTGCCTTGCTTAGGTAGAAAGAGCATGTGCGCGGGCTGTTTAGAATACTCAGGATTGAGAAATAGCTGACAGCTAAAGACTTATAACTACAGACAAAACAAATAAAGCCAAATTATCTGGTTCTAACTGTCATTTTATGTGGTGCTTTTGTTTTTTCAGTCAGTTTTTTCTTGAATGTATACTTCTTCGATATGCCTGCAGGGAGATTATAGAATACGATAATCTTAAAACTTGTTTCTGTTACTTTTCTCATTGTCGAGACAAACTACCTGAGGCACAAAATTAGAGGAGAGGCTTATTCCAGCTCAAAGTTCGGGGAGGTTTCAGTTGGTTGGCTGCAAGATGGAGCAGTGTGGCAGCGGGCATCGCAGAGGAAGAGCAGCCCTGGGCAGGGCAGGTAGGAGGTGGCATGCAGCCAGCCTCCCTTCCCCTTTTAGTCCATTCTGGTGCCAAAGCCTATTGCTCGGTTCTGTCCGGACTAGAACGGGGCTCCCAATCTTCACACTGAGAGCTGTGCTGAATCAGCGCTCTCATCAGGTTCTCACCCCTTAATCCAATACACACGCCTCTGGCCCCAGAGGCCTCGCCTGTGAGCACGTGACGCTGTGAGGGGACACCTAGAAATAGTCCATAACCGAGCCTGAGTGACAGCAAAGACTCTAGAGACCACGTGGTAAGTGAAGGCAACCTCCTCACTCATAGAAGAGGGCGTCAGGCTAACCCTCGCTGTCGTCTGTCCAGTCAGTCACAGACTGAAGATTTAAGGCTCAGTTTCAGGCTCGTGTTCTGGTGTTTTGTTCATTTGTACAATGTAGTTTTAAAGAGCTAGAAATCTGTGACTAGCGTCACATGTTTCTATTCTATTTTTCCCAGATTCATATATTGACCCCAGTGCTGATATCTCACATATGTGCTAGGGTTTTACTACAATTTACTTAGTATAAAAAGGATTAGGGACATCTTTGTGTCACCTGGAGGCCAGGTGTTTGAGCAATAGATTTTAATTTAGGAAAATTTCATCTATCTCCTGTTGTTTTAGATGGTTCATCCAGTATTCTTTTGACTGTTCTTTCTCTTTCTTCCAGAAATAAAAATTATCTAAAAATGCATAAGTAATTTATATATTTGTATATTCTATAACATACAAATAATGTATGTATTCTATATATTCTATAAGTAATAGAATATATAGAATTTAATTATTTGTTGAATCCTTGACAAGCGATTAGTTTTCAATTTCTATGATGAATATTCTCATTTTGTTGTACCGAGTAATGAGGTAATCCCTACCTCCACCTGCATTCTTATTGTCTAATTAATACATTATAAAGTCATCTTGAAATAGTGAGATTCAAATGAAGATGTGTATTGAACACATTCCACTAGCTTTTATTTTGTTCTAAGAACCATTGTTGTATGTGCTTTAATTTAATTTCTAGTTTATTATTGTCTGAATTCACTTTTGTGTTACTGATTACATGAAAAGAAAATGCTTGCCCTGAGGCTTTCTATATTTGGTGAGCAGTATTCATTATACAAATTTCCTAAATGTTCAAAGATAAGTTACTTTTCAACATAAGTGGAAAATGATTGGTAGGATTTCTATTGAGTAAACAAAGCTGATTTGCTTTTGATTTTAACTACCATACTTTGGAGCTAGCTTTGTTGAAACGTTAATGCAGATATAATGTTTTAGCATTCAGAAAATGTAAGTAAAAACTGAATAGTTTCTGGAGGATTCTTATACTCCTTGAAGATCCCCAGAATATAATTATGCATATCAATACCACTTGATTTTCTTTATTCTGGCTACAGAGTTAGAGTTTCCTATCCACTGTCGCTTGCCAATGGTTTTTACCAGATAGTTGTTATTCACGTTCCCAACTAACCTTAAATATGAATCTTGGCTCAGACTCCTAACTCGCTGTGTGAATTTTGTCTACTTCTTGATCTTACACCTTGTTTTCATATGTGTAGGATATAGGAAATGATGGAAACTTTGTAAGATTATCCTGAAAATATAACAGGATAATGAATGCATTTTTTAATTCAGTGCTCATTGTTGGCTATAGCTTAACCACTATTTTTATTTTAAAATATTTACATGCACCAAAAGAAAATTTAGATTGCTAGAGCTAGAGGATGTATCAGATACCACGAACAAATGTGAGGCTTGGAGGGAGCGTGTCGGAGATTGTGCTTGTCCCACCACAAAACCAGGCACAGTGTGCAACAGGAGGGACTCTGACTAGAGCAGCACAGAGCACAAATCCAGAGCTCAACATCAGGGATCCATTCCCAAGGACACAGGGAAGAGTGAGCAAGCATTTTGCAAAGCACACGCCTGTGTGCAGGAGACTTCCTTGGAGACCTGTGGGGCCATCATTAAAACTGAACCAAAGCTGGAACTACAGAAATAGAGGCAGGGAAGGCAATGTGATTCTGGAAGCAGAGGCTCTATTTTTAAACCCACAGCAAACTCCACTGTCTTCAAAATTTATTTCTTGATACTTCTGAATTTGAAATTGATCTTATAATCAAGGTTAATGTCATATTTTTTCCCTTACTGAATTAGCTTAATTTTATGGCTGGTAATCAACTCACGACTCTGGAGTGAGGACATAAGATGATACGTGCTTTGTTATATTAACCACTATGCTTTTAACAACTGAAGATGAAGGTACAGAAAAATGATTCTTATTTAAATACATTCCTTAAAACATATTACATTAAGACATGTTTTAATATAATAAAAAGAAACAGTATGTAGAATATAGTGAGACATTAAAGAAACCAATTCGGGGCTGGGGAGAGAGCTCGGTGATCTAAGCACCTGCCTGGCAAGCGCAAAGACCCAGATCCAATCTCCAGTACCACATGCCATGCTAGGCCCGGAGACCCGGGCACACCGTGCCAGCCACGGACACTAGAAGTGGTGGCGTAGGCCTGCAATCCCAGAACGGAGGCGGCTGAGACAAGAGGATCACTGTGAGTCCAAGCTGCGTAGAAAGACCCTGTACCAAATAAATAAAAGAGTTTAAAAAAGACGAATTCAGGACCATAAAAAGGCAAGATCCAGTGGAGTGAGGACATAGACATTTTGTGTTGTCCTGATCAATTCTTTATGGACTACAACGATACATTATTTATGGCTTGAAGTGGGTAGGTGTGTATTTGATAGGTATTTCTCACCTTGTGTGGCTAAGTCATTTCTATTTCATTCTTACTGTCCTGAGTTAGGAGAATTCCATTATAAAATAAGGTGTTAGAGAAAAATACACCTTTTAAGTGCAAGGATCTGATAGATATCTTACTAATAAAACAGTGGAGATCCTTTGATGAGGAGTGGCGGACAGAACACAGCCATCATGAGGATTTCCGGATAAAAACTTGCTTCTGTTGGGAGTCTGTGCTAGCTCCCTGTCCTATACTCATGCAGCTCCACTTGGTGGCTGAGATGCCGCAGCCCCCAGCTGGGAGCCAGGGCTCCCGCCGCCGCCTCTCCCAGCCTTGCTCCTGCTGTGGCGTCTTCAGGCTCCATTCAAGCGCACCTTCCCCTGCGCACCCTGTTTCCTTCCTGCCCACACCCTGTGGCTCATGATACGGCTTCCATCGTGAATTGCCCTGTGCTCTTGATCCGTGTGATAAATCCTATCTGAACTCCAACGTGCATCTCAAATTGCGGCCTTCCAGTCGGATGCTTTCCTTAAGCACCGCGGCATTAGTTCCTGTTGTCAGTTCTTCCACTGCGCATTTTCACTTCTGCCTTCAGCATGCGCTGCAATTAGTTTTCTTTATGCTAATTCTAGGCGGCTCTAATGATCTTTCCTAGTAGAGCTTACACACTTCCTGGGGGCGTAGTATGCTTGGAATGTAGCGGTAGGGAGATAAAATTGCCGCATTCCGTCCATCCTGAGAGCGAAAGCCTAATGAGAAAGCGCAGAAGGAACTCTCCTAAGGCCGTGTAAGTACTGTCATAGCTGTACAACAGTTATGTGGCACTCTAGTTAGCCTTCATTTTAGGTAAAATGAGGGTCTGGTTCAGAGAAACACTTCCAAGAAGAAGCCAAACCTTCGCATTTATTATATTCTCACCTTTAAGCAATTTCTGTTGTTTGGGGATCTTACCTGATGTGTTTATGACCACAAAAAGTCACACTTTTTCCTTTTAATTTTTTGTGCAAACCTGTTTTAATATTTATTACACACACACACACACACACACAAATATACACACATGCCTGTCCATGTGTGTGTTTGTATGTTTGCCCGCCCAGGGGCCACAAACCCTCAGCCACGTTACACTCAGCGTTTCTGTACACGTGTTACTCCACAAATATCTGCTTCATGGCTGCACAACCTCAGAAGACCATGGGTTGCTATGGGGACGGGCCGCACCCTTCACAATCACCGCAACACGTCAGCAGGCATCCAGTCGGTGCTGGCGTCGTGGACTAGATGGAGTAAGTGTCTGCGCGAAGCTTTTTCCTTGGGATGAAAAGGTCTCTTGCAGTTTCTAGCTGGAATGCCTGAGTGTTCTTGTCACTATATATAGTCCGTAAGTACACAGAGCAAAGGCTTTGAGGGTGGAAGAGACAGATTTCCAAGCTGGAGAGAAGAAGAAAAGTGTCAGGGTAGAGGCGAACAGCAGGGGGAGAAGTCCACTGTGTAGGAGGGTGGCAAAGTGAGACACAAAGTGACAATAAACCACTTAAAAATGGTCCCACGGAGCTCGCTATTCTAAATTCCACTCTGCTGAGAGTCTACAATTTTTGTGCCTTCAGGCAAAGTAGAGATTTAGGTTAGAAGACAGGGTGGAGGACCTCAAATTTCCATAGGAGAAATTATAATGAAATGGTGAATGGCTAATTTATCAGGAAGGAAGAAAGGAAAGAGATAGTTGCCATGGAAGCAGGGACATCCAGGGGCACTTGAAGAGATTCCTTCTTGTTTATCTTAGCTACGTAAATGAATAGTCCAGAAGTTGCTACACTTCGATGCATTTTACTTTTTAATATTCCTGTGGGTTTGAGTACACTTTTTCAGACCTTGGTAAATTATATCTATAAGGATTTCTTTGTTTTTAACTCTATAAAACATTGTTTTTATGATTAAAAATCCATTTATAAATATGACATATTCATCTTCTATGCAACGGAGCCATCACTTGGTAAATGAGCATCTTTTTCATGTACTTTCTTCAATATAATATTAATAATACCATTTTTCTTTGTGAAACTTAAGCTATTGATTTTCATTTGCATTGAATAAAAGCAAACAATACTCTATTAAATACAAAGAGAAGATCAGCACAAACACGAAATGATAAAAGCAGGCTCAACTCGCCGACAAGCACTTTTTCATGTGGCATCTCCGCTGGGTGTGGAATTTCATTTTCATTCTTCTGGAAATCTCATTACTAAACAAACACAAAGGACAGTGTGCAGTTAGTTCAGAAAAGTATAGAAATTATACTTTTGGATGCCATGCAGCTGATTATTGCAGATCTTTCATAACTTCAAAAGTAGGTTACAAGAAAAGCCTCTTTAGATGCTGTTAGACTGTTTTCCATAACCTTAGGAAGATAGAGTGTGTTGATATTTCATACCCTGCCGACGACTACAAAGTCCTCTGCTTTTCAGAAGTTGCACAGCTTTGTAGGTGTGGGGAGCTTGTATGTGAACTTGGCCAACTTTTCATTTTGAAGGGGAGGCACAGACAGTTCTGGTGGCCCAAGGAAGGTCAGGTCTCCTCCTGGTCAGCATAGCCTAGCTTGCGGATCCTGTGTCCAACACCCTCATCTCTGCTACCCACTCCTAAGCCACTGCAAGTAAAAGCCCACGCCTAGAGAGTTCGCTCTGCTGAGGGGCCTGCAAGGCCAATACCTCACTGTGCGTATCTCCTATAAAGAACATGCTGGGCCCCATTGAATCCCACAGAGGTTATGTAAACTGTAACAAGAAAACAGCAATTAACCTTTCCTACGAAAACCCCTGAGCCCGAGTCAGCCAAGTGGCGGAGAGCCTTGGCCTCTTTTGTGCTCACTGGACGGAGACTTTTCATGTCCCTCAACAGCGCTGTCATTCTCCACCTGGCGACGTGTACATTTCTTGGTGCATCTCTGAGAGGAACACTATTACAAAAATTCTTTTGCCAACTGTGATTTGTACAGTTAACATTTCTTGGGGGGCAGCAACTGCGAAGCTCTCCATCTAATCAATAGGTGGAACATGAAGCATTTTGTAGAGTGAACCGGGGTGTTTTGAGAATGTTGGTGCTTAAGCAATGCAGCCTTTCGGCACGGTTCCCAGGTGCCCAGCTCACTGCGATTCTGTCTTTGCATAAAAAGGAAAAGACCTGGCTGCAGTGAGGCTCTTGAACTGCACATAATAAAATTTCCTGCACACCTGCAGTATCTTAGGTGTCGTGCTAAGTAAGCTCTAGGGATATTCAAGATGCACATTGAGCTTTTGTTATCTAGTGGGGCAGGAAAGTAACCAAGCAGACAACTGAGCGTGTTTGGCGCGATAGAAATGAAGGTGCGGCGCAAGGGCAGCTGACACACATTTCGGAAAGGAGATTAAGGGGTGAAAGTGGAGTAGGCGCCAAGCAAACAGAAAGCCCTATTTCTCTGACCTAATCTTTACCATTTTAAAAAAAATTAGCCACATCTTTATAAGAAAACCATTTGCTGCTGTATGGGGGTTTCACAGCACCTCTGCTCGGTTCGCTGGTGGGTATTCTCGGGTCTTAGGCAGCTGTGGGTCAGGGGCTGGGTCCTGCTCTACCTACTCCTGGCTAGCTGACCTCAATGACTGGAGTATTCTGCAGCACCACTCCATTCCTTTCTTCACAGTCTTACCTCGGAGTTGAGAGCCTGAGAGCGGGGCTGAGCAGATCTATGGTCAATCTTGCTCTGCGTCATTTGGGCGGTGACTTGACTTCTCCGAGCCTACTTCTTGGTATTTAAGTGAGAAGTCCATGTGATGGTGTTAAAGTCTTAGGGCATCATCTGGGCGGTAAAGTATGGTACAAAGTGATTTAAGAAGACATGCGGCATGGGGGAAGCCAGAGGAGCCCAGGGGCCTGAGGTCCTAGGGGCCCAGTTCACCAAACCAAGCCATCTCCTCCTGCGGTCCTTCCACTTAGGTGCTTCTCTCCTCCTTCAGTGTCTTCCTTGCAATACGCAGCTGTGGTGAAATTTTGTCTCCCCATTGTACTTTTTGGAAGAAATAAAAACATCCTTTGCAGATGCCATCATGACTTTGGTAGTCACAGATCCAAAAGTACAGCAGATGACTTGGTTCTCCCCAAAGCAAACATGAATATCAGCTACACCAGTGAAAGGCACCAGAACTCTGGGAATCATTCTCTGGTATCAAGTGACATGCATTTGGAACACTCAGCTTGGTTCTAGCTGCTGGCCCCAGGATACTAACACCATGGAGAAGGACAAGGAGAGGGAGAGAGAGCGAGAAGACCTAATATTGTGGAAACCACAGAACAGGAAGAAACGGTGGAAAGACACAAGGACATCTCTTCCAAAGGAGGTAACAGGGTGCACGCGAGCTGGCCTTGCAAAGGAGGTAACAGGGCCTCTGTGCAGAGAAGGTGGCTCTCCCAGCCTCGAAGCCTGAGCCTCTTAGCCACTGCCTACGTTCTGTGGGCACTAGAAGGCAGTCACAGGCAGATGGTGCCTGCGCTGTAGGCAAGACCCTCTGCCATTTCAGACTCGCTATCTGTGTCTAGAGAGACTGGGGAGAGAATGCCCATTGCTCGATACTCAGCAAAGGACTTAGAAGCTCTCTGGTTTAAAAGATTTTGTGTGAATTTATAATGGAAATCACAACCAGGTGTTTTCCTGGGCAGAAGAATGTTAGTAACAACGCCTCTTGTGAAGAGTACTCGGGTTGTACTTGCTTCTCTTCCTCATTGCTTGCTATCCAATCTCCTCGTACTGAGTAAGCCACTTACTTGTTTAAGAAAAGCTTGCTGAATAAAGATACATTGACAAATGAGAGCAAGTCTACATATTTTTTTTGAGAACCGAAGCCCCATAAACAATACTTGTGAAAAAATAGTGCCATCATAGATACAATATTTACGATTTTTACCAGTTCAAAATGTACGATTAAGTGGCACTGAGGACGTGCCCGTATTCTATGACCATCTCTGCTGAATGGTTCCAGAATGTTCTCAGGAAATCACGTGGCCATCAAGGCCCTCACTCCTCACTTTCTTCTCCCCGGGTCCCTGCCGACATGGGCCTCCTTGCCATTGTGGTCTGTATGGATTTGCCTGCCAAGGGCACTCCTGGGAATGGGGGTGTCCGGTCTGCAGCGCTTGGGGGTCACTTACTGCACTCAGCGAGTTTCCAAGACTTCACTGTGTCACAGAGTACACCTGTATTTGCTCTTTCTTTCAGCCAAATAATATTCCATTGTGTGGACACACCATGTTTTATTTGTGCATTTGTCTGTTGGTGGACATACAGGTATTCAAAATTTGGGTATTATGAGTAGCGGTTCTGTGAATATTTTTGTACAAGTTTTTTTCTTTCTTTTTCTTTTTCTTTTCTTTCTTTTTTTTTGAGACAGAGTTTCGGTATGCAATCTGGGCAGTGCTTGTGCTTGCTTTTTGCAGCCTCCTGTCTGGTCTCGAACTCGCAGTGATCCTCCTGTCTGAACCTCCCAAGAACCATTTGCAA
>NW_004524633.1:4816970-4831114 GCF_000260255.1 Octodon degus
ATATATTCGCTGAGTCGTATGGTAATCTTTGCTCCACTTATTGAAGAGCCCTCTCTTTTTTAGCATCCAAAGAACTATTTATTACTGATTATATTTAAAAATTTGCAGGGTTCTATGTTGAACTGTAAGTGAGTACTGCGCGTGACCCTATCGGCAGACCATTCCTTGCTGCACTGCAGGACATCTAATTACATTGCAGAAAGTATCCTTGTTTGCTATCAGTAAGGAGGACAGCTAATGATGTTACTATGAGTACCAGGAAGGCTGCAAACCAGCAAATGCCTTGTTGTCTTCCACGTGCTTTCCACGCAGTGAGGTGCTTGCCTTGCTGACCTGAATGCTCGTGTGGAGACTGTCCCGCCCGGGCCAGAGATGCTCCAGAATGATCAGACTCAGCTTTACAAATCAAAGATGCAAAGGATCATGCAGCGCTCTCACCGTTCAAGACCAGCGTGTCACTTACCGATTCTGTCTCTCCAGAACACCATCCAAGACACTTAAAAAAGGACTGGACTGATGACATATCCACAAAATTCAGGGCTGGCCAAATAGCTCAGCGGATTAAAGCACCTGCAAGCAGGCGCAGGGGCCGGGGGTTCGATCCCCAGGTCTGCTGTGCCGGCCCCACCCTTGGGGCATGCTGAGACAGCCATTGAGACTGGGCGTGGTGGTGCAGGCCTGTAATCCCTGCTCTTGGGAGGCTGTGAACAGGAGAATCGCTATGAGTCTGATCCAGTAGTGAGACCCTGAACACTCTGTAGACCCTTCCCTAAAACACACACACACACACACACACACACACACGAAAGACATCAACTGCTTTGTGACATTACTCTTGGTAATGTCTGTGCTGTGGGAAGGCACCTTGAGGAAGAGCCTATGTGGCAAGAGATAAGAGCCTACGATTCAGAATGAACTGGCAGCATTGAGCAGCCATCTAAGCCTCAGCCCAGAAGCTGCCTCAAGGTCAGGCGCAGCTTCAGGTAACGTAACAGAGAGAGAAGGCCGCGGATTCGTTTTATTAATGCACCCACTCACAAGCTGACCGAAGGTCACCAGATGTGTAGACAAGTCAGATTTTTGTCGCTGCTTATACTATTGTCTTTAATTGAAGTTATGATAAAGGACATATATCTATTTAAAAACAAAACCAAGTGGTTATCTCTGTTGAGATTAGGAGGTAGCAACACGTGTGAGATTCAGGTTTTGAGTGGCTGCTTGTAGTGTGACTTCGATGATCCGGAGCTTGTCTGTGATTCTGGCCGTTCGGTTGCCCTTCTCTAGGATCCCAGCAGCGCATGCCTGGCGATTTTTGCCTTGTACACCATGCTTCACATTTGCTGGTTTGCGGGCACTTTAGGGAATTAGGAAAGTGTTCAGGGCCTGCATTTTCACTTCTTCAGAGATTTAGTAATATCCTCTTAGGTAGGAAAATGGAAGCAGAAATGCCAAGCATGAGTTTTGAAGATTATAGTCCTGCAAGTCCACTCTGAGGAAAGGCGTGGATCTGAGGGGAGGATGTGTCTGCGGGTCGCATACCGTCCCCTTCCACAAGGATTCATACAGGGACTGTCCTGCTACTCCCCAGCAGATCCCTGACAACGTGCATGGGGCAGAGCCAGCAGGCCATTGGCTACTCCCGCAGGAGCTCCTGTTTGTCAGGAAGAACATACTTGCACATTGTAGATTATTTTTGGGAAACACTGGAAATGTGAGTTTTCATGCAGTCTAACTTTTAAATCTTGGAAACTCATTGCACTTAAAATAATACAAAACAATAAACATTCTGTGGGCCAAGCAAAACAAGCCTGGGCCTCCCCTATTTCTGCTTGCTTGGTCCTTGCAAGTATGGTATTGCTTAGAGGATTACAGCGATCAGGAAGTCAGGAACTGCTGATGCGCTTGTCCTAAATGCATGCTCTCGGCACTGATCCAAGCACTGGTGCGTAACACGTCGGGTTAATTCAGTTCTCTTGACCATTCAGTGAGTGGTTTCACTGCCAGCACTCCTGTAGCACACTTTGCGAAGGACTTCAGTTACTTATTTTTCAAGTCAACTTTCTTCGGATATCATAAGCTTCTCCTGAGTGACAACCATCTTCTATTCGTAACTATGACCCCAGACCTAAGTCCTCTGCTGAATACAGGTATTCTCCCAATTTTGGTTAACACAATGAATGAGTTGTATCTGTCCTTGGGTATAATCCTAATGGCAGAAGGATCACTAACATTTAAGGTTTTCTCTGTACTTAAGACAGGGTCAGGCCCTTGGGACAGCTGTTGCTTTGTGGTTGGGGGCACAGTGTGAAGAAGGTGCATCCTTGGGCTCTAGAAGCACAAGTAAAGAGGTGACACTAAGAGAAAGAAGTGGACAGATGGGAATCTTGGTCCTGCCAGTTCTGATTTTTGTCATTCTAGTCAAATAACAGATCTCCATTTGCCTCAGTTTAATTGTCTTCTGAGTGGTGACAACAGTGCCTCGAGGAGGTCACACCTCAGCTAGTCTGAGGAGTGCTATGTGCTCTGTACTAGTCTAAGTATTTTGTAGGAATTGCTTCTCTTCGTGGTACCCACTATGGATTTTATGAGGATTAATGGGGTCTGTCAGTCACCACTCGGCAGTTGTCGCCGCTGTGCCCATTTACTGAGCAGCAGAGACGGGGGCAATTGTTCAAGGCTACACGACCAGGAAACTACAGGACCGGTACTGTCCTCAGTACTTGGTGCAAGGCTCCCCCTACTCACGCTGCCGTGGTACCTGTGGTCCTGTCCCTCCCGCTTCTCTGCAACTAGGCCGCAGCTGCGTGGGCCCCAGATTCCAGGCAAAGTCAGCTGCCTCCCCTTCTGCGCCCTGTTCTGCAGTTCGTGGCCCATTTCATTTTGCACACAACTGTGATCTTTTTCCTCTATCATTATCTTAAACTATACTTTAGATCTCATCAATAAGTTTTCAGGTTTGATCTTTTCTTTCCAGCCCTGCAGCCTTGCGCAGGTCATGGTATTAAAAATCCCATAACATGTGAGAGATCCTAGGAGGGAGCGGAGCTGTGCTATAACTTAGGTCAAAGCTTACACTTGTTCTTTGGAATGTAGGTCACTTACAGCTTGGGGGGCCAGGCAGTGAAAGAAGAAATGTGACTCAATGCAACCCCTGCCACTGCACCCTCCTTTTGCTTACTCATTCAAGAAATGCTCTTGACTGCAGGGGCCTTGCTAGCTACTTAGGCTAGGCCTGTGCCTGTGCTGTTTTTGAGGCACTTAACCTCAGACACATTCCGATCCCAGGGCTTAACTATCATGATCAGGAATGTGACGAGCCTTGTAAGCAAAAAGCCTGGGCGCCTTTCTCATTTAGTGAAGGTTTATTTTCTTTGAGCTGATTTAAGAACCAACACATGTGCTCTGCTTACTCAGAGTTTCTGTGTTCTTCTGCCGCTGTCCTTTTCCCTTGGTCTTTCTCAATCCCAGATAGTTCTAATTAAAGTGTAATCATACCTCATTAAAACGGCTTCTCACTGAGTTGTGGCTTCAGGGGGTGACTTGAGGGGGCTCAAGGGCTTTGATCCGCTGTCCCTGTTGACTCACCCAGAAGGCCCCAGAGGCCCCACTGGAAGAGCATCATGCTGAGCTGCTGGTTCTCTGACTTTCCCCACGGGTCCTCTGCAGAGGAGGCAGTCACACGTACTTCACACATTGTGTGTGTGTACCTGTGCAGCACGTGCAACACAGCTCAATGAATGCCAGGCACTGGAAGAACTTCAAAGGATGTGCTTCGAACTGATTAAGAGAATGGGGCAGTCATTCAGAGAAAGCATTAAAAGAGTTAATTACACACAGCTTGACTGAACAGAAACTGAAAGAAGAGTTAATGGCTCTGATATTATTTGAAGACATTGAATGTCAAGGAAAAAAATGTTTTACAGAATACAATGAAGTGCTATTAGCAAGAATGAAACAGAATTGAGAATGAGCATATTTAAGTGAAGCATTATGAACTCTTAAAATCAAATGTGTGAAGTTAGGAGGCAGTCTTTCCAACTCCAAGGTGAAACCTTTCAAAGAAGTAAAAATAAGCATAGAAATATATACTGATAAATTTTAATCCTCATCTTTATCAGACAGCTTAATGACATTTTTCTAGTGCTTATTGATTTCTTAGGTGAGCAGTCCTCTCACTCTAGTAAGGACTCATGTGTCACTCGATGTTTCCGTATCATATGTTCTGAGAACTCCTATGTATTGATCGGTGTAAGGAGATCTATGGTACCGTTATGGAAAAATTTTTGTTTTGTTGGTGCATTTCTGAGAAGAATGCACACTTGTTGACTGGCCCATGGCATTTCCATGTTCTTATTTCACAATATTTCTTTTTCAGAAGTGTTATTCCAGGCTCACAGGAAAGCTGTGTTGAGGTATCACTAGTCACTGTCTTGCTATGGGGACACAGCTCCCGACACCCCTAACTTAGAGGAGGACAGGCCTATTTTGACTCCAGGTTACAGCCCATGTTTGACTGGGAATGGAAAGACACACAGGAACAGCAGGGCTGAATTGCCTAAATCATGGCAGCCAGGAGACAGAGAGCAAAGCAGGGTGAGAAACAGGCCCTTCCTGAGTTGGGTGCTCAGCACCCCGCTTCTGATCACGCCGTTGTCTTCCCAGCCGCACACTCAGGCCTGAGCTCGCTGGTGGATGAAGCTCCTGCTGAGTGCCACACCCCGTGATCAGTCGCCTTCTAAAATCCCTCCCTGGGAACATGAGGCTTTGGGGAACATTCTTTAATTTTTTACTTGTATGTAATATAAGTATATAAAGAAAATATTAAAAAGCACTCTTCTATGAAAAACTAAAACACAACTGCATAACAAAGCAATTAGAGAAAAACAATAGTGATTACACTGTATATCATAAAAGAATAGCCAAAGTATTCTTCATCTAAACTTTAGCATGCTCATCTGAAAGAATCATACGCATCTTCTTATGTGAAATACATTTATCCTATCTCTAAGAATTGCTGAAAGAAATCCAAGTCCAAAGTCTCCTCTGAGACTTGAGGCAATCTGTTAACTGTGAGCTCCTATAAAAATAAGAAAACGTAAGTGCTGCTGAGATACAGTGGTGCAGGGTCGGCATTTTCACTCCAAAAGGAAGGACGGGGTAGAAGGGAATGAGACCAAAGCAGGAGTGAAATCGCCAAGGCAGTATCGGCGCTTGCAGTTCCACATCCAGCACTGGGGCAAATTCCTGTGAGATATGAACTTGAAAAGGGCTTTGATGAACCTGACCCCGGAGCACTGCTCATTGCAGCCTTCCTGGTTTCTCTCTTAGGGTGGCTTTGTTCACTGCCTGCAGTTTTTCTCAGAACATATTTCACATTCCTGGCTTCTGCAACTTCCTGGGCTCTTCACTGTGATTGTTTCATGTCACTGCTTCATGCTGTACCTCTCAGAGGCACACCGTTTATAGTTTCCTAGGCCAGTAATGGCAAACCCAGAGCCCATGTGCCACAACAGGGGGGTTGTGTCATTGAAAGTACTGTCCTAGGCCTTCATCTAAAATATGAGTGGAAGCCTCTCTGATCCAAGAACTCATGCATCAAAATCAGTGCTACATAAATGATGCCATGTTCTGCTGCCTACTTTAGCAGTAGCCAGGGCCTCTTGGATCATGGCTTCAGAGTCTCAAAGAGCCTGGTTGAGTGAGCGCTATACCAGGAATCCCAAGGAATCAGCAGAATGCCATGAAGATTTCCTCTCAAAGCAAATTCATTCACTTTTGTATTCTTGAGCCTGGAAAGGGTGGGATCTTGCTAATTCCTAAGTTGATCTCTAGACATCTTTGTTATTGTCCTGATACAAAGTACTTGGCTTCTTCTAAATTTGTTGGACTTGCTTTCTGGGGAAGCTGAAGACTTTTTGAAATGGGATTTTTCCTCCTATTTCTCAATGTGAATCTTGTTAAAAACAAAACAAAATAGTGAGCAGTACCAATACCATCCTGAACACTGGGTTGCCTTGAAATCTTCTCTGCCAGATTAGGCTTCCACCCTTAATCTCAGTCTACTACAGTCTCAGTACATGAGTAAAATGCATAAGATTATGATACAGTGAAGTAATCATTGATATTCTCTGATTAATTTGTTATGAAATTATGTTTTTATTTTTTCTAAGATGTGCTTTTTAATATATTCTTTATTAACATATACATATTCTGCCAAACTGTAATACACATGGTCTTGGGTCCAATTGTCAGTGGAATCCTTGTTCCCAAATAAAACCTCCTGAGCCTGGCCTTTACTGACTGCATTTCTATCATCATTTATGATAGAGCTCTTAAGTTCTCACCAGTGTCTCCCATTAAGCTCAGTTTACAGAATTCTAGAGTTCATCCAAACCTTTTCAAACATATTCTGCAAACCATTTCCAAAGGATTCTAATGCACACAGGTAGTCATAGAAATGACTCCAGTCCTGATACAAAAATCTCTTTTAGTCACTTTTTATTGCTTAGACACTTGTATCTAAGTTCAAAAGGCTTGTTTTTTCTGGATTAGAATTCATGTTCAGTTATCTCCAAGGAAAAATGAGGAGGTAGAAGGGCATGGTAGAGAACATGGAGGAGCTAGCGAGGTAGCTTACTTATGGCCAGTAAGCAGAGAGCAAAGGGAGAAGCTAGCGAGGTAGGTGCACCCCTTCAAGTCATGCTTGCAGTGACCCACCTCTTCTGACCAGACTCCATCTCCCAGAAGCACAGTGTGCTTCCCAGATGAGAAAGGCATCCCATAGTCCAGTTGCCTTCCCCAGGACTTGCCTCTGAGTAATGAGGCTTTGGTGGGACACTCAATCTGAACCATGGAACAAGGCCCCCACATTCCTCTGAGATCAACAATGTGGACAAAAAGAGTAACATGAACTACAGTCATTGCTTTTAGAATACCAACCACTCTTCGAGTACAGTTATGTTTTTGATAAAAGAAGATATTGGAATTGAAATTTGAACTTATTAGTTAAAATTACCCTTTGGGGGAAAACAAAAGAAGAGAAAGCTTGATAATATGGGTAAAATTCATTATACAATTATTGTAAGCATTAGGAAAGATGTTAATGTTTGGACCCTGTTACCAAGGCAGCTTTAGCTTATAATAAAAGTCTACATGTCGTGGGAAATACAGAAACAAGTGGAGGAGGTATATCACCACCAAGTGTCCCCAGATGCTAAGAGGGCCTATTTTAGAGGCAGCACGGATGTGTTCACTGTGTGTAATAGGTACACTCTGTTTAGCTTTCTTAGCTTTTATTAGGGTGTTATAATTTTTATAGGACAACGTGGTCTCCCTTATTACATCTGGTCCTTAGTACAGGCCTCCTACACACTCCTTCCTCTTTACATTGTCTTCCGGACTCACTGTTAGTGCCCACCCTGCAGAGGTTTCTCTATGAGAGTCTCTTCCATGCAAAGAAGTTAATTGTAATGTACTAGTTCTTGTTTATCCTCTGAAAAAATTACTGTTTAGTCGTCAAGGGGTAAAAATTCTATTGCTAGCATAGACTGAGATTAGTTTGCATCCAGTATGTGTCTTTTATCTTCTTAATTGCATTCAGAAAATTCGGTGGATAGCAAAATAATAGCAACATCAAAAAGAGCACTTAACCACAGGAGACAAAGCTTACAACCTCAGAAAACAATCAAAACAGAAATGAAGACAGGAATATGGGGAAAAAGACAAAATGAAAAACATCAACCCATATAGTCAAATAATCTTATGAAGTCTAATAAGAACAAATAAATATATCAAAGTAAAGTATCTAAAAGCCAAAAATTGATTTTAAACCCCCCAAAATAGCTGGAGAAGAAAGGTGATTTCCTTCAGTGAGCACATGTAAGGGAACAACAATCTAGAGAGCAGATTTTTCAACATGAACAATTGAAACAGAAAACAATATTTATCAAGTTTCAAATATATTATATGCTTGTTGAAATATTCTTGTAGAAAGACAGTTGTCTGGCCAAAAGAAAAAAGAAAGATGTGAAAGATGTGCAAAGCAACCAGAAAACAAGTTCTCAGACGACAAGAACAAGTGCATGTGTAACAGTAGTCACCATAATTGCGGATGGATTAAATTCTGCAGTCAAAGAAATAGAATGGCTGAGTAGATTAAAAAATTAAGATCCGACTGAATGTTGCCAGAGAAACTCAGTTTGCTATTAAGAATGCACTTAAACTGGAAGTGAGGAGATGTAGAAAGATATTTCATGCAAAGGTTGAGAGTAGAGTAGTTCTACTTGTATCAGATAAGATAGACAGGGACCAAATAGCTCAGTGGATTAAAGTGCCTGCAAGCAGGCCCAGGGGCTGGTGGTTCAATCCCTGGGCTTGTGCCGGCCCCACCCCCGGGGGACACTGAGATGGCAGCTGAGACTGGGAGTGGTGGTGCGCGCCTGTAATCCCAGCTCTTGGGAGGCTATAAACAGGTGGATCACTAGTGCATGAGACCCTGCTTACCCTGTAGACCTTTCCCTAAAATACAGGGGGAAAAAGACAAGATAGACTTTCTGAAGCTATGAAAAAATACAAAGAAAGGCATTGCATAACAGTGAACGAATTTACCAAGAGACATAACAGCTGAAAATATATATGCATGACAGCGCTATGTATTACAACACATACTGTGAAATACATGTTACTTTGTCAAGTGAAATTCTGTATCACTCATAATTTCTCCTGTTTTAATTCTAATTTGTACTTTAAAAAAGATTAAAAAGAAAATATATATGCATGAAACATCAGGACATCTAAATATAAAAGCAGCTACTAAATGGTCCGAAAGGAGAGACAGACTGCACACCACAATAGTATGGGTACTTCACATGCTGCGCTTGGCAGCGGAAGCATATCTAGGCAGAAAACCAGGAAAGAAGCACTGAACTGGGAACACACTCAGAGCATGTGGGCCTTAGCGACACACAGAGGCTCTTCCATCTACCAGCAGCTGAACACGTTCTTTAGAATGCATCATATGTTATACTACAAACTTGGGAGCCAATTTAAGAGGACTGAAGTCATGTGGAGTGTTTTTTTGGATCATAATGGATGGAATGAAAATAACAGGAGAAATCTTCAGAAATACACAAATATGTACACATTGCACAACACATTCCTACATAGGATTATTTTTATCAGTCAAGATATGGAAATGACCTAAGTGCCCATTAATAAGCAAACAGACGTGGACAAAGCGAGATAAAAAAGGGCACACACGTGTACAAACGCACGCACACACACACACACACACACACTATTGGACTACTAGCCAGCCTTCAAAAAGGTGCTGGCTCTGTCATTTGTGACAACATGGGCAAATCTGGAGTATATTATGCCAAGGGAAAGAAGGCAGACACAAAAGAAAGTGTGGCTGAGTGTCACTTGTTGTGGGATTAATTAATTTTGGCTCATAAAAGTGGAGAGGAGACCAATGACTTCCAGAAGCTGGAGCTGAAGGGAAGCCATGAATAGGGGAGCTGTTGATCAAACGGTGCGGTGCTTCAGGCCGCAAGGACAGGAGGCTTTCGTGTCTATTGTCTGCTGAGGTGACTGCAGGTAGTAATGATGTGCTGTATGTTTAAAAATAACAGGGTGTATTTCAAATACCTCACCATAAAAATAATAAGTATATGACATCGTGGATAGGTAAGTTAGCCTTATTTATTCATATTACACTGAATACATATATCAAAATGTCATGTAAGATACTACAGCTTTATGTAATTAGGATTTGCCAATCAAATAATAATAAACTTTTAAAACTCATCACCCTTCTCTTGGATATTAAGTCCCAGAAGCCTTTGAGCATCTAACATAGATTGAACTCAATACCTCCAGGGTTTCAAGTTCTATACTTTCCTTGTAAAATATCAGCTTAGGAAAAACACTGCTTGACATTAAGTATCTTTAGAGTTACGTTTTTAAAAATGTCCTCTCGTGTATAACCAATCATCATCTAAGTATACTAATTCTTGAAGTAAAATAAAGGGCACATAATAACAAATTCAGAAATAAAGCATGTTCTGCTCCCAGAATCAGCTGCTCACCGCTGGAGTGCTGCTGCCCCTGAGCGAGGCTACTTCTGAGCAAAGAGCTTGGTAGCCGCATCAGCTGGAAGAGAGCTGCAGGCTATGTGGATCTTGCTGGAAAAGTGTGTTGCCCTTCTACTCATTTCCTGCTTGGTTTTGAATGAGTCACTGTGATGGTTTAGGTCTAAAATGTCCCCTGAGTTAAAGTGCCTGTAAGCAGGCACAGGGGCCGGGGGTTCGATCCCCCAGGCCTGCCTTGCCGGCCCCATCCCCGGGGTACACTGAGACAGCAATTGAGGCTAGGCATTGTGGCGTGCGCCTGTAATCCCAGCTCTTGGGAGGCTGTAAACAGGCGGATCCCTAGGAGTCCAATTTAGTAAAAGGGGAAAGATTTATACGATCTGAAGAGAAACCAGAGTATGAGTCCAATTTAGTAGCAAGACGCTGAACACCCCGTAGACCCTTCCCCCCCAAAAAAGTAAATAAAAAATAAAATGTCCCCTGAATGTCCTATGTCATTGGAGAGTGACTGGATCGTGGGGTAACTTGCAGCCAGGAGGTGGGACTTGCTTGGGGAGGGGTCACTGGAGCGTGACCTGGGAGGGTGACCTGGAAGGGTGTGTTCTTGTCCCGGGCTCCTCCTTCCTCCCCACCCCGGGCTGCCCTGGGCTGTGCACAGCCCTCCTCTGCCCAGGTCCTTCCGCTGTGCTTCTGTACCATGAAGCCAGGCGACCAGCGACAGGAATGGTGAGCCAACCTGTTGCGAGGGTGGGGCATTTTGTTCTGTGACAGCAAAGTGACTAGCACAGTCACCTTACTGGACCTTGGCCACTTTACCGAACATGGCTTTCCAGATTTATGAGAGAGAGTTGGTGAAAGCCTTTTGGTAGGAGCCTGACCCTGCAATGCACAACGTACCCACTGGTAAGTTATTTAACACCTCGGTCTCTTAGTCTAATCTGTAAGCTGTGGATGACAGTCACACAATTCAGAGCATTGAGGATGAAGCACGTGAAGTGCTTAGAAGACATGCTAATGTAGGTGTTCTGGAAGGGTTTGTTATTATTACAACATTGTGTGAGCTTTAGAAATCTTTATAAAATTTACAGGGGAAATTCGAGCGTACCCACGAAGTGACTGGGGTTCCGAGGCCACGTGCTCTGGCTCACCCATTGCTCCTCCTGTCACTCACACTCTTCCTTAATTAACTTCCTAGAGTTGCACTCTTTGCACCCGCAAGAAGGAATCAACAGTGGTCACTCATGATTACTGAAGATATCCGTAGGGCACTGCCAAAACTTAATAGGATCAGCTCATGTAACCCTCATTAAACAGTTTGAGCTAATTAGTGTTATTAAGTCCATTTTACAGGTGAGACAACTGAAGCATACAACAGTAAAAGGTTGTTCCTAGAATGGGTTCTACTAGTAAGTGATAGTGATAGATTTTGAGAGCCCAGAGCCCATGACCCATGCTACTTATAACGAGGTTGTACGCTCACCAGAGTTAAGAATTATTCAGTATCCACCTTACAGCATCACTGTGAGGACTAAGCTAATCCACGTAAAGGTGTAGCACAAAAACATATCACACAGAAAATGCTCAGGAACTTGTAGCCCTCCCTGAGGAATGTGATTATCTGAATATGGCTTGACTTAGCAAGGCTACACTCCAGAGATGATAATGTCGGTCACTAACTGAAAGCATAGATCTGGGCACAGATTTGAGTCTGAACCTTGTCCCCTCTATGTGCCCCCTGTGTGATCTTGGGACAGCAACTTAGGTTTTTGCCATTGCTTTGTCAAACAGGGAAGACAGAACACCTACCAGTGCCACGTGTTCATGCATAGCCTCTCATCCGAAGTCCTTCCCTTCTGATACCATTCTGCAGTGCTGGAGTTAGAACTCCATGTACCATGCTCCTCAGGCTCAACTGATCGTTGACTTCCAGCCAGACTCTACCAAGGGAGGCACCAGCGGGGGTGTATGGCGGGAGGCTGTGGAAAGGACCATTTCCCTCTTTTCAGGTCCTGTTGGCCCCTCGCTGGCAGCCCGGCCAGGGGAGGCTCCTGATTTCGTCCTCACTGGCACTCAGAGCCCGTCACATCCCGGGCAGCTGTCTGAGGCATTGCCCCTATCTGTCTGAGCTCACTAACCCACGTCCTTTCTCAGCCTCCAGCTGGAGGACGGCTGGGTCCTGCTCACATTTGCTACTCTCTCGGTTGCCCCAGCATCTTCTTTCTCTTTCTCAACCACTTAACCTGTGTAATATACTCCTTGTTCAGTTAGCCTCTCAGGCTTGAAATATCTAGCGTGGTTCTCCTCTTTATGAGTGGACACTGAGAAAGTGCTCACTCCTGGGGCTTCTGTGAGATCAAATGAGATACCCGTGAGAAAGCCCACATGCTAGCGCCTGTCTGGGCACACATTCAAGAAATGATCGTCTCTCCAGACCTTTATTTTTTCAGTACTGGGGATGGAACTCAGGACCCTGCGCTTGCCAGGCGAGCGCTTATTATACTGAGCTATCTCCTCAGGCCCTCTCCAGACCTTATTTGGAACCCAGGTTTGAGGACTTTGGGGATTGGCCCGGGGCCCACTAGCACCATGAGTCAGGACCTTCAGTGTGTAAGTGATGAGTCAGCGGCTGAATGACAGATGTAGTGACCAGAAGACAAGCGAGCTGGATGGCCCACTGTCAGCTGGTGGTGCAAAACCTTGCTCTCTAGGGCAGCTGATGGGAATAAAAATCCCAGCCTGGTCTCTGCCTTGGCAACATTCTCTCTCTCTCTCTCTCTCTCTCTCTCTCTCTCTCTCTCTCTGTCTGTCTGTCTCTCTGTCTCTGTCTCTGTCTCTGTCTCTCTCTCTTCTCTTGCTGTACTGGGGATTGAACTCAGGACCTTGGTCGTGCCAGGTGAGCACTTATGCCCTCGAGCTACCTCCCCAGCTCGACATTGTCTATGGGACTGAAAACTATGCATGCAGCTATGAATACTCTAGATTTTCAGAAATGCTACATTTCATGCTGAAATTCCGTGTGCATCTCTCGCCGCCGGGGATCTATTCTAACAGGCCTTTGATGCTTGCCAGGAAGCTTTTCATAAAGCACTTTTAAGGTGGACTGGTATGCTTCATACAGCTGTATGCTAGAGAGGTAAAACTGAAGGTGCATAGTGTGGAAGGAAGAAAGCAAAGCCAGAGGCGCATGGGAAGAACGCAGGCAGCGCTGCCTTGGGCCCCCAACCCTGACACCTCCTCAGTGCTGCCTGCACGCGGGGCCAGTTGCTGCCGCGCAGTCTGCTTCTGCTTGTGCTGTTCCATTTTCTGCCCCTACTCAGATGTCATACGCCTGAGCCTAGGAAGCCTCCTTTCTCCCAAGGACGCCTCACTGGTGTCCTTAAACCGAAGTGAGTTCTAGCTAAGGATCTGCGAAACAGTGTTTAAGAAGTGCAAGGGCTGCTCGGCTTCAGGGCTTCTCCAAGCGTCCACGGCTTCACTTCTTTCCTGACAGCAGGTCCTCTTGGCCCAGGCCTGTGCCATGTGCTCGGGCTCTCCTACCAGAAGGGACAGGTTTGAGTTCTGTCTTTCTTTTTCTGGTAAAGGACTTTTGGCCAAGTGCGTAAGCTGACTCTGCCTCATTCCATCAGCTTCAAATGGAGACTTTAGTCTCCGCTGCACAGAACCGGGTCCACGAACTGCTTAGCACTGGCTCCGTCGGTGTGCCCTGCGGTTTGCAGCAGTTATTAATGTCATCTGTGTTCCCACTGAGTTAATGTCCAGAACTGAACTTCTTTCAGTCCATCAAGCACCGATGACATGGGCTTGAAGCATATCTGCGAGGCTCGAGCTCCTGGGAAGGCACCAGTGAAGAAGGCCTGAGCGGTGACTTTCCTCCTGGAGCTAAGAATCAAGTGGGAGAAGACAAATAGCAAGTGATTAGTGGGCCACCCCCATGACGAGGCCTGACCTTGCCTTACGTGGCTGCCCTGTGTAGCGGCCACGAATTCTCTCCTGGAAGTAAAGGGCTTTTGTAAAAGTAGCTCAGATCCCCCCCTTGACGGTCTTTGCCTTCCC